>NC_051405.1:5491339-5492130 GCF_015228065.2 Penaeus monodon
ACTATTATTATTATCACACTAAATTATGGGACTTTTGTCATATAAGATATCAGTTTCTGATTTTAAGAAATGAAGGAAAGGACTAATTATAAAATGTCTAGAATGACTTGATCATTTGTACTAAGATTTAGTATGGTGTCTTAAGTTTGACACTCTCTATGTGGCTATTCATTTTTCAGAGAAGTGGCTGGCTTATTAGCATTTTCACTTGGAGGAGTTGGCATATATTGGTAAGTATTTGTGAGTGTAATCATCTCTCATTTGATGTTTCAATGTGGACATTCCTTTTTAACTCCTACTGTGAAGCAAAACTCTGGTAATACACTAGTGGGAAATCTTAATTGAAATCTCTCAAGTAAATTTTGCTGTTTTACCATTATTATTGTCATAAATACCATTTTAATTCCTTTTAACTGTGTGTAATGTTTGTGTCCTTTCTTAGTGTTGACATGGGACAGTCAAACATAAAACGTAGGACAAAGAAAAAAAGGTAGCACCAGTGTTACTGCAAGCTTTGAATTGGGTGCTGTGCATTATTGCTAAAAGAAGCACACACTTTTTGTGCACTGAAATTAGTCTAATGGAAGGCACTCTTTTTTTATTCATATATTTGGATTTTAAGATTGCTGACAACACTTTCTTTGTAGAATGGCCAAAAGAACATACCTTAATGGCGGATATGTCAGACTGCTGTACTCTCTGCTTCTTATAACAGGGGCTTGACTTGTTTTTACTGAAGTACGAGTATCAGTTAATATATATTTTTGTTATGTTAACATTGCAATCATTCC
>NC_051405.1:5492147-5492237 GCF_015228065.2 Penaeus monodon
GCTTATGTCCAACTTTTGTATTATTACTTTTTATCATAAATGTCTTGGGCTGGCCTCATGGCTCTTTACATGGATTTGCATCCTTTTGTG
>NC_051405.1:5492745-5493455 GCF_015228065.2 Penaeus monodon
ATCCAAGGCACCTTGGCTGGTTATTATCATGTTTGTTAGCCTTAGTCTTTAACTCTGTAACGATGGGTTTTACATGCTGTATGAGCCATGAACCAGGTGCAATTTAGGTGAAAAAGTAGAAGCACATAGAACATATGTTTTGCCCACCCTGTGACTTTGGCTGCAGCATATACAATCTCTCGTTAGGCTACTAAGAGGTTTTAAGCCTACTTTGGGTGCTGTTCCTCTACAACTGACTGCTGCCAGGGCCAAACAAGTATGCAAAATATTTAGCATAAGCAACATAAAGCAGGCTCAACTGCACAAAGCATGGATACAGGCTGTATGTCATGGCAAGAATAGATGCCCTCCAGTGTGATTGGGTAGATGTGCCTTCAATAACTGATGGAATTAGAAATAATTACAGCTCTGAATGGCAAAAAAATTGATAATGCCCAAAATTCACCAATTTCATTCATTTATCAACTTTATACAATGTCTTTCAGTAAGATAGTAGGTGTTTTTTGATGAACATGTCTTAGTATAATAAATTCAGTATATGATTTGAATATTTACCTATATTGTTAATGCTCAGTCAGCATCACAAACCAACTTCTCCTTACCCTGTTCTTCCTCGTTATAACTTCTTTGCAGTGTTTGCTTTTATTTTATGTATTGATGCTTTCGGGACATTTCCATAAATATCTCTTTGGATGCTCCTTCCTGTCTCT
>NC_051405.1:5493947-5494723 GCF_015228065.2 Penaeus monodon
CACACTAAATTATGGGACTTTTGTCATATAAGATATCAGTTTCTGATTTTAAGAAATGAAGGAAAGGACTAATTATAAAATGTCTAGCATGACTTGATCATTTGTACTAAGATTTAGTATGGTGTCTTAAGTTTGACACTCTCTATGTGGCTATTCGTTTTTCAGAGAAGTGGCTGGCTTATTAGCATTTTCACTTGGAGGAGTTGGCATATATTGGTAAGTATTTGTGAGTGTAATCATCTCTCATTTGATGTTTCAATGTGGACATTCCTTTTTAACTCCTACTGTGAAGCAAAACTCTGGTAATACACTAGTGGGAAATCTTAACTGAAATCTCTCAAGTAAATTTTGCTGTTTTACCATTATTATTGTCATAAATACCATTTTAATCCTTTTAAACTGTGTGTAATGTTTGTGTCCTTTCTTAGTGTTGACATGGGACAGTCAAACATAAAACGTAGGACAAAGAAAAAAAGGTAGCACCAGTGTTACTGCAAGCTTTGAATTGGGTGCTGTGCATTATTGCTAAAAGAAGCACACACTTTTTGTGCACTGAAATTAGTCTAATGGAAGGCACTCTTTTTTTATTCATATATTTGGATTTTAAGATTGCTGACAACACTTTCTTTGTAGAATGGCCAAAAGAACATACCTTAATGGCGGATATGTCAGACTGCTGTACTCTCTGCTTCTTATAACAGGGGCTTGACTTGTTTTACTGAAGTACGAGTATCAGTTAATATATATTTTTGTTATGTTTACATTGCAATCATTCC
>NC_051405.1:5494743-5494852 GCF_015228065.2 Penaeus monodon
GCTTATGTCCAACTTTTGTATTATTACTTTTTATCATAAATGTCTTGGGCTGGCCTCATGGCTCTTTACATGGATTTGCATCCTTTTGTGTAGGTAAATGATTTATAGC
>NC_051405.1:5495795-5496628 GCF_015228065.2 Penaeus monodon
AGCCCTTTAGAAGTTTTTTCTGAATAAAGGTATTATTTAGGTTCGGTAAAAGAAGGTAGCTACCTGGACTTCACTTTTAAACAATGAACTAGTGTTATTATCACTAACCATCAGTTACTCTGCCTCAGGTGGTGTTTTTATTTAAACAAGTTAGAACAGTAGTTTAAGTTGAGCAGTTATCTTTCATTATTTTTTGTGTTTGCTTATCATTCAGTAATGTTCACAGATGTTTTATGTACTTTTATTTGATATTGTTGTTGGGGAAATTAAGTCCATAATGGTAATATAATAGATTTATAAATAATTTTTACAGCTTTCCTTGCAAAAGTGTAACTGAAAATATTAATGAATTGTTCATGTTCACTCTTCAAGTACCCTAAAAGTTGTATGTGGTATTTTTTTACAAATATGATATGAAAATTTAAAATGTTTTTATTAATCTAATAAGGTAGATTCAGGAGGTATTTTTAAACTTTTTTAAGCCACAAATACCACAGGCTGCAGCTTATTCAGTATTGTGAAGAAATATCAAGCCCTAGTACTGGTAGCTTTGTTGTGACTGCTGAATTGTCTTTAATCTAAATTTAATGGCCAAGAAAACTGTGCCTTCATGATTTTTATCGGTATCCACCAAATTCAGTAGATAATTTGTAGAGTATCATGCATTAGTATAGTATGACTTATTCTTATCCATATGTTTCTAGGGTGTAAATATAGGATTGGTTAGTTATTGGTTAGGTTTGTATTGATAAAGTGTCAAAGTTGAAGCATGTAACTTAGCAAGATAATTATTTTTTTATACATTATTGCTGGAATTAGCACCTCACACACTC
>NC_051405.1:5500149-5501054 GCF_015228065.2 Penaeus monodon
GGTTAAGGTTATTCATATTAAATACATTATATTTACTTTGAGGAAGTGTAAACTTTTTTTTCACAATTGTTGCTTAATGATAGTTTTAAGGACTTTTTTATCCATGGCACTGCATATTTATAATTTTTATCCACCACGCTGAACTCAGAAATAGAGAATATGCAGTCTTGATATCAGTTTTTTACTTAAATAAATGCTGTATATTTTCTCAATATCTATTATTACTGTTGCATGATATAAGTGCATGATGGTGCACAGACATACTTTCAAAGAATTCTCATTACTATTTTTGCTTTGCTTAGATGCATGAAAAAAATTCTGCAGAGACTAAAATAATATCCTTATTAATGTATTTGCATGAAATTCTGGATGTGTATTTGTGTACATGCATGGTCTTAAACATGTGCCCACATACATTTGATCATAAATATGCACATATGTGCATACCCACAAATACAATCACCCACCTAAAACCCACCCATCCACCATCCCACTTGGCCACCATCCCACCCTTCCACCCTCCCACCCACTCATACATACCTATATCTTATTATAGACAATATTTTGAACCCTAGAAGTAATGAATATGTTGTCTTTAGAGAAATTATTTTATGCTGTGAAATTTTCAAGTTCATCATCAAAATTAATTCTGTTAAACAGCCTTCACTATTTGATCCTACTAGCAGTAGAAAAATATTAATAGCTCATGTTCCTATTAGGTGTGGTGGTGAAGGTGGCCTGCCTCGACACATTTCCTCAGTTGTCTATGTCCAAGGGCTAATGGTTGTGGGCTCAGTTTATCTTGTCCATACAACAGCATATAGCATCAAGCAAAAGGAAGGACTGCCACCCCTCAATCAGTTGGCAGCCTGGTGTGTTCTAGGTAAGTCTGACCAAATAGCAAC
>NC_051405.1:5502207-5502892 GCF_015228065.2 Penaeus monodon
CCCCCCCCCCCCCCCCTTAAAAATTTTTGTGAAAATTTAAAAAATAATAAAAAAAAAGGGGTCCCGGGGGCGGTCTTCCCATAAAAATACCCCCCCCCCCCCAAAAAAACCCCCCCCAAAAAAAAACCCCCCCCCCAAAAAAAAAAAAAATTTTTTGGGGGCCGGTAAAAAGGGGGGGGTTTGGTGGTTTGGTGTGTGTTTGTGGGGTTGTGTGTGGTGTGGGGGGTTTTGTGTGTGTGGTGTGTGGGGGGGGTGTTTTGGGGGGGTGGGGGGGTGTGTGTGGGGGGGGTGTGGTGTGGTGTGGTGTGGGGGGGGTAAGGGGGTGGGGGGGTGGAGTGGGGGTGGGGGGGTGGGGTGGGGGTGTGGTGGGGGTGTGGGTGTGTGGGTGGTGTGGTTTGGGGTGCGGGGGGTTGGGTGTGGGTGTGGTGTGGGTGGGGTTTGGGGGGGCGGGGGGTTGGGGTGGGGTGGGGTTTTTGGGGGTAGTGGTGTGGGTGGGTTTTTGGGGGTTGGGGGGGGGGGGTGGTGTGGGGTGGTGTGGGGTATGTGGGTGTGTAATGAGTGCATAGGTGTGTGTGGCGAGTGTTTTGGGGGGGTTTTTCTTTTTCTAACAAAAGGATGCAAACCCTTTAAAGACCCGGGGCCCCAAGAATTTTGTAAAAAGAAAATACAAAATTGGGAAAACCCC
>NC_051405.1:5502916-5503705 GCF_015228065.2 Penaeus monodon
TTCAATGTAACATAACAAAAAATTTAAATTTAAATGATACTCGACTAGTAAAAAAAGTCAAGCCCTTTTTAAGAAGCAGGAAATACAGCAGTTGACATATCCCCCATTAAGGTATGTTTTTTGGCCATTTTACAAAAAAAGTGTTTTTCAGCAATTTAAAATCAAAAATATGAAAAAAAAAGAGTCCTTTTATTAGACTAATTTCAGGCCAAAAAAATGTGTGTTCTTTTACAATAATGCACAGCACCCAATTCAAAGCTTGAGAACACTGGGCTACCTTTTTTTTTTTGTCCCATTTTTGTTTTTCGTCCCATGCAACATAAAAAAGGACACAAAAATTAACACAGGGAAAAAGGGAAATTAAAAAGGTATTTTTGACAAAAATAATGAAAACAGCAAAATTTTCTTTAGAGATTCAAATTAAGATTTCCCCCTAGTGTATTACCAGAGTTTGCTTCACAGTAGGAGTTAAAAAAAATGCCCCCATTGAAAATCAAATGAGAGTGATTACATCACAAAACTTCCAATATATGCCCAATCCCCAGTGAAAAAGCTTAAAAAAGCCAGCCCCCTCTCTGAAAAAAAAAGCCACATAGAGAGTGTCAAACTAAGACCCATACTAAATTTAGTAAAAAATGACAAGTCATCAGACATTTATAATTAGTTTTTCTCATTCTTTAAAAAACAGAAACTGATATCTTAATACAAAAGTCCAAATTTGTGTGGTAAAATAATATAAAAAAAAAAAAGAAAAAAAGAAAAAAAATTATTAAAAATATTTTTATTGAT
>NC_051405.1:5504183-5505093 GCF_015228065.2 Penaeus monodon
TGGGTCATCACCTTCATCATCATAAAAAAAAATTTGTAAAAAATAAAAAAAAGAGAAGGAAGGAGCTTTCCCAAAAGAGATTTTTATGGAAATGTCCCGAAAGCATCTTTTTACATAAAAAAAAGCAAACATGCAAAGAAGTTATAACGGGGAAAGAAAGGGAAAGGGAGAATTTGGTTTTGTGAGCTGACTGAGCATTAAAAAAATAAAATTTAAAAAATTTTTAAAATTTCATATACTAAATTTTTTTATATAAGCCATTTTCATAAAAAAAAACCCCTACTTTTCTTACTAAAAAGGAAAATTGTATAAATTTAAATAAATAAAGGGAAATTTGGTGAATTTTGGGCATTATAAATTTTTTTTGCCCATTCAGGCGGAATTTTCAAAATTCCATCAGTTTTTGAAGGAACTTTACCCAACAATGGATGGCATCTTTTTCTTGCCAGACAAAAACCCCGTATCCATGCTTTGTGCAGTTGAGCCTGCTTTATGTTGTTATGCTAAATATTTTGCATATTTTTTGGGCCCGGGGCCCCCCAGCAGTAAAGTTGTAGAGGAAAAAAGCCCCCAAAAGTAGGCTTAAAAACCTCTTAGTAGCCTAAAGAGAGTTTGGTATATGCTCCCACCCAAAGTCACAGGGGGGCAAAACATATGTTCTAGTGCTTTATTTTTTTCACCTAAATTGCCCCGGTTTTCCATGGCTCATACAGCATGTAAAACCCCAATCGTTACAGATTTTAAAGGGGGACTAAGGCAAAAAAAACATGTAAAAACCCACCCAAAGGTGTTTGGGACCCCGGTTGTTTCATGGAAAGCCTTTTCCCCCCAAAAAATATTAGCATTGGGGCTTACATGCCAGTAAACTCGGGCCCCCAGGTGCAATCTTGTATGCGGGGTTCCCAAGTAA
>NC_051405.1:5505269-5505342 GCF_015228065.2 Penaeus monodon
AAAAAAAAAAGGTTCCTTAAAAACCTAGGCAAGAAAAATTTGCTGAGTATAAAATTTGGAAACCCTTTCCCAT
>NC_051405.1:5505484-5506283 GCF_015228065.2 Penaeus monodon
AGGGCTCCGCCCGAAAAGGGTTAAAATTTAATTTAGGCCCACAACAAATTTCCCATGAATGTCATTATGGGAACATCATTGGACTTTGGGGTTAAACCCCGGGAAAATTTAAAAATTTGGGGTTTAGGGGCCATTAATGTGGAGGTTGGAACCCCATCTTGTTCAGTAGTTTGTGGACACTTTAGGAAACCTAAAAGCTTATTTTTTGAATCTTTTTTAAAAAGAAAAATTTTAAATGTAAAGGTTTTCCCTTAATTTTAAGTGCCATTGCAAAAAAATTAAAACCATATGAATGAGGGCTCTACAAATTGGGGGAAAAACCAGCTTGTTCAAACCCGTTGATGCGGGAAATAGCCCTGATGGGGTACCATCCACTGTTTGGTCCCCCCAATACCCATGGCAATCTCCCATCGGGAAAACCAAAAGGGGTTAATGGGAAAACTTTTTAAAAAATTCTAGAAATACATTTGGGGGACGGGACGGGTAGGATATCTGTAGGTTAAATTATCATCAAAAAATGAATAAAGGCTAACAGTGGAGATCAAAACATACAAGATAGTGCAAGGCAGGACTTTTCCTAGCTTTAGTTTAAAAATTTTAAAGGCATTCCCTCAGGAAACTTTACAATTCCCCTATTTCTTTCTACGATTTGGGTATTGCATGTTAAATTAAAAATTTTCATTAAAAAAAAGACCAACAAAAACTCCCTAACCCTTGAGGCTTTTTGTATGGCTTCTGAAACCCCAGTTTAAAGACTAAAAAATATATAATCCTGCTTTTTTATCCCTTTTCAAAAAAA
>NC_051405.1:5506839-5506954 GCF_015228065.2 Penaeus monodon
TTGGGGAAAAAAGGAAAAACTAAAAAAACACTTTGAATCATTCCATGAACTTGTCTTATTTCTCATAATAAAATTTGAGTTTCGCAAATTATTAAAATGATAAGGCTTTTTTCCC
>NC_051405.1:5506996-5507573 GCF_015228065.2 Penaeus monodon
GGAGGATGCAAATCTTAAAAGCTGAAAGAGAAATTAGGGGAAGTCTATTTTTAAATTTTTTAATCTTTTTTTGAGGAAAATGTACTTTCCCCCTTTTTTAAAAACAGTACCCTAAAAATAACCCTAAAACATTTATATGTATAAAAACCAATTAATTAAAAATGTAATCAATTGACAAATTGGGAAATAAAAAAAAATACAAAAATTTTAAAAAGGGAAAAAAAATTTTTTCCAGACACATCTAAAAACCCCTACCCATTGGATAGAATGGTCCTCCCCCAAAATTGGCCTGTAAAAAAGGGGCCAGGAGTTACTCGCCCCAACCCACAGAAAAGCAGGGAACTTCTTTAAAAACCCCCGCTGGATTACATGATCACGGGCCCAAAAGGGCCCCAAAAACATATAAGACCCACGAGAAAAATTTCTCTGACAAAGAAGGCCATCCCCTTGAAAAAAACAAGGAAGCTGAAATCCCCGGGGAAAAAATTTATAAGTCTTATATATTCTTTGAAAAAATTATTTTTGTGCAAACCCATAAACAAATTTGACAAAAAAATTTCCAACCATTCACTAAATC
>NC_051405.1:5508292-5511745 GCF_015228065.2 Penaeus monodon
AAAACCAATTACACACAACCCCGAACATGCAAACGCGCACATCAATGCGCACACTCACCCTTTGCAACTCAGCCCCCCTACACTCACGTGAAAATTTCAAAAGGGGCACACTCACACGCGCCACTCACCCGTGCCCCTCACACAGGTACACGCCCCCGCACGTATTTTATGGGTGTGGCATTGCCTTCTCTGTCTATCTATCATTAAAAAACAATACACAAAAAAACACAAAAACCAAAACCAAGCTATACTAAAGGGAAAAGAAAACAAAAAGGTACTTAAAGCATGTACAAACTTAAACTAACGCATGATTGCTTAAAAAAAAAAAAAGCACTCCCCAAGATTCAATTCCAATAAGATAAAGGGGAACGGATGGCAAATTCCCCCCCTTTTTTTGGGAAAGGGGGACACAAGTAACCACGGGACACGCAAGGGGGCACAGTTTTGGTGAACCGGGGAGCCCCCCAAGCCAATGGGAGCATGGGGTACAGGTGGGTTTTTCCCAAATGGATTTTGTTTGCCCCTTGAAAAGAAAAATAGCCTTTTTTAAAGGGTAAAAAAAAATTCATGAAGTTTACCTTTTTTCCCAAATTCCAAAGTTTTTTTCTTTTTTTATCACTTTCTCATTTACTAAAAAAGGTTTCTTTCCCAAACATTAGAAAAAAACCTCAACTGGCTGAAAAGGGATAGTCTTTAGAAACCAAAAAAAATACATCCCCTTCAAAAAGTTATTATTGTTTTAACACAATACTTTGAAAATTTACTCTATATCAAAAAAAATGTAATAAAATCCTAGCCCACCCCGATAAGAAAAATGCCCCCAAAATCTAGTATTTACCAAGAGTTTAGTGAGGTTTGTTACAGCCCAAACCACAGGACTAAGCCCATAAAAACAAAATGACCGCCAAATCCCCCTTTCCTTTCTTTTGTGCCCCCAAAACCTTTCCGTAAAAAACTGCGCTGTGGTCCTTTTTTTTGTAAAAAAAAGAATTTTCAAAATACAAGTTTTTAAAATTTAAATTATTTTTATCATGATGTTATACAACTTTGTGCACCCACGGAAGAACGTTGGCAATATGTCCTCATTGTGATTTCTAAAAAATTCTCACATGGGCCTATATTAAAGTGCACAAATTATGAAAAAGGCATATTTCAATGAACATCCCCCTTTAGCCAATAGGGAAAGGAAAAAACCCGGGATCCCCGAATGTCATCAGGGTTCATTTTTATTCACAAATTAAAAAAAAAGGCTACCATAAAAAATGAAGCTGAATTTTTTTTTGATTTTTTAATTATTCCCGAGGGTTTTACATTTTTATCCGATCTATTTCGTATAAACAAAAAACTATCTTTAAAACAACTTTAAGGGAAATTGAATGATGAACTTTGCAAGTAAATTAAAAATGCTATTTTTTGGGAACACAAATTCCTTTTCCCCCAAAAAACAAAATGGAAAAAACTTGTTGTTTTCAGTATCTTTTTAATTTCATTCCTTTACAAATTTCAGGTTTTAATTACCCTCATGTAATTTGGCATTAAAGAAAGGGGTTAAACCAACCATTAGAAAAAATGAGAGTGGGCTTTAAAATACAAAAACCTGTGCTGCATCCAAGAAAAGCCCCTTAAAAATGAAAGTAAACCATTTTTAAAGTGTCTAACATCAAGTGGTAACCCCAAAATATCAAAATTATAAAAAAATTTAAAAATCCCTTAAAAAATTTTTTCCTCATAATTTCTCCCAAAACAATCTTTTTCCCCCTTTATCAATAAAATGTTATAATTATTCTAAACAAAAACCCCTAACACCTTACTAAACCCTTCTTTAAATAATCCAATGTTTTGCCCTTTGAAATAAATGTTTACTTATACACTGTTTCCCTTAAAAAAAAATTTTTTAAAAAACATAAATTAATCTTAAAAGATGACAGATCATGAGGAAAATCCAGGGCCCCAAAAAAACCAAAAAGCAATATGAAAAGGAAAAATTTACAAAACGGTATAAATTTTGGGGAAAAAATCCATGCCCTTTTTCTGTGTCAAAAGAAATCAGAAAAAAAGGCTCTCCAATTTTTGAAGGGGGGAAAAAAAATTTAAATTCCCGGAATTTAAAATACCCCTATCCAAACAAAAATATCAAACACAATTTATAAAATAGGGCCAGTAATTAAAAAACCCTTTAACCAACTCATTTTTCAGTAAATAAAAAACATCCATTTAAAACAACTTTCAGCCCTCCATATTTTTGCTTCTTTTAGGTTTGTTTTGGATCCTTTTCCAAAAATTTCCCCAATTTTTGTCAGGAGGGCAAATTTAGGGGTTTTGGCCCGTAGAAGTGGGCATAATTCCTTTCCTTTGAACCCCCTTTCGTTTATTAAAGTGCAAGAATTTTCCCGGGTTTTCAACAGGGGATCGGGTTTTTACTCATCTGCTGGCCTAAAAACTCAATGGGCAAAAAATCCCTGGAATTTTAATAAAATGACATAAATGAGGTATTCAAATAGATGTTAATATTTAAGGGGGGGAAAACATGGAGGGGGAAAATGGAAGGGGGGGGGAAATATAAAAACAAAAAAATAGAAAAAAAAAAAGAAGAAAAAGAAAGAATACAAAAAAAAACCAAAAAGAAATAGAAAAAAAACCAAAAAAATAAAAAGGAAACCCAAATAAGGGGCAATTTCAATCCGAAAAAACAAAACACAAAAAAAAAAACAAAAAAAAAAAAAAACAAAAACAAAAAAAACAAAAAAACAAAAAAAAAAAAACAACAAAAAAGAAATAAATACAACAAAAAAAAAAAAAACAAACATATAAAAAGACATAAAAACACATAAAAAAATTAAAATTTCAAACAACAACAAAAACAAAACAACAAAAACAAAAACCCAAAAACAAAATAAGAATTTTTAAGATTTTAAAGAAAATTTTAAATTTTAAAAATAAAAACGATTTTAAAATATATGGAGAAATACAATAAGAGGGGGATAAAATATTTGGGAACACAATTAAAAAAAAAAGGTGGGGGGGAAAAATAATTTTAAAAAAAAATATCAATAAAAATAAAACAATGGACAACATACTACAACATCCTACAACAACAAAACCAAAAAAAATACACAAACAACAACCCGAACCCCAAACATACAATACACAACACAAAAAACATACACAACCCCACATAAAATAGGTAATATAAAATTAAAATAATATATATATATAATATTTTAATTATATATATTATTATAATAAATATGTTTGGGGGAGGGGTATATGTATAAATATATATAAATAATAATATATATAAAATAATAGAAAAAGATGATATATAATATATAATATTAATATATAGATAAAAACCATTATTATTAAAAATAGAGAATTTTATAGATATATAAAATTTATATAGAGAAAAATATATTTTTATAAAACATTTCTTTACTTGTGTTTTAAAAATAT
>NC_051405.1:5512109-5512858 GCF_015228065.2 Penaeus monodon
GGGGGAGTGGGGGGTTTTTGTGGGGGTGTGTGGAGGGATAAAATATATATAAATAAAATATATAAAAATAAAAAAATAATGGAAAATATAATAAACAAATAATCCCAATTTTAAGGGCAAAAATATTTCAAAATAAATTTTACAAAATGACAAAAGAACAATATAAAGACAATTTATATATATATATAATAGAAAGATATTAAAAATAAAATATATTTGTATAAAATACATATAAAATTTTATATATAATAATAATAATTTTTATAATAAAAGAAAATATAGTATATATAATGTATAAAATTTTTATGTATTATTATATTTTATATATATTTTTTATAAAAATTATAATTTTATATTATGTATATAATATTTTAATATTTTGATATATATTTTGTATCTAAATATATTGTTTATATATATAAAAGTATATATTATAGGGATAATTTTATATGTAATAATATGTGTTATATATATGTTTATTTTAAAGTAATAATAGTATATATATATGTTAAAATATAAATTTTAATATATATATAAAATAAAATATATTAAAATTTTTATATTTTAATGTATATTGGTAATTTATAAAATATAAAATATAGAATATTTTATATTATATAAAATATTAAAAGAAAATATATTATGTATATATGTTAAAATATGAATATAGTATATAGGGAAAATTATTTTAAAAAATATATAAAATATATATTTTAAAATATTTTATATAGTGTGGGTTTGTTGTGTTT
>NC_051405.1:5513289-5513436 GCF_015228065.2 Penaeus monodon
TGGGAAATTGTAAAAATTTTTCGAGATATATATAGTTAAGTATATGAAAGAAAATCTTTTAAAATAGGAATTTAAGAAACATTTTAAAAAAAAAATTGTTTTAATGGATAATAGGGAATAATGGAAATAGAAATTAAATAAAATATG
>NC_051405.1:5513471-5513595 GCF_015228065.2 Penaeus monodon
AATTTATGTGGGTGTGTGTGGGCCTGGTTGGGGAAAGTGTCAAAATAAAACAATATCCTTATATACCCTACATACAACAACAACATACACCCAATTTTAAAAATAATATGGGGGTTTAAAACAA
>NC_051405.1:5514391-5515130 GCF_015228065.2 Penaeus monodon
GTTTATATATAGGGGGTTTTAAAACAAGGTTTAAATATAACCCTATATATTTATTTTAAATTAAATTCTACAAAATAATTTTAATTTTTAAAAAATATAATATAATATTTTAAAAAATATATAATATATAATTTTATATAGATAAAATATAAAAATATTTTAAAAATATATTTTATAATATTTTGAATATTAAATATATAAATAATATAGGGTATATATATATAGTATTATAATAAATATTTTTTATATATATATAATTTTGTATATAATGGGATATATATTACATAATATATATATATAATTATATATATATATTTTATTTACAATTTTAATTTTAAATATATTATAATACCTATATAATATATGAATATATATGTTAATAGTAATACATAAATATTTTAAAATATATAATTTTTGTAATTAATATAATATACATTTATAAAATATATATGTATATATATTTTAATAAAGGATAACAATTTATAATAAATTTTAAAATTTTAAAATTACCCTTTTAAATTTATATATGAAAAATATTTTAAATATATTTTTACATTTTAGAAAAACAAAAATATACATAGATATGTACATTTTTAAATATAATAAAATACATTTTACAATACATATAATATATTTTTTATAAATATATATGTTTTCCCCTATTTTATAATATTTTAAGTTTTTATAAATTTCATATAATTAAAAAACCCTATAAAATAATAAATAATTTTTATTTTAT
>NC_051405.1:5517778-5518663 GCF_015228065.2 Penaeus monodon
TCTCCCCTTTGGGCCCCTTTTACCCCTATCCCCCTTACCATGTCCCCGCGATGCAGGTTTGGGGAAAGGTACCCGGAGCAGGATTTCCCCATTTTGGGACCCCCAGCCCAAAGGGGGGCCCAAAAGGAGGCCCATTCTCCCCGCTTTAGATCAGCCCCCGGTCGCCCGCCCCGGGTAACCCCATTGAAGTTATTTTGAATAAAAATTTCCCCTGTTCAAAATATCGGGATATGCCCCTATATAAATTTCTTTTTATAATATATAGAAATATATATTGATTATAGTTAAAATAATTATATATATATATATAATAAATTTTAATATATATACAAAATTACATATGAAAAAATATATAACATTTTAATATAAACAGGTATATACATATTTATACATGTACTTACATATACATTTCCCTATATATTTCCATAAAAATTTTTTAATGTATGTTTTCATTTTTATTTTACCCCTATACCTACAATATACATATATTTATTTTTTAAAATTTTTATTTTGAAATTATTTTATTTTATTTAAATTTTATACATGGGAAAACCCGGTATAAAATTTTATTAAAATTTTTACATATACATAAATATCATATCCCGTCCCAATTTAAACCCCCCAAAACCTTTTTTTTTGTAATTTTTTGGGAAAAACTGGGTTTTCTTTTTTGCTTTTATTGCATTTCCTAAGAAATGTGTTCAAAAATTTTTTTTGGCCCTTTCACCTTACTGGAAGCCCCTGAAATTTATAGGTTTAAACAAATTTAATAAAAATGAACCCAAAAAAAAAAGTTGAAATTTTTATTAAATTTAAACCTTTTTATTAACCCCCTTTCCCGACGGGGGTCATGTATTTCACCCCCCCCCCTTTTTTGGGGAAAAA
>NC_051405.1:5519459-5519544 GCF_015228065.2 Penaeus monodon
TTTAAAAGTTTTATTCCTGAAATTAAAAAGGGTCAAGGTTTTTTTTAAAAAAAAAGGGAAAAAATTTTCTAAGGTTCACCGGATT
>NC_051405.1:5524504-5524690 GCF_015228065.2 Penaeus monodon
AACTTTTGTTTGTAATTTTTTGGCACAACTGTTATTTCTTTTTTGCTTTTATTGCATTCCTAAGAAGTGTGTCTAAAAATGTTTTGGCCTTACACACTTACTGGAAGCACTGAATCTATAGATTAAGCAGTTAATAAAAAATGAACAAAAATAAAAAGTTGAACTTGTATTAAATTTAACTGATTA
>NC_051405.1:5525599-5526320 GCF_015228065.2 Penaeus monodon
AGCAACATTGAGTTAAATTATAATGGAAACATGTATTATTAATGTAAGATAATTTGTATGTATAAATATTGTTTATGATTTTTTTTAAACAAATAGGAAAAGAAAAATTAGTTTAACTGATCAGTTGATATCAAAGTGTTAACACAGGCAATATTCACTAATTGAATTAATGATAATTAACTTAAAACAAGAAATAAACACACTAATAATCAAAATCACAATTAAATGACTCTACCTTACCATGCTATTGACAGGTATTGGTATGCCAATAATGGATGACATGAGGGGTGCAATATCTGCCTGGTGAAGATCATGGCGACGGACATGTGTTAAACCCCACTTTTCAACACGTGCATCATACATCATCTTCTCTTTGAACTGTGAAGGATCCTTTGGCTTAGCTACACCTGCACCCCAAGCAACAATTGGTGTTTCTGTTTCACTTGGGTCTCCAGCCCCATGCGAACCTGTTTAAGAGACAGATTTTGAATAACACACTGAAGTGTATATGTGTCATTTTTTTATTATCACACACTTATGAGGTATTATATATCTCATAAACATAAATCAATACTTATTCTATGAAAAAATTTAGCACTGCATGAACCAATCCTATATTTAAAAATCCTTATTGACTAAAGGATCTTGAAAAGGAAATAGTATCTCTCTTTTTATAGTTTTCTGGACACATATTTTGAAGATTAGTAGTTAGTTAGCAATC
>NC_051405.1:5527275-5528707 GCF_015228065.2 Penaeus monodon
ATTTGACTTTAAATTTTCTTTTCCTTTTATTGTTTTTGAATCATGTAACTCTATTCAAATAATTAAACTGCTAATGTCCAAGATGAGACAACTCAAATATTATAATATATCATGTCTTTGCCATAGAGGTATATACTGTACAAAATTACATATTTCCTACCCCAATCAGTCATTCCATGGTCTGATGTAAAGATGTAAGCCGTTTTCTTGTCATTGTAAAAATCTTCAAACACTCTGACAACTCTTTCAACCCCTTTATCAACAACAGCAATATTATTTTGATATTCCCTGAAAAATAATATATAAAGCACATTAAGAATAAATAAATATTTATACTTTCTTGAATAGCCTTTATCAAATATGATGCACATTTAAATTTTCAGGACTTTATCTTTCCAAAGAACACTGCTCTTGAGCTCTATCATAGCACATTTGGTTAGCAAAAAAATAACATACTTGGAATATGGCTTGTGGGCATGTCCATTCGTATCAATTCCTAAAAGATGGAGGAAAAACACTATGCGATCCTGCAGTAGACGTTCTTTGAGCTTCTTGTCTCCCTTGGCTTTTTCAAAGAAGGAAACAACATGATCAAAGACCCAAGTATCAAGCCTAGAAGCATCATCACTGGCAAAGTCTTCTTCCGCTGCTTCATACATAAAGGTCTCTATGTGACCTCGCTCTGAGCCTAAAGAAAAAGGCTTGTGATAAAGTAACTTATAAAAGAATTGCAACACCTTATCTTATATTTATTATCGCCTTTCAACTTGTATTAAAGGAAATAAAATCAAATTTCTTAACTCTACACAAAGTACATATGCCATAAATCCCCAAATATATAAGCCTTTATGCATTCCATTAACTAGTTATATTAGTAAACTATATATTACCAATAAAACAAAAAAAGAAAGAAAATCAATCACACATACCACTTGCAAACATTGGCAGAATATCTGGACTGCCCCAACACCATGTATGACGACTCTCATTGAAGACAGAATCAAACTCTACAGGGTTCTCTTTCCATCCTTTTGCAATTGCACTTGGGTCTTCAAAGATCCCTGCAATGATGGCCACATGACCTGGCCGAGATTCTGTCGGTACTCGAGTGTGAGAGACTCCCCATGTCCCATCTTTCTCAATGATAGATCTGTTAAATCATAAAAGTTTTTCAGTGATTAGATTTTCCACACAAGAAAATAAGTTTTAACATCAAAAGCATAAACTTTCTCCCTTGCATGGCATACACTATGCCATAAGAATTGACCTTCAGACTTTGGTAGGCTCAGTTATATTTCAATATCATAGCAAACAGCAATGAATATTGCAAGTTCAGTACATCATATCCCTTAATAACAGTGGCATACTTTACACATATACTATTGTATTAATATATTTGGATAGTCAACTAATTTATAAATCTTGGAACTGC
>NC_051405.1:5528779-5530042 GCF_015228065.2 Penaeus monodon
TACATATTAGCTGGGAAAGAACAAAATCTAAGAGGCCTGACTCAATTGGCCTGCTCCATTTCTAGAGAAATATTAAATCACATGGGTCAAGTGTTATACAGTTTGCTTCTGCATTATCAAAAAAGAAGACTAAATTAATACTGAAAAAGTATTAGCCTAATTACATTTTATATCTAACTATTAGGGGATGTGCACTATGATTTATTCAACCCTCATACTGTAGATTCTGATCTGCAGATTCCAAAAATATAACTCATCTTTTGTGTGAGCTGAATCAGAGTAGACAGCAGTGATTTTCTTGTGCACTGATGTTCCATTTCTGCATCATATTGTAGGACATAGTGTTCTTTATGGTTTAACCAACTTATAGACAAGATGTTATTTTCTGCTGTAATCTTATTTGAGTCAAGCAATTCTGATATCCTTCGGTTTAACGAACCATTAGTTATCATGATACCTCTCTCCTTCTCTTGCACTTGGGTCTTGTTCTACATGGCTGTGGGAAACTAAAACTACACTCAAATCTTTTCCCAGGCCCTGTGCCCTTCCCTCACCTGAGAAAGGGCGCTTTCGTGGTTTCGTTCGGGAAGTCATAGAAGGAGTCGGCCCGGAGGCCATCGGCGACCAGGAGCACCAGCCTCTGCGCCGCCGGCTCTCTGCCGTGCACTTGCGGGGTCATTCCATGGCTCAAGGGTGTCTTGAAGTAAATGTCAAACACAGACACAAAAAATATCAGGTGGACGACAAAGCCCACCACAAACAGCCACATTACGACGGGGATTGGAGCCCCTTTCTCACCACTCTCTGCGGTTCATGAGTGTCAACGCGACCAAAACATTGGGGATAGTTTCACCGCAGACAACTGTCTGCTGCTATTTTCACGGTAAAGGGGTGTTTATAACAAATTATAAAAATGAACATTTAAGATAATAAATACATTGATAAATATTTATATATGAATCCATTAATTACTCAATGAGTAAGAAAAAATATATATATATTTTTTTTTTTATAACAAGTATCAGCAGTAACCTAAGCACATACACACTAACTCTACAGGGGTACGTTTATCTGCATCCAGATACATCGTTATTTCTATTATAGTATACCGATTACTAGAGACCAAATGCGGAAAAGAAAAACGTTTGATGAATTTTCGAAATAGTGTCAGCAGGGGACCCCAAGCTGGGGGGCATGGCTCCCACGGGGTACTTTCTGAGGTACCTTGAAGCAATGTGAAAATGATGACGAATTAAAGTGTTA
>NC_051405.1:5530090-5530291 GCF_015228065.2 Penaeus monodon
AGATGACAGACTCTAAACGGGACCATTGGTCCGGGGCCACAGAATGAAAAAGGCTAGGAGTGTTCGCAAGGGGAACGTGCCTTTCACCAAGGCAGAATTGCTTCTAAAAAGGATCATTTTGGTAAAACTAGTGATTTCAAAACAATAAGTAATGTGGATATCAATATCGTGTCTGGTTTCTGATCAAGGTTATATATACAT
>NC_051405.1:5530420-5531474 GCF_015228065.2 Penaeus monodon
TATACTCATGCACACCCATCCATCCATCCATATAATAAATTTTCCTACAACCGATTGTTTTTATTACATAAGGATGTATTGCACTAATTTAATACAGTCATTTATGTATGCCATATCATCAATGACAACGTAGGTGTAGTCTCTTGCGAATTCACTATCAAATTTAAGCTTCGTACTGGAATTCAAACTAGTGGCTTCTATCATTAATCAACACTACCTATAATGTTATATCATTTCGTTTTTTACGAATAATTATGTGCCTAGAAATATGTAGTTTGCTTATGTTCATGATCTCGGCAAGATCTTTTTAAGATACACCTCAAATTACCGATTGAAATGTATTGATATAAGATACATGACACTGATACGTTGCCACGCATGTATGAGTAAAGCTTGAATATGCAGTTTCTTGAAATCTATCTGGAAACTTTTCCAAGTAATTGCAAGAAACTGGAGATAAGGGCGCTGTAGATAAGGCTTTAGGAACTATAAAGATCGAGGGAGACAAACCCTACAGTAGAGACGAGGGTTACTCCCTACATTTTGTACATTTGTCACAGGCTTTTATGAGCTGAAGTTCATACATAAACAACATTCATAAAAAAGTCAACTCTGTGGGCTCTCTATGCGGAAAGGTTACATGAGAGTCTGTACTTGAGTATTTGGAAAATCCCCCCTGAAAATAATGATTTTCGTCTTACGAGTTACGAATGTCCGTAAAATTGCATGTGATATAGCAGTGTTCACATTGCAGTGACCGTGACAGAATATGACGTGTGAAACAATACTTCCGAGGTAGGGATATGACAGTCATCAGCAAGCCAGGACCACGACACCATTCAAAATACATCGAGTTTTGTCCATGAAAAGAGTAAAAGTACACTTAAAATCAGCATTATACCACCTGCTCATGCTGATTACTAAATGTGGCAGAATCCTAGGAGACAGAAGAATAAAATTTACTACAGAAGCAAGGAACGTCAATATCACGTTTGTCAATATACAATATGGGAATATCAAATGAAACAGTTACGAAATCCTCAGGTCTTCATAC
>NC_051405.1:5535667-5535795 GCF_015228065.2 Penaeus monodon
GCGTTTCAAGGGCATGATAAAGATAGGCCAGGATATTATAAAATAGGAAACAAATGGTATTCTACGCCAAAGTGAACCTTGGGTTCAAAATCCCTTTCGTTATACAGTGCTTATAGAACATGTTGCCT
>NC_051405.1:5536490-5538184 GCF_015228065.2 Penaeus monodon
GCGTTTCAAGGGCATGATAAAGATAGGCCAGGATATTATAAAATAGGAAACAAATGGTATTCTACGCCAAAGTGAACCTTGGGTTCAAAATCCCTTTCGTTATACAGTGCTTATAGAACCTGTTGCCTTGATATTAGAATTACCGGCACCCGTATTGCCAGTTTCCCTTTTCCAAGAAATAAAGACAAGGAAAAATGAAATACAGAGTAAAAAATCATAGATCGGCAGACAATAGACAGGTATGTTGAATATGTTGTCCACTAGCGATAAGTTCTTATTTTCACCGTGGTATTCCTAGAGAGAGAGAGAAAAAAGAAGAAGAAAAAAACGTCACGGCATCTTAGCATATTATATAGAGCCAGCAGACTCGCTGGTCACTTACACACTGATACTCTAAGAGCAAAGACGGAAAGTGTACAAGACAGGTGAGACTGTGACAGTGAATAGTGAAGACAGATTTTTACGCCAGAATCTGTAAGTTATTGGTAGGAACAGTTGGGGAAAAACGTTTAGCAGATATTACAAAACTGGTGTTCTGTGATGACGATTTCTATAAATGAAACCGCAAACTGTCCGAATATAAAAGAACTGGCATGAATCCATTGAAATAATTTGCCGACTCTTACAGTGACCTTGAACGCAGAGCACCTGTGCTGGATTCCCGGAACCTTCATGCCATAAGCTCACTCATTCTTTAGAATGATTCTAGATTTAGTTCCTATTGATTATCAGATTTTCAATAACGAGAATTGCCATCATTATATTGAAGTGAGAAATGCATAGAGCATTCAGTATTAAATACTGTTATATATTATAAAAAATCGAATGCATGTTATGAAAGTCATTATATATAGTAAATTGTCTTTTATCTATACTTCATTATAATTTTGTTATCACCAATATTACGTTCATTCTACGTCATACGGTTTTCATATTGAAATTTTAGCTTTAATATTATTTGATAGCTTGTTTGCCAATTCAAATTAATAATCCTATTCCAGAAGTGGCACCATAATAATGACCTGGAAAGGCCTCCCATATATAATAATTTCATCTCTCATCTTCTCTGCTGCGCAGGTGAGTGTGCTACTATTTCAAAATCATATTCATTTTTAAATGATTTGTCATCAAATACTAATTGGAGTACAAAAATTTTCCTGCATGCTTCAGTGGCCGTTCTTTCACAAGTTTATTTCACACGCCGGCGTATGGCTACACTTTATTCCATAAATGAACTTACATAATACGCAGTGTGGAAAGCGGATCTCATTACCGGTCTTTACTTTTGTCTTCTAACATTACTTCAAGGAATTTGCACCCGGTGTAATAAATATCTGCAGAGGTTACTTGCAAATTTACTATAAACCTTGGCGAAGACTGATCGCCGGTTGGATCGTTCCGGTAGTGATCTTGCTTTCCTTCAGCATCAGAGCATTTATAAGATACAGCAGAAATCAAGAATATTTATCCTTTTCTGGTCATTTATACTGATATATATTGAGAGTCAGTGTGGAAAATTAAATGTAAATTCCTTTGACAACACTAGACAGTTATTCCATGTTACAGTAGTGTTACTCTCCGTGACCTATTAAAAGAACAGAGTTTATTATTCACCTTCACTCCCACAGGATATCAGGAATATCAAGCAAATAAGGCTGGTTGGCGGAAGAACCATAAACGAGGGAAACATACAG
>NC_051405.1:5539215-5539302 GCF_015228065.2 Penaeus monodon
CACGCAAAGAATGTGGGATGGGATGAGTATATAGAATGATAAAGACAACTAAGTAGTATAATAGAATGAATAAAGAAAAACCAGCCA
>NC_051405.1:5539490-5539676 GCF_015228065.2 Penaeus monodon
TAGATAGATAGATAATGTAATATCTCATCTCATAACGAAAATTTTAGGTGGCAGTTAACGGTGTCTGGGGGAATGTGTGTGACGACGGCTTTGGTTTCGCTGAAGCTGACGTTATTTGCCGAGAACTTGGATTCGAAGCGGCTGATACCTTCACCTGGAATAACCATTTTGGTAATAATTCTTCAG
>NC_051405.1:5539967-5540283 GCF_015228065.2 Penaeus monodon
TATACTAAACTTTCTCCGTTTTTTTAGAACTAAGGCGCGGCCGGACCAAGTACTGGCTGGATCGACTGAACTGCGACGGCGTCACTCGCTTAGCAGGATGCTCATCCAGTCAGCTTGGAATGCATGACTGTGGTCCGACAGAGGTACTGTAAGTTATCTTGACTCTAACTGCCATTTAATCTGTTATGTTTCCAATTTAAAGTTTACTTAAGACAATTATTATAGAATATATAAAAATGCTATTTTTTAACAGTCAGTTTGTAATATTATCCAACCTTCGAAGTTGCCTCAACCTATGTGCTTGTCACAGGGGCAA
>NC_051405.1:5541988-5543400 GCF_015228065.2 Penaeus monodon
CTTGGCAGTAATAACCAATTTCCCCTCTGAGCTGGCATCTTCTTTTTGTAGCAACTTTGTTGTAGGTTAGGTGAGATGCTTTACAATATTTGGAATCAAGCATTGGGACACGGCAAGAGTCTATTGTCGATTAATAAAAAGTTACTTGAGTGCATACGTAATTGTAATCATATATATATCAATTAACCCACTCATGATGAGAGCTCCCAGTGCCACACAGAACGACGTGCCATAGTGCATGTAAAGAAAAAATCAGACACACAGGAAAGAAAAATACCCCGGTCTCTATGCTCTTAGCATTTTTTTAGGTAGGTTAATAGTAGGTTAATACAATTTTTATATAAACACTATATTTTATACCCTTATATTTTTAGGTGTGCTTATTATTTCTACACAGAATTTGATTTCAAAGTGGCTGTGATGTCATCATTGTTTACATGTATGCAGTTTAAAGAATGGAAGCGATGTACTGCCTGTGTGCCCAGTGAACTGGGAGAAAACTAATATTTAGCCTGGGACAAGTATAAAAGTTGCAGGAAAACACGGTTATGTGACCGCGGCTTAAAAGTCTGCTTGTGTATTTCGATAGATAAAAAGTGATTGTGGTTGTACCCTCTGTTTTGAAGGTTACTTCCTGCTCCCCATAACTTAAGTCGAGCTTGTTGTTTATGAATGAAGCATGACTTGCCAGTCTCCACACCTCGAAATACTTGGAACACAAATGCAGAGGCGAAATTGAATGTGACTGTCTTATGTTCTGACGTTTAGACAAGTGTAAATGTAACAGTTATCCCGAATCTGTAGCGAAGTTTATAGTTCCTTTGGGCGAATTTCCAAAGATAGACTGGGCTATCTTTATTTTATTCATTGGCAGCTGACAATTATCCCTCTGCGTCATCCAGCTGATGGTATTTACATTTACACTGCTTGGGGTAGGACATGATAAGAGATGATTGCAACATCATGATGGCAAACAAGTATGTTTATGTGGAGCTTAAAAGCACTGTTTCTAAATGCACGTTGAAGAAATAAGGCCAACAAAAATGGTAACAATAGAGGGATAACTTAATACAGCAGAAAAGGACTAATTTGAAAAGATAAACCTGAGCCGGCTGTAGTTCATATTGATACAGTGTGCAAAATATATAGGTTATATAATCCTTTTTGTCTTCAGCTATACCGTTTCACAATTTAATTCGTCAGCATTCCTTTATCAACGTCAACAGATTGCAGGAGTGATGTGTCGGACGCGCCACTCCAAGTGCTCTGGCCAAGAATTCCCTTGCAGTGACGGAAGAGGCTGTGTGGCGCGTTCCCTCGTGTGCGATGGCAGTGTTCACTGTCCGGACGGCAGGTAAATGGAAGTGACATGAATGCCTTTTACTTCACAGATACAGCCTTTAGGAAATACA
>NC_051405.1:5543446-5543644 GCF_015228065.2 Penaeus monodon
CAGTGACGAGAAGGAGGAGCTTTGTGAGGACGTAGGCGTGATCAGGCTGAGGGAAAGTATCAGACCCCTCGAGGTGCCCGGTATGGTGGCTGGCACGGTGGCGGTGAAGCGACAGGGTTCCTGGGCCTCCCTGTGCGGCTATTTCAAGGTCAACGAAGCCAGGGTAGGTCATGGCTGCTGATGCTCAAGGGATAAGGA
>NC_051405.1:5544454-5544671 GCF_015228065.2 Penaeus monodon
CCGGATATACTTTCCCGGAAACTTCAAAATAAGATTAAAAATCTGGGGCCTCCTTGTCTTGCATATAGGAGCTGAATGTAATCATAATTTTATATGATAATTATCATATATATTTTTTTCAGGTTTTATGACATTACTTTACTTTATTTTAAACTCTACAAATTAGATTTCTTGAATCTGATGTTGCTTTTTAGAGCAAGTTTTCTTTTTACTGTTG
>NC_051405.1:5546619-5546735 GCF_015228065.2 Penaeus monodon
TATCTAGTTTCCTTCCATTTACTGACTACAGACTCGAGCCTAATCCATATGCTTGAGATTACGCTCGTATTGATCAGGTTAAGGAAAGGATCTTCCTTAGGAAAAAAATTATCTCG
>NC_051405.1:5546757-5547532 GCF_015228065.2 Penaeus monodon
GCTCTGGTGTTATGGCGGTTCTTAGTGACCGGATTCTTGTTGCTTTCCTCTCAAGCTCTTTATACTTTCGTATAATTTTCTCGAAACTTTAACGGCCATTAACTGGCATTCTTTGTCCTTTTTATCTTTCGTTATTATGTCAGGTTTGTTTGCTGGTATATGTCTGATTGTAACATTCTCAATTTGTCACCGTTTCTGGTATGTGTTCGGAATCCTTAGTTTCAGTAAGTAGTGCTAACAACGCATGCCGACAATTGTTTTTCTAGAATACTGTTAATAGCGACAGATTTCGGTAATTCGTTACTTGTTATCAAAAGATGTACTAATTCTTCGTTTTCTACACACACTCCCACCCTGCATCGATAATTGTGTTTGTTATTCTTGTTTGAAGTCACTTTGTTGGTAGTGCCTTGATCTTGAGCAGCTGCTATCGGGCCATCTTATCTCATTTTAGCCTGTGTTGCTGTTCCATCTGCATCCGCTTCCTGATTTTTTAAAAACATATTTTCCATGTAGTGTTTTTTTTCCCGCCAACTGCTTGAATGTAACTGTCTTCACTGGTTACAGGTTTATTTTGTTGTTGATGGTTCATTCGGGATCAGACGTGTCTTGCAATAGGATTTCATAACTTGTTTATACTCAACCCTCGTTCACATATGTTGAATATGTCCAGTTTGTTCTTGAGAAGATGTCGGTGAGGATTGCCATGAACTCTTCTCTCGGCTCAGGAATCTTAATCTTCAGCGGTGTGGGTCGAGTTTGTTCAGACGCTGAC
>NC_051405.1:5547589-5548027 GCF_015228065.2 Penaeus monodon
CACGATTTTATTGTTTTTGCTCATCATATTAGGTTGTTCTTTACTCATAGCTGGGAATTTGATCCACGGTTCCTTCGAGCACCAGAAGGAATTTCTCATGGAGCCCCGGGACATCATCATCAGTCATTACTACTATTACCAGTTATACTACTAATATTTTTGTCATGCCTTCGGTGTCTCTCCAGGTGCTGTGCAGAAGTCTGGGCTACAGCGGCGACTGGACGGTGCTTTTTTACAAGGGGTACCTCGGGAAAGGTCTCAGCTCGCCCATCTTTTCCCGGCCGCAGTGCGAGGGACACGAGACGTGGATCGGCGAGTGCCCTGGCGATACGTGGGGCGAGAAGAACTGTTCGATCGGCACCGACCTGGGTCTCTTGTGCTCTCAAGAGGTCGCTTATATTTAATCATATTTATTTTGTTATCAAGGCTCTAAGAAAT
>NC_051405.1:5548078-5548173 GCF_015228065.2 Penaeus monodon
TTAATCCATAACATTTTGAAATGACTATTACGACAGAAATCGAAATATCACTATGGTGTTCACAACTTCAACACATGTCTGGTAAATCTGCCCTG
>NC_051405.1:5548263-5548426 GCF_015228065.2 Penaeus monodon
GCATGTACTGTATATATTTTTTTCCTGTGTCCCGCCGTAGGACGTCGCCGTGAGACTGGCGAAGGGGCAGCTGGAGGTCAGGCTGGAACGGTTTCCCTGGGCTAGCGTCTGCAGTGAGGGATTCGATGATTTGGATGCCCGGGTAAGATCTCTATTCATACCT
>NC_051405.1:5549685-5549749 GCF_015228065.2 Penaeus monodon
GATGTGAGGGTAGATAAAATAAATGTATGTAAAATAAGAAATTTGAATTAATGTGCATAGTATT
>NC_051405.1:5550852-5551141 GCF_015228065.2 Penaeus monodon
TATAAATGAACGGGAGCAAGCACCGACTAGTGTATCATGTCCGGCCAGCCAACCGGCTGAAAGCAGAGGTTTGTGGCATGGAAACTGGATCAAGTTAGCGGTTGACAATGCCAGGCGAAGAAAAAGAATGGTCTCATGGTACCAACTGAGGGTTCGCCTGGTGAAGAGTCGGGCATTGCCTGCTTCTTGTTTTTTATACTGTGACCTTAGGACTCCCCCAGTGCTTTCCAATCCTCCCCTCTCAGTTCTTAATTTGGCCCCCAAATTTATTTTTTTCGTCATGCCGCCT
>NC_051405.1:5560195-5560939 GCF_015228065.2 Penaeus monodon
CATCATCAGTGTGGAGAGGGGGGACCTGCTATCTAGGTAACAACCTGTCGACCATACCACCCTGCCCAGCTCGCGCCCCGGAGAGGTCACTCTAGCTTCGCCTCTCAGTGTGGAAACAACACGGGAAGCACATGATTCACTGTTAGGAACACCCTGCTGAAGATGGTTGAACCAGGAAATAAGGGATCCGAACGCCTGATGACAGTGCCCATGCTCCCACTCTTACATCCACAGCAGAAGCAAAGAACAAGTCTTATACCAACATCAGCAACGTCACCAAGAAAATACCCCCAAGGAACACTTCATCATTCTGGGTGATTTCAATGCCTGAGTGAGTGCCGATCACGACTCATGGCCTTCCTGTCTTGGACACTTTGGAGTTGGCAAGATCAATGAAAATGGGCAGCGCAACACAAGGTGTCATGGCGCCATCCCTGCTCAAAGCATTTGCATCAGCTGGAATACTGCAATACTGACCACTCTCTCGTCTGCTGCAAGATCAGGCTCCATCCTAAGAAACTCCACAGCTCCAAACAGAAAAGCAAACATCGCATCAATACCACCAGCATACAGCTTCCAGAGAATGTTGAAGTCCCTCCAAGAAGCTCTGTCTGTCGCACACCAGCACTGCTCTACCTCTGAGAAATGGGACCACCTCCGGGAGGCCTTTCAGAAAACAACCTTTGCAACCTTTGGGAAAAAGACCTCTAAGGACAACGACTGTTTTGATGCCAAGTCCAGCAA
>NC_051405.1:5561607-5561905 GCF_015228065.2 Penaeus monodon
TCAACATCCTCACAAAGAATGATCGCCTCCTAAAACTCTAGTCTCATCAGATCCTTTCATGACAACATAAAGGCAAAAATGCAGTACGAGGGCAGCATATCCAACCCATTTGACATCAAGGATGTGTCCTTGCTCCCACCCTTTTTGGCATCTTCTTCGTCCTGCTCATAAAGCATGCTTTTGGAACTGCAACAGAAAGGGTGTACCTACGCACCAGATCCAACGGTCGTCTTTTCAACCTGGCTCGGCTGAAAGCAAAAACAAAAGTGATGGAGAAAACAATTAGGGACATGCTTTT
>NC_051405.1:5561922-5561997 GCF_015228065.2 Penaeus monodon
TCACTTCGCACACTGAGCAAAAGCTCTAATACCTCATGGATAGGTTTTCCCAGGTCTGCAAAGATTTCGGACTGA
>NC_051405.1:5562346-5562543 GCF_015228065.2 Penaeus monodon
CGCAAGCTGAACAGCTTCCACTTGCGCTCTCTCCATTGCATCCTCGGCATCCACAGGAGTGACAAAGTCACCAACGCCCAGGCCCTCGAGCGTGCAGGTCTTCCCACCATGTACACACTACTCAGACAACGCAGACTCCGATGGCTCAGCCACGTGCGAAGGATGGAGGATGGAGGACGCATTCCCAAGGATCACTA
>NC_051405.1:5562713-5562881 GCF_015228065.2 Penaeus monodon
AGATCCACACCGCAGCCAACGAAAAGAGAGCCAAGCGGAAGGCATTTACTCCAGCCACTTCCACATTTGCATCAGATGCGGCCGAGAGTGCCATTCCGGCATTGGACTAACCAACCATAGCCGGCGCTGTCGCTAAGCAAAACAAGTGACTTTCTTTAGACAGGCGCG
>NC_051405.1:5563464-5563564 GCF_015228065.2 Penaeus monodon
TCGCTCGCGCATATGAGTATATTGCATCTTACTGAATTTTTTTTTGTACACAGCGGTATGAATATAACACGGAGTTCACACTAGGAACAGTATAACTTGT
>NC_051405.1:5563713-5565423 GCF_015228065.2 Penaeus monodon
CACCCCTCCCCACACATATGCACATTTCCACACAACTTAACCGTCGCTCTTGTGATATCATCGACAAGAAAGGAAGACATTGCTGATCCAGTACACTGCAGGTGGTGTGTCGTATGATGGGCCACGAGGGGGACGCCATTGCAACGTCCGGTCCCCTGCGGTCGCCAGGCTCCGTTTGGAACGTCGTCATGGACTGCGTCGGATACGAAGTTCAACTCCATCAGTGTAGACTTAGGCTTATGAACCACACATGTCACACCGCCGCAGGTGTCTCATGTTCTAGCAAGTGAGTCAGTCATGTCTTCTAAATGATAACTAAATACAGCATTAGCCTTAATTTGCTTCGCTTCGTTCGCAAGAACCTTATGCGAGATTCTGCTTTTCAAGAAAAGGAGAAGTAGACGCCAAGCTGAGGTCCCTGTTGTCTACGGACTGCGGGGTTCCTGAGGACTCTTCGAGGCGGTATATCGGAGGGCTGGCCAAGAGCCGGGGCGGAATCATTCCCGCTCGGTTTGATTTCCCTTGGCTGGTTTCCTTACGCAACAGAGAGGTACTGCATTCCCAACAGTATGGGGAACCTTGATCTTCTGGGATTGTATTTATGTAACATTTATATCTTTACGTCATCTCCGTATTTTCCCTTGTGAGAAATGGCTACTATTAATTAGGTCTTTTCATTGATTCTGTTATGTTATGGATGCATAAACAAATACCAAAACACATGCCACGCATAGCGTACTATTAGGATTTACAGTAGAATACAGACAAACAAATACAACATTGACGGCATGATATCAACACCTTTGGTTGCACGATCAGCACACAGGAGGCGGCGCCCTGATTTGTGGAGGATCTATCATATCAGAAGACTATGTACTGACGGCAGGGCATTGTTTGAAACGTAGAGGCGACCTCGGGTTCGTGATCAGAGCCGGAGACTACAATTCCCGCTTCGTTGAAGGCAGTTTTGAGCAGGTGGGATAGGCTTGCGCTCCTGCGCAAGTTCATTCTATTTATTATTCATTTTTTATTGTTTCCCAACTCACTCATGCTCAATATAAGTATGTTAGTTATCTGCATAAGATAAGCATGATATGATTATAATTCAATATCAACAATTCATTAATCCTCTCTGAGCAGGTGTTCGAAATTGACAAGGTATGGGTCCACGAGCGCTACGGAGAACATAATTCTCTTGACAACGACATCGCTCTTATCAAGATTCAGCGAAGGAACGGCAGAGGCTTCAGGTATGCACCAGGCTTAAAGCTGGGGAACTACTGACAGGGATTAGCACCTTTTTCGGTCGGTCTGGGCGCCCTGTGTCGGGAGTCAGAGCGTTTTATGCAGAGACACTGCTAATTTATTTTTTGCAATAATATCTTTAATTTGTGATCGTGTCAGAAATGCGTTAAATATCATTAGGTTGTTACAAGATTATCAAAAACGCTTTGAAGCCAGTCTAAAAGCGCTCTAACCAGTACGGAATTGCAAAGGCGGCTGAGGGACCAGGGAAGGTCGAGTAGTGGAAGCCGGGATCATTATCAGTAATGGTATTAGACGATAAGTCTTCCCACGCCTTCTTATGGAATTTGTAGAGTTAGAATTGAAGAGGTCCAATGAAGAGATTCTAAGAGACATTAAGAATTCATTGTACAATGTGTGTCATTGTGTTTGTACGAACCTCTGTCTGTTTGACATGTCTGTCGC
>NC_051405.1:5566192-5566271 GCF_015228065.2 Penaeus monodon
AGGAAGAGTAGATGTGTTACGGAATCCCATTTCCCGCTTCTCGAAATAAGTCGTTGCTCGGTGTACACTGTTAATCAAC
>NC_051405.1:5566750-5566873 GCF_015228065.2 Penaeus monodon
TCTTCAGGTTCAGCGAGAGAGTGAAGCCAGTGTGCCTGCCCTCTTCCGACGCCACCTACGACGACCTTGGGGAATGCAAGATGGTGGGCTGGGGCGAGAGCGACTTCGATGCCGGGGTGATTT
>NC_051405.1:5567607-5568138 GCF_015228065.2 Penaeus monodon
GTCCCAAACCCCATAATTCAAGGATTGCTTTATCACAAATTCAGTAAGAGTACTCAGAAAATAATAACAAAACTCTCCGACACTATAAAAAATTGTTTTGAAAATCTTATGTAAAAACGACTAGGAATAAAGTCAGTATTATAAAAAAATACCGGGTATTAGGGAAAAAACGACAGTGATTGCACGAAAGGGGACGTTGCACACGCAGCAGGGGCAATAAATCGCTAAAATGTTGCCAAAAGGAAATGAGGGCTTCACTCGAAACAACGGGAATTCACTGATGAAAATGGCCGTATAGTATGCCGGGTTAGTCGAAAATTTATCAGGCCATTTTGCTCATATGTATCTCCTCTGATGTTGGCTACGCAAGAAGGGACATCTCGTTGCTTTTCTTCATAAAGTACAAGACTAAAACACCCAAAAAATACTGAAAACTTTTTTTGACAAGGCGTATATAACTCTATTACTTTTGGCCTACTAAGGGGAAAAACCCCCCCCCTAAAATCCTTTGCTCGATGTCGGGGGGGGGGG
>NC_051405.1:5571419-5571646 GCF_015228065.2 Penaeus monodon
ATCACATTAGGTCCCTCCTCGGGGATCCAGGGGAAAATTTGATAAGACTTTACTGTTCAGTAATGTACTTTTTCCACTTGTACTGCTGAGTTGAGCAGAAAAGTGGAACAGTTAAAGACAATTGTATTAGACGAATTTTATGAACCCAATGTATGAGGCTGAGTAAAAACTGGAATCCCGTATAGCTAACACACCAAATCTGATGCACGTCTGTCGTATGGGGGATG
>NC_051405.1:5571732-5572010 GCF_015228065.2 Penaeus monodon
CACACATCATATAGTATAACGAATTAGAAGAAAAGCAGTTTGGTTTTTTATCGTGATATGAAGATACTTTAAGTCTCGGAAAGTTTTTTGATGTTGAAAATGAGAAAAAAAATTAATTTTTGTTACCAAGAAAAACATTAAAAGTAACGAAAATGCTGTTATTTTTTATCATATGATAAGAATAGTAATGGTGGCTATAGTCATAACATTTGATAAAAAAGGGCACTATGAAAAATGACAAAAAACAGTATAGGAAAAATTATTATAACAAAAATACA
>NC_051405.1:5574051-5574144 GCF_015228065.2 Penaeus monodon
AAAACAAAAGCGATTCAGGGGCTTTTTAAAAATCTACAAGCAGAAGAAAACCCCGGGCCCTTAATTTCTTAAAGGGTAACAAAATCTACGGCC
>NC_051405.1:5578499-5578600 GCF_015228065.2 Penaeus monodon
TCACACCATGGTCCTTTATTCGTGTGTATTCTTCATCAATAAAGTCTAGCGTATATCACTATCACTGTCCAACTAGTCATTGTATTAAGGCCTAACAGCCT
>NC_051405.1:5578744-5578903 GCF_015228065.2 Penaeus monodon
AGGTATGAATAGAGATCTTACCGGGCATCCAAATCATCGAATCCCTCACTGCAGACGCTAGCCCAGGGAAACCGTTCCAGCCTGACCTCCAGCTGCCCCTTCGCCAGTCCACGGCGACGTCCTACGGCGGACACAGGAAAAAATATATACAGTACATGC
>NC_051405.1:5578993-5579088 GCF_015228065.2 Penaeus monodon
CAGGGCAGATTTACCAGACATGTGTTGAAGTTGTGAACACCATAGTGATATTTCGATTTCTGTCGTAATAGTCATTTCAAAATGTTATGGATTAA
>NC_051405.1:5579131-5579575 GCF_015228065.2 Penaeus monodon
ATAATAATTTCTTAGAGCCTTGATAACAAAATAAATATGATTAAATATAAGCGACCTCTTGAGAGCACAAGAGACCCAGGTCGGTGCCGATCGAACAGTTCTTCTCGCCCCACGTATCGCCAGGGCACTCGCCGATCCACGTCTCGTGTCCCTCGCACTGCGGCCGGGAAAAGATGGGCGAGCTGAGACCTTTCCCGAGGTACCCCTTGTAAAAAAGCACCGTCCAGTCGCCGCTGTAGCCCAGACTTCTGCACAGCACCTGGAGAGACACCGAAGGCATGACAAAATATTAGTAGTATAACTGGTAATAGTAGTAATGACTGATGATGATGTCCCGGGGCTCCATGAGAAATCTTCTTCTGGTGCTCGGAGGAACCGTGGATCAAATTCCCAGCTATGAGTAAAGAACAACCTAATATGATGAGCAAAAACAATAAAATCGTG
>NC_051405.1:5579632-5580407 GCF_015228065.2 Penaeus monodon
GTCAGCGTCTGAACAAACTCGACCCACACCGCTGAAGATTAAGATTCCTGAGCCGAGAGAAGAGTTCATGGCAATCCTCACCGACATCTTCTCAAGAACAAACTGGACATATTCAACATATGTGAACGAGGTTGAGTATAAACAAGTTATGAAATCCTATTGCAAGACACGTCTGATCCCGAATGAACCATCAACAACAAAATAAACCTGTAACCAGTGAAGACAGTTACATTCAAGCAGTTGGCGGGAAAAAAAACACTACATGGAAAATATGTTTTTAAAAAAAACAGGAAGCGGATGCAGATGGAACAGCAACACAGGCTAAAATGAGATAAGATGGCCCGATAGCAGCTGCTCAAGATCAAGGCACTACCAACAAAGTGACTTCAAACAAGAATAACAAACACAATTATCGATGCAGGGTGGGAGTGTGTGTAGAAAACGAAGAATTAGTACATCTTTTGATAACAAGTAACGAATTACCGAAATCTGTCGCTATTAACAGTATTCTAGAAAAACAATTGCCGGCATGCGTTGTTAGCACTACTTACTGAAGCTAAGGATTCCGAACACATACCAGAAACGGTGACAAATTGAGAATGTTACAATCAGACATATACCAGCAAACAAACCTGACATAATAACGAAAGATAAAAAGGACAAAGAATGCCAGTTAATGGCCGTTAAAGTTTCGAGAAAATTATACGAAAGTATAAAGAGCTTGAGAGGAAAGCAACAAGAATCCGGTCACTAAGAACCGCCATAACACCAGAGC
>NC_051405.1:5580429-5580545 GCF_015228065.2 Penaeus monodon
CGAGATAATTTTTTTCCTAAGGAAGATCCTTTCCTTAACCTGATCAATACGAGCGTAATCTCAAGCATATGGATTAGGCTCGAGTCTGTAGTCAATAAATGGAAGGAAACTAGATA
>NC_051405.1:5582341-5582614 GCF_015228065.2 Penaeus monodon
CAACAGTAAAAAGAAAACTTGCTCTAAAAAGCAACATCAGATTCAAGAAATCTAATTTGTAGAGTTTAAAATAAAGTAAAGTAATGTCATAAAACCTGAAAAAAATATATATGATAATTATCATATAAAATTATGATTACATTCAGCTCCTATATGCAAGACAAGGAGGCCCCAGATTTTTAATCTTATTTTGAAGTTTCCGGGAAAGTATATCCGGTTTCACTCAGGAAATAGGAATAAAAGAAACAACAAATAAAATAACGTCACTGTGTG
>NC_051405.1:5582767-5582837 GCF_015228065.2 Penaeus monodon
ACATGTATTTAAAAAAGAATAAAATTAACCTGCCCAAAGTGATAAAATAAAAAAAGTAATCAAGTTTTTT
>NC_051405.1:5583697-5585343 GCF_015228065.2 Penaeus monodon
TCCTTATCCCTTGAGCATCAGCAGCCATGACCTACCCTGGCTTCGTTGACCTTGAAATAGCCGCACAGGGAGGCCCAGGAACCCTGTCGCTTCACCGCCACCGTGCCAGCCACCATACCGGGCACCTCGAGGGGTCTGATACTTTCCCTCAGCCTGATCACGCCTACGTCCTCACAAAGCTCCTCCTTCTCGTCACTGAATAAAGAAAATAAATATGAATAAAATCAAATGAAAACAGTAAATGTATTTCCTAAAGGCTGTATCTGTGAAGTAAAAGGCATTCATGTCACTTCCATTTACCTGCCGTCCGGACAGTGAACACTGCCATCGCACACGAGGGAACGCGCCACACAGCCTCTTCCGTCACTGCAAGGGAATTCTTGGCCAGAGCACTTGGAGTGGCGCGTCCGACACATCACTCCTGCAATCTGTTGACGTTGATAAAGGAATGCTGACGAATTAAATTGTGAAACGGTATAGCTGAAGACAAAAAGGATTATATAACCTATATATTTTGCACACTGTATCAATATGAACTACAGCCGGCTCAGGTTTATCTTTTCAATTAGTCCTTTCTGCTGTATTAAGTTATCCCTCTATTGTTACCATTTTTGTTGGCCTTATTTCTTCAACGTGCATTTAGAAACAGTGCTTTTAAGCTCCACCCTAAACATACTTGTTTGCCATCATGATGTTGCAATCATCTCTTATCATGTCCTACCCCAAGCAGTGTAAATGTAAATACCATCAGCTGGATGACGCAGAGGGATAATTGTCAGCTGCCAAAGAATAAAAAAAAGATAGCCCAGTCTATCTTTGGAAATTCGCCCAAAGGAACTATAAACTTCGCTACAGATTCGGGATAACTGTTACATTTACACTTGTCTAACGTCAGAACATAAGACAGTCACATTCAAATTTTGCCTCTGCATTTGTGTTCCAAGTATTTCGAGGTGTGGAGACTGGCAAGTCATGCTTCATTCATAAACAACAAGCTCGACTTAAGTTATGGGGAGCAGGAAGTAACCTTCAAAACAGAGGGTACAACCACAATCACTTTTTATCTATCGAAATACACAAGCAGACTTTTAAGCCGCGGTCACATAACGTGTTTTCCTGCAACTTTTATACTTGTCCCAGGCTAAATATTAGTTTTCTCCCAGTTCACTGGGCACACAGGCAGTACATCGCTTCCATTCTTTAACTGCATACATGTAAACAATGATGACATCACAGCCACTTTGAAATCAAATTCTGTGTAGAAATAATAAGCACACCAAAAAATATAAGGGTAAAAATATAGTGTTTATAAAAAATTGTATTAACCTACTATTAACCTACCTAAAAAATGCTAAGAGCATAGAGACCGGGGTATTTTTCTTTCCTGTGTGTCTGATTTTTTCTTTACATGCACTATGGCACGTCGTTCTGTGTGGCACTGGGAGCTCTCATCATGAGTGGGTTAATTGATATATATATGATTACAATTACGTATGCACTCAAGTAACTTTTTATTAATCGACAATAGACTCTTGCCGTGTCCCAATGCTTGATTCCAAATATTTAAAGCATCTCACCTAACCTACAACAAAGTTGCTACAAAAAGAAGATGCCAGCTCAGAGGGAAATTGGTTATTACTGCCAAG
>NC_051405.1:5587017-5587369 GCF_015228065.2 Penaeus monodon
GATGTTTGCCCCTGTGACAAGCACATAGGTGGGCAATTCGAGGTGGATAATATTAAACTACGTTAAAAATAGCATTTTTATATATTCTAATATTGCTAGTAAACTTTAATTGAACATAAAGATTAATGAGTAGAGTCAGATAACTACATACCTCGTCGGACCACAGTCATGCATTCCAAGCTGACTGGATAGCATCCTGTAAGCGATGACGCGCGCAGTTATCGATCCACCAGTACTTGTCCGGCCGCGCTAGTTCTAAAAAACGGAGAAAGTTTAGTATAGAGTCCCTTACATGATCGTTCTAAAGGATATCATTTATTATATAAGTGTAATACCATACATCCCATCCATG
>NC_051405.1:5587597-5587812 GCF_015228065.2 Penaeus monodon
CTACAATCATCACAATTACTCACCGGAAGAATTATTACCAAATGTTATATCCGGTGAAGGTATCAGCCGCTTCAAACCCAAGTTCTCGGCAAATACGTCAGCTTCAGCGAAACCAAGCCGTCTCACACACATTCCCCCATGACACCTTTAAACTGCCACCTAAAATTTTCGTTATGATATGAGATTATCACATTATCTATCTATCTATATGAAAA
>NC_051405.1:5589511-5590881 GCF_015228065.2 Penaeus monodon
CTGTATGTTTCCCTCGTTTATGGTTCTTCCGCCAACCAGCCTTATTTGCCTTGATATTCCTGATATCCTGTGAGTGAAAGGTGAATAATAAACTCTGGTTCTTTTATAGGGCACGGAGAGTAACACTACTGTAACATGGAATAACTGTCTAGTTTGTCAAGGAATTTACATTTAATTTTCCACACTGACTCAATATATATCAGTATAAATGACCAGAAAGGATAAATATCTTGATTCTGCTGTATCTTATAAATGCTCTGATGCTAAGGAAAGCAAGATCACTACCGGAACGATCCAACCGCGATCAGTCTTCGCAAGGTTTATAGTAACATTTGCAAGTAACCTCTGCAGATATTTATTACCAGGTGCAAATTCCTTGAAGTAATGTTAGAAGACAAAAGTAAAGACCGGTAATGAATCCGTTTCCACACTGCGTATTATGTAAGTTCATTTATGGAATAAAATGTAGCCATACGCCGCGTGTGAATAAACTTGTGAAGACGGCCACTGAAGCATGCATGAAAATTTTGTACTCCAATTAGTATTTGATGACAAATCATTTAAAAATGAATATATTTTGAAATAGTAGCACACTCACCTGCGCAGCAGAGAAGATGAAGAGATGAAATTATTATTATGGGAGGCCTTTCCAGGTCATTATTATGGTGCCACTTTTGGGAAAAGGATTATTAATTTGAATTGGCAAACAAGCTATCAAAATAAAATTAAAGCTAAAAAATTTTAATATGAAAAAACCCTTTTTGACGTAGATAGAATGAACGAAATTGGTGATAACAAAATTTAATGGGAAATATAGAAAAAAGACAATTTACTAATATAATGACTTTCATAAAATGCTTCGGTTTTTTTTAAAAATAAAAACAGGATTTTAATACTGAAGCTCTATGCATTTTTTCAATTCAATATAATGATGGCAATTTTCGTTATTGGAAAAAAATTTATAATCAATAGGGAAATAAAACTAGGGGAAACATTTAAAGAATGAGTGAGCTATGGATGAAGGTTCCGGGGGAAACCAGCACAGGGGCCTGGGGTTTTAAGGCACGTAAAAGTCGGCAAATTATTCAATGGATTTATTTCCAGTTCTTTTATATTCGGACAGTTTGCGGTTTTATTTATAGAAAACGTCCCTCAAAGAACACCAGTTTTTTTAATATCTGTAAACGTTTTCCCCAAAAATGTTCCTACCAATAACTTACAAAATTTTTGGCGTAAAAAATCTGTCCCTTTACATTTACGTACAGTTTTCCCCCTGGGCCTTTTACACTTTCCCTTTTGCTTTAGAGTATCAGGTGTAAGTGACCAGGAGTCTGCTGGCCTATATTTTAAAATGCTAAAAATGCCCTGAG
>NC_051405.1:5590913-5590996 GCF_015228065.2 Penaeus monodon
CTAGGAATACCCCGGGGAAAAAAGAAAATTATCGTAGTGGGAAAAACAATTAACCCCTACCTGTCGTTTTCGCCCATTTATGA
>NC_051405.1:5591036-5591244 GCF_015228065.2 Penaeus monodon
GGGAAAAAGGGGAAAAAAGGGAAAACGGGTGGGCCCGGGAATTTTAAAATCAAGGCAACAGGGTTTTATAAGCACTGTATAACGAAAGGGATTTTTTAACCCGGTTCACTTTTGGCGTAGAATACCATTTGTTTTTCCCATTTTAATCCTGGCCTTCTTTTCATGCCCTTGAAACGCAATTTGTCTACAACAACATACTACATAAATA
>NC_051405.1:5591477-5591639 GCF_015228065.2 Penaeus monodon
AATGATTTAAAAATTTTTTAAACTATACATGTGTGTTGTGTGTTGTGTGTGGTTTCGTGCGTGTGTGGTGTGTTCGTGCGTGCGTGCGTGGGTGGCGGGGGGGGTTGGGGGTTGGGGGTGGTGTTGGGGTTGGGGGGTGGGTTTGTGTGGGGGTTGGTGGGG
>NC_051405.1:5594656-5594723 GCF_015228065.2 Penaeus monodon
ATGAACATCAGTTTAATATCTGAGGATTTTTCCCGGGAAATCTGTCTCGTGCGTAATTTCGGGCACG
>NC_051405.1:5594748-5594924 GCF_015228065.2 Penaeus monodon
ATGAAGTGTCAGCAGAAATAAGATACTTTTTAACATCATTTTCTCCGAGGGTCTTTCACAGTAGGGGAGTTTTTTTCAGATTTCTAGCGCGGTTTTGAAGTCAGTGTGCTTAGAATCAGAAGTTTGTACACTAATTGAACTATCTGAGTTATTTTCAGTTGCCTTTTTTTCACAAG
>NC_051405.1:5595108-5595588 GCF_015228065.2 Penaeus monodon
TGTTTTCCCCCTCTACTTTCCCACTCCCTTTTTTATTTTCATCCCCGTTCTCTGCATTCTTATTACTAGTTAAATCTATTTCCTTTTTTTTTTACGGGAAAAACTAATGAACAAAGACAGGAAAGATTAGAAAAGGGCATTCACAGACCCCCCAAATTTGACTAATAAACAAACAAATGCATGCAAAAAAAGTAATATAAAAAAAAAATCCGGGTTTTGGGTAAGCACGGCCATGAGGTGAGGGAGCAGCGAGCCTGCGCACCTCCCCAAAAAAATGTTCCTAATGCCCTGTGCCCTCGGCCTGGCTTGGACACACGGGGCATTAATCCGCTGCCGCAGATCAACGTAAAGATAAGAAATGGGCGTAATAACGTGGTAGGGGGTGCGCATATTTGTGGGGGAGCGTGTCTTTTTGCGTTGTGCACAAATAGTCACACACATCGGTCTTGTTACGTGGTATCCCCCATGTGTGTAAAGACG
>NC_051405.1:5595684-5596016 GCF_015228065.2 Penaeus monodon
GTCCTTCCCCCGGGAAAAAATGAGGAGAATAAAATCAAGAGTAAGAGGGGAGAAAAATTTTCCTTAGGTCCTTAAAATAAACACGGGGAGAGTCAACGACAAAAAGGTCAGTTGAACGATCTTATTGATTTAAAAGATGGGGGGGGGGCGGACTGGAATTTTGGGCCAAAATTACGCCCCCCCTTTTGCCTGGGAAATAAGTTATTGATACCGAGGAAGGGGCCAAAATGGAAAAGTAGCCAAGGCATCCTTTTTGCTTCTTTTAATACTGATAAAGATAAAAACTGGGGTCAAACACATACACACACAATTCTTCGCATCTATTTTTTCCC
>NC_051405.1:5600257-5600684 GCF_015228065.2 Penaeus monodon
TCAAGTATACACCACAAATCGTTATTCATAATGCAACCCAGATATAATTGCATATACCCCTTTTTATTTACCCTCACACACATTTTTTAAAATCATATAACAATTGTTTCCTATTTGGGGTTATAGATTTCAATTTTCAATTTAAAAATTTCTATTTTTGTTCATTTTTTTTTCTCATCAAACCAGTTTCCTTTATTCTATCATTATTTTTAAACGGTATTGTTTTAAAAAAAAGCATTCGTATTACAGTATCCAAAATTTGTTTCCACTTACTTAGTTTGAAATTAGAGAAATTTCCCGCTTCCTGGTCCCGTAAACTATATTCTATTATAATTTTTTTAGTTTTAATTTATACTCTTAATTTCAAAAAAGTAACTCTAAAATAATTACCATTTCTTGTCATATTGCATTTAATTCTAAAACTGTG
>NC_051405.1:5600728-5600876 GCF_015228065.2 Penaeus monodon
CTGAGAGTTCTGACCATTTGATGATGGGAGAAGCTAAGAAACGTTCGAAGAAATTTTGTTTTGTTGAAACTGAACTGAAGAAGTTCAGTGCCTTACTTTGTTATAAACATCTCATAAATGTTCTTCCTAGCAACGTTAGCTTCAATTC
>NC_051405.1:5602902-5603131 GCF_015228065.2 Penaeus monodon
TACACTAGCAGACTACCTAATAAAGAACCTTCAAAACAACGGCCTGTAAAATCGACCTCTCTGAAGCGTCCTACCAAGGCCACGGGACCCAGCTCATTGATAGGATAGAATATGGGAACAATCTGATAGGAATTGATAAGGGCTTGTTTTGTCAGTAGGTACACAAAGATGCACATTGCTGGTCTGGCTTAATGAGCGGTCCTTAACAGGAGGGATGATGGGGATGTGG
>NC_051405.1:5603210-5603299 GCF_015228065.2 Penaeus monodon
TATGTCATTATATTTTCTGATTTTTATGTTGTGTTTTTTGTTTTGGGGGGGGGTATGCTTTTTGTTTGTATTTCTTCCTGTTGGTTCTG
>NC_051405.1:5603326-5603419 GCF_015228065.2 Penaeus monodon
CTAATCTATGTGGATCTTTTTTCTTTTTCCTCCTCCCTTTTCTATCCCTTTTTTTACCCAAGTCTGCCTCTTTTGCGGATAGACTGCACGTGT
>NC_051405.1:5603706-5603922 GCF_015228065.2 Penaeus monodon
GCCTGATTTTTTTTCTCTCTCTCTTTTAACGATTTACAAAAAAATACCTTCCAGAATGGACAGGAAGGTCGCCAGTTCAGTTGGTTTGCAAGATTTATCAAATACACTTGAGTGCTCTTGAGAAATCATAAGGTATATTCTGAACGTGTCAGCCACTCTCAAGTCACTTTAAGAGAACTGAAAGGAGGGGGGGGGTATTATCTAAAAGGGTGTGAA
>NC_051405.1:5604386-5604692 GCF_015228065.2 Penaeus monodon
GCTCTAGTTTTACACTTATATTTATGCCTAAGGAAATGAGCTGAGTGAAAAATATAACAAACATTATACAGTACAATACATACATACACTTCTGCATATCAAGTGGGTGTTGACAATTAATCTTTACGTCCAGTATTCTTCTACACCGGTTTCTTTGTTTGTGACAACCTGCTCTCGACTCAGAGCTTAAGTTTCAAAGCAAAACAAAAACTCAAGTGTTTAACATTTTCAAGCTTTATACATATGCAAGCAAGATGAACGAATGTTTAGGCGAGTAGTTTTGCAGGCATCAATACGCTTCTTAAA
>NC_051405.1:5606016-5607259 GCF_015228065.2 Penaeus monodon
CGTTTTGCACTCAGCAGAAATAGTCAAGTGGGGGGGGGGAGAGGGTAGTGTGTGTGTGGCCTGGGGGAAGGTCACTCATTCGACACCTAATATTAATAATATAAGGGAGGAGGAGAGTCATTTTTGTTGTTATTTTTTTTTCTCCCCCCCCATCCCCAACCTTCCCTACTCGCCACTTCTTTTTCCCTTATTACACTCTTCTCTTCCTCTTTTATAGCCTCCATCTCTGTCTGCTCTTCTTCTTCTTCCATCGTCTCTTTTGTTGTTTCCTCTGTTGTGGTTTTTTGGTCGTGGATTTTCTATCCCCTGTCATCTACCATACATTCACCTCCATGCCTATTGTCCTTCTATCCCCCGACTTCCCTCCGCTTCTTCTCCTCTCTTTCTCCTTCTTCTTCTTTTCATCTCTCTCTCCTCTCCCTTCCCCTCTTCTTCTGTCCCCTCTCTTCTTCTTTTTTCTCTTTGTCCTAGCCTCTCTTACCTTCTTCCCTCTTCTCTGACGTCCTCTATGCACTCAAGGATTCCTTCCCAGGATATGCATGAGTACTACCGATCCCCTGAGTCAGTATCATGTCTATGTCTTCTTTCAATCCCTTCCTCACGCGATCTCCCCTTCCCCAGTGGATACCAAGAGAGATCGGTCAGAAAGAGATCCACAGAGAGAGACGAAGAATCGAGAGATAGAACAACTTCTGGAAAATGCACCGTTCTCTCAGTGCGCACTCCGGACCGGATGGGATGCAGAGAGTACAGAAGAGAGCGAGATCTAGACTCGAGAGAGAGAGTTCTCGCCAGAATACGGAAGAATATCGAGATCAGAGAGTACGGTCAAGGAAGGGAGGGGAGGTCGACGGGTAGGGGAATCTCCCCGTCCGCGACCGGGCGCTGCGATCCTACCGGAGAGATCGAGTGCAGTAAGAGGGTAGGCAAGTCAAGCCCCCCATATAGCAATGGATCACCGTGTCGTCCCCGTCAATCCACGACCCCCTCTCCCTTCCCCTCCTTTTCTTCTTCCTTGTCGCCCCCTTTCTTTTCGCCCTTTTCCTTCCAGTGCGGGGCGCGGGCGGAGAAATAAAAGCGCCCCGGAGCCGATGATGACCAAAGGGGGGGGGGCAATGTTAACTAAAGTTAAATAGGTAAGCATGGTCGTTCCCGCGTGTGGCGCTTCTTTGTTGCCTGCGAGCTTGAAGCTTCGGAGGTTTTGTGGGATAGATAGTAAATGTAATAACTTGGTATATTCTTC
>NC_051405.1:5607391-5608182 GCF_015228065.2 Penaeus monodon
TTTTCCCTTCTTCCTTTTCCCTTTCTTTTTTCTTTTCCCCTTTTTTCCCCCTCTTTCTTTTTCCCCTTTTTTCGCTTTTTTCCCCTTCCCCCTTAAATCTGTTCTGCCCCGCCGCCCGTCGCCAAACACCGTTCCCAAACAACACACAGACTCCCCCTCACCAACAACCAAACCAAGACCCCCCCCCACACCACGACGCTACATGACACACCACCAGAACCCACCCACTTCATATAACACATATTTACGCCCACCAGTTTGCTACTCTAAACCCACCATTACATAAACTGTTTGTAACCCAAAATCCAAAAGGTTTGGGGGTTTGGTTTTTGGGGGGGGTGGGTGTGTTGGGTTTGTGTGGGGGCCGTTTTGGGTTGTTTTGGGGGGTTTTGTTGGTTGGTTGGGTTGGTGGGGGGGGTGGGGGGGGGGGGGTGGGGGGGTGTGGGTTTGTTGGGTGGGGGGGGGGGTTGTGGGTGGGGGGGGGGGGGGGGTTGGTTTTTGGGGTTGGTGGGGTTTTTTGGGTGGGGGGGGGGGTGGTGTGGTTTTGTGTTTTTTTGGGGTTGGGAGGTGGGGGGGGGTGGGGGTGGGTTGGGGGTGGTTTGGTGGGGTGTTTTGTTGGTTTTTGGGGGGTTTTGGTGGGGGTGTGGGGGGGGGTTTGGTTTGGTATGTTTGTTTGGGTGGGGTTTTTGGGTGGGGGGGTTTTGGGGGTGTTGGGTTTTGGTGGTTTTTTTTTTTGGGGGGGTGGGGGGTTTGGGGGGGTTTGTGGTTTGTCCACGTAAAATAAATATATG
>NC_051405.1:5608776-5609401 GCF_015228065.2 Penaeus monodon
AAATCTCTTAATCCCAACTGTTATAAATCAACTATAATATCTCTTAATTACATATACTTTCCAAAACCCCCCCAATCAACACAACCACCACAACACACCAAACAACAAACCCCACCCCAACACACACCCACAACACACCCCCAACGGCCCAACCACCCCCAGCCAACCAACCAACCGCAACATACCACCACAACAACCAACCCCCACCACACCCAAAAAAAAACAACGCCAACAAAAACAAACCACCAACCGGCCCCCCCCAAAATACCAAACGCACAACCCAACAAAACACTACAACACACAAACTACCAAACACCAAACAACAACCCAAACCATAAATACATCAGTAATTTTAAAAAAAAAAATATTACATCTTTAAATTATACATAAAAAAAATTGTGGGTGGTTTTTTATATAAGAAACAATGGCCTTATATTATATGGGTTTTTGTTTTTTTTTTGTGTTGGGGGTGTTGGGGGGGGTGTTGGTGTTGGTTGGGGGTGTGGGGGGGGGTGGTTGGTGGGTTGGGGGTTTTTGGGGGGGGGGGTTTTTTTTTGTGTGGGGTGGGGTTGGGGGTTTGGGGGTTTGGTTTTAAAAAAAATGGGTGGGGGTTTGGGGTTTTTTT
>NC_051405.1:5609423-5610027 GCF_015228065.2 Penaeus monodon
TTTTTTTTTGTGGGTGGGGTGGTGGTTTTGTTGGGGTTTTTTTTGTTTGCACACAGAATGCCTTTTTGGTGTTGGGCCGCGGGTGGGCCCAAAATAAATAAACAAATAAAAATTTGGTTTTATTCAATTAGAAACCACGTCAATGGGCATAATTATATGTTGGGGGGTTGTGTGGGTGTTTTTTTTTTTGGTGGTTGGGGTTTGGTTGGTGGTTGGGGGGTGGGGGGGGGTGGGTTGGTGTGGGGGTTTTTGGGTGGGGGTTTTGGGGGGGGGGTTGGGGTTTTGGTTTTTTTTTGGGGTTTTTTGTTGGTTGTTTGGTGTTTAACAAATTTTTGTTTTTTTTTGTTTTTTGTTGTGGGGGGTTTTTGGCGTGGGGGGGGGTGGGGTTGTGGTGTGGGGGGGTGTGGGGGGGGTGGGGGTTTTGTTTTTGGTGTGGGGGGGGTTGGTTTTGGGGGGGGGGGGGTTGGGGGGTTTTGGGGGGGGGGGGGTTTTTGTTTTTTTTCTAAATTCCTTTTAAAATCGTTATTTCTTAAATCCCTATCCCTATCTTATTTTCCTATCCCCCCTTAATGTCCTAAAAAAAATTCCCCCCCCCCCCCCTGGG
>NC_051405.1:5610083-5610451 GCF_015228065.2 Penaeus monodon
GGTTTGGGGGGGGGGGTTAGGTGGGGTTGGTTTTTTGGGGTTTTTTTTGGGTTTTTTTGCGGTGTTTTGTGGGGTTTAAATGCCCAAGTTTAATGTTACAATAAAGGTAAAAGAAAATAAATTAATAAATGGGGATAATAAACAAGAAAATTAAAAAAATGTAACTTAAATTTTAAAAAGATAAAATAAAAATAATGACCGTCTCCACAATGGCGTTTAGGAGGTTTTAAAATCCAATGAAACAGTTGGGTTTTTTGTTTTTTGTTTTTTCCCCGCCCCCCCCCCCCCTTTTCATTAACTGCAAAAAAATTTCCGGCAAGGGCCTTTCAAACCCCTTTTCCCCCCGAAAAAGAAAAACCCTAAACCCC
>NC_051405.1:5610480-5610687 GCF_015228065.2 Penaeus monodon
TTTTTTGTTTTTTTGTTTGTTGCCCAAAGAATCATAAACAATGGGTTCCCCCCCCCACCGAGGTTAAACCCAAAATGCCTTTTTTTTTTGGGCTCCTTATGTTTTTTTTTTGTTTTGTTACCCCCCCTTCCCACAACCGCCGGGCCCCGGACACCAACAACTCTTTGATAAAAGGGTTTACCCCCCCCCCGCGCCTGGGAGTGAGTG
>NC_051405.1:5610856-5611066 GCF_015228065.2 Penaeus monodon
GGGGGGGGTCAAACATCAAATGTAATGAATCCCATACATATTAAAAATAACCAAAAAAGGGAAGATTTTGAACAGTACACAAATCCATAAAATTAATATTATCATCCATTTAAAATAATAATTCATCATAAAAATTAAAACCACCCCAGGCCATGGTTTAATTTTTTAAAAATAAGGTTATTTGTTTGGGGTTGGTTTTTTTGTTTTTTT
>NC_051405.1:5611140-5611536 GCF_015228065.2 Penaeus monodon
AGGGGTGGGTGGGGTATGGGGTTGGTTGGTGGGGTTGGGGGTTTTGTGGGTTTTGGGGGTGGGTTTGGGGTTTGGTGGTTGGTTGGTGTTGGTTTGTGGTTTTTTTTTAAACAATAAAATAAACTCATGTTAAAAATTATTATCAAAGAGAGACTATACACAAGAATTAAAAATAAACCGCAACGGACAACATTCAACATAGATGAATGAGAGAGAAGTAGGGAGTATAGAGCATCACAGGACAGACGAGAAGGCAGGAATGCGATGCCCACAGCAAGTTACGTAACCCTCAAATGAAGGCCGCCCAAAAAAGTTTTTTTTTTATCGTGTGGGGTCAAAATTTTTGAAAAACCGAACCTTTTGGGGGGCACCAAAAGAAGTTTTTACTCCCAAAAG
>NC_051405.1:5611573-5611805 GCF_015228065.2 Penaeus monodon
AAGTAGAATAAAGGGACAGAAAGGAAGATAAGAAGACATAAAGGGCCAAAAATTAACACAAAAACAGCCTTGATAACCCCGGGGCCAAAAAAACGGGAACGGGACCCCCCGAAACACACGCCGGCGTGGTGGGTGGAGGGGAAAAAAAAATCACAACCCGCCCGGAAACCAATGGGCAGGGGTGGGGGGGGCAAAGAAACAAACAAAAACCGTTGGGGTGGGGGGGGGTTTT
>NC_051405.1:5611829-5611940 GCF_015228065.2 Penaeus monodon
GGGGTGTTGTTTTAACAAGGTTTTTTTTTTGTTTTTAAGTCCCGCAACCAACTATAACAACTTTCGGCCTGTTGTAAATCTTCCGGGTGGGTGGTTCCCGATCAGAAAGTT
>NC_051405.1:5611984-5612214 GCF_015228065.2 Penaeus monodon
ATCCTAAACACGCTGGGTTGTCCTTTTTGGATCGGGGCAAAATTGGGCCCCCCCTCGCCCGGAACCTTTCGGGGGAAAAAAAAAGTAGAGGGGTGTTTAAACGCCCGCCCCCCCCCCGCCCGGAAAAATTTTTTTATTTTATTTCCGTCCCCCCGGGGGAAATTTGCCCCGTGCCCGGGGGTTTTGTTGGGGGAAAAAAAACCCCTCCGCCGGGGAGGGAAAGGACTAAA
>NC_051405.1:5612448-5612566 GCF_015228065.2 Penaeus monodon
TGCCCACCCGCTTGAAGAACGAAAGTTTAACAAGGGACAAAGAGGGAAAAAGGTTTGAAAAAAGGATACCAACCCGAAAAAACATGAAAACAAACCGGCAAAAAAAACCTTTCCCCGC
>NC_051405.1:5612601-5612687 GCF_015228065.2 Penaeus monodon
CCGGCCCCCACAAATTTTTCAAAAAGGCCCCTTGTTTGTTTTGTTTGTTTTGGGGGGCCGATGGGAATGTGAATAAGCAAAACTGG
>NC_051405.1:5612768-5612897 GCF_015228065.2 Penaeus monodon
TGGGGCCCACTCCCAATAAAAAGGGGACCCCCAAAGGCAAAAAGCCAAACAAGTCATAAAAAACAGAAGCAAAATAAGGAAGGGTGGGGGGGTTGTTTTGTTTTTTTTTAAAGGGAAAAATACAGGCCG
>NC_051405.1:5612918-5613023 GCF_015228065.2 Penaeus monodon
TTCCCTTTTGGGTTGGGAAAGTCCCCCCGGGTAAAGTGGGCCGTTTGTTTTTTTTGGTAAAAAAAGAAAAAAACCAAAAGTTGTTGTGGGGGGAGTCCCCCCCCG
>NC_051405.1:5613057-5613251 GCF_015228065.2 Penaeus monodon
AGAAAAAAAAAAAAAAAGTTGAAATAAGGGCCCCTCTTTTTTCCCCATGAATCTGGTTTCCCCAAAATAAAATGATAATGGGACAAAAAAAATTTTTTTTTCCGCCCCCCCCCCGGGAAAACAAACATTAACACGGGAAAAACTCAAAAGAATTATTTTTTAAAACATTTTTTAAATGGTAAAAACGAGAAAAA
>NC_051405.1:5613285-5614390 GCF_015228065.2 Penaeus monodon
TTAAAAAAAGGGAAAATTTGAAAACTGAATGACCCGCACCCCAAGTTAATCAACCAAAAAAAATAATTTAAGAAGAGAAAAACAACCCCCGATAATTTTAAAAAAAACAAAAAAAATTACCTTTAGTAAAAAAAAACAAAACAAAATTTAAAATTGAACAAAAAAATATTGTAATTTGGGGGTAATCGCCGAAAAAAATAACAATTAGAAACCAAAATGGATTTTTAAAAAAAAAATATAAAACACAATTTTTGAAAACCCGCAAAAGTTTAGGGGGGGTAATAAAAAAAAAAAAAATGAATAATTGGTAAAGCGAAATTGAGTGGGTTTGGGCCGGCATGTGAAAAATAAATAAACTTTTTTTTTTAAAAAAAAAATACTTTGGGCCCCCCCCTGGCTTTGTTAAACCTGTACCAAACTGGGGACCTTTTGAACTAGTTAATTTATTTTAACAATTAGTGGGGGTGGGGGGTTTTTTTGAATTTAAAATATTTATTTTAAAAACATGTTTATTTTTATAATAAAAAAAATAAATAATGAAACAAAAAAAAATAAATAATATCGCCCAACAAAAAAAAATTTGAAAAAATTAAGGAATTGAAAAAAATAATTAATAAATTGCTTTGAAAATGAAAAGGTAAAACAAGTAATTTTAACAAAACAAACAACCATGAATAATAAAAAAAAAAAAACCCGCAATAAATTTTTTGTTTAATAATTTTAATTTAATAAAAAAAAAAAAATTTGGTGAAAGAAAATCAATTAATGAAAAAAAAAAGAAATAAAAATAATTTAAAAAAATAAATGAAAAATAATAATTAAATAATAAAATACATAAATCAAAAATAAAAAGTAAAATTTAATAAAAATGTTTAAAAAAATTAATTAAAATTTTTTCATTAAATTTAACCGATTTTGAAATAATTGGAATAACGACCCTACCGCTTTTTTTTCCCCCCCCCTACTAAACCCGTGGCCCCTTTTAACTGGGGTGCCCTCAATCCTTTGTTTTTTTTGCGCCTTACTAATTTAATGAAAAAATACTGGAAAAAATTGAACAAGGTAAAATTAATTACTTGAAAAATTAAATTTTTGGTAAAACAAA
>NC_051405.1:5614412-5614567 GCF_015228065.2 Penaeus monodon
AAGTGGGGAAAACAAAAATAAATTTTGGGGGGGGGGGAAAAAAAACAACAAACGCAATACAAAAAGGGGGGATACCTTTTGAAAAAAAAAAAACCGTTTTTGACTAAAACCGCTTCTTGCGACTTTGGAAAACTGCCCCTTGCTTCCTTCGATTA
>NC_051405.1:5614610-5614810 GCF_015228065.2 Penaeus monodon
ATATTTTTTGGAACACTTTTTGAATTAATGTAAGTTTTTAAAAAAATAAAATCGCTGTCAATAATAAAGTTTTTTTAAAAATTTATAAAATTAATAAATTTAACAAAAATAAGAAAAATTTTATATAAAAATTTAATAAAAATGTGTGTGAATAATAATTAATAATTTTAAATGATAAAATTAAGAAATACCCCACAATT
>NC_051405.1:5614914-5615298 GCF_015228065.2 Penaeus monodon
TTTGTGGATTGAAAAAAAATTTAAGTTTTTTGGGATTGTAAATATATAACCACCACAACAAACGCCAAACAAACACCACAGCAACCACAAAACACCACACCACCCCAACACCCAACAAACCAACCACACCAAACAACACAAATAACCAACGCACGAAAAAACAGACAACACAACACAAAGCCACACCCAAAACGACACACACAACAACAACCACAATCAACACCAAACATCAAAACCAAACCAACACACAACCCCACAAACACACAATAAAATATAATCTAAAATTTTTTAAAATTGATGGTTTGAAAAAATTGGATTAATTGCATGGAAATTTTATGAAAATAAATGGAAAAATGGTGGGGTAGGTGACATTGGGAATGGATG
>NC_051405.1:5615377-5615888 GCF_015228065.2 Penaeus monodon
TGATTGGGAAAAACAAAATGGGGGCATGAAAATGGGGATTTTTTGGAAAAGACAAATTGAATTTGGACTGATTTTGGGAATTGGAAAACGTGATTAGGGAAAATTGGGATTTGTTGAAAACAATAAATGGGGAAAAACTTTTTTTTGAATGGGGGGGTGGAAAATGTGATTGTTTCATAATAAATTGATGATTTAAAAAATAAAAATTTTTTTGTGGGGGGCATAACAACGATAATAAACAAAAGGGCACAGATGTAAAAAAAAAAAAAAATTTTTTTTGAAAAAAAAACAAATTGAATTAACAACTTTTAAAACCTTTGTTATATTTAATTTTTTAAGTAAACATCACATACCTAATCCCAATTTTAAAAATTTTTTTTTCCCCCCCCCCCTAGTAAAATAAATCCCCCATGGTGTTTATCAAAATGTTTTTTTTGTTTTGATTCACCGTTTTTTTTTTAACATGCGCTAAAATTAAATTGGTGGTGCCTTGGCTTGTTTCCTAAATTCC
>NC_051405.1:5615914-5616259 GCF_015228065.2 Penaeus monodon
GGTGTCAAAAATTTTTTTAAATTGGGGGTTGTGGTTTTTGTTTTTGGGTTTTGTTTTGTGGTGTTTTTTTGAAATGGGATTGTTTTTTTAAAAGTTTTATTATTACTTAATTTTTTATTTTTATTTCAATTAAAATTTTTAAATAAAAAAATTTTGATTAAAATTTATTATTAGTATTTAAATTTTAATTTAAATTTATTAAATTTTTAAAATTTTTAAGTAAAAGTTTTAAGTAGTTTTTTTTAAGTTAAAATTTCAATTTATTTAATTTGTTTGTTTTTTTTTTTATCAGTATTCATGTTTCAATACCTGTTCCCCCAATTTTTACATCCAAATTTTTAAAAA
>NC_051405.1:5616324-5616443 GCF_015228065.2 Penaeus monodon
GATTATGTGGCCCTTTAATTGTTATTAATTTTTAATTTTTTATTTTTAAAAAAATTTTTTAACATTTATTTTTACATTTTAAATCTGTTTTTTAAATTTAATAAAAATAAACCTGTGTG
>NC_051405.1:5616478-5616871 GCF_015228065.2 Penaeus monodon
CAACCCTTTTTCCATCCATATTGGGTTTCGCCCCCCACCCCCCACCCCGCGACATGGGAATTTTTTTTAAAGGATATTTTTAATCCCCCCCCTTTTTTTAAATCCCACATTAACAAAAAAAAAAAATTTCCGCCCCCCATTGGTTTTTTATTTGTTATCCAAATTTATTTTAAACATTGTTTTCACAATTTCCCCCCCCCTCCACCCTTTAATTTTTAAATTCCCCCCAATTATTCCCATTTAAAAATCAAATTAAATGTAATTTTAAATTTTTTTAAATTTAAGTAAATTTAATTTTTAATTGTTAATTCCAAATTTAATTGTTTTTTTTTTTTTTTAAATTATTTAAAAGTTGTTAAATTTTTATTATTCCATTTTTTATTTGTTGTTTTT
>NC_051405.1:5616971-5617081 GCF_015228065.2 Penaeus monodon
GATTTAAATTTATTTATTTTATTATTTTTCAAATTATTTTTGGGGTTTTTTTTTGTTTTGTGTTTGTTTTGTTGTTTTGTTTTTTGTTTAAATTCCCCCCGCCCATTTAA
>NC_051405.1:5617121-5617497 GCF_015228065.2 Penaeus monodon
AAATTCCCACACCCCATTTCCTTAATTAAATCAAATAAGGTAAATTAAAAAAAAATTTATTTTAAATTTTTTAAATTTATTTTAAAATTTTTTAAATTAGTAATTTAAAAAAAAATTCAAATTACAAATTAAAAAAAAATTTTATCCCAAATCCCATTCCCATTTTTTCCCACGATTAATTTGAATTTTAATCAAAAAATTTCACCCAATTAACCTGTTTTCCCCACCCCCGCTATGTAAAATTTTAAAAACTTGTTAAATTTAGTTGGGGGGTTTTATGTAATCCATAGTAAAAAAAAAATGCCCTACTAGAACTTAAAAAACCTAACCGTACTTAAGAACTTTTTTTTTCCTTTACAGCCTTACAACTTACAAT
>NC_051405.1:5617536-5617913 GCF_015228065.2 Penaeus monodon
TCCCCCGTTAACATTTCCCCCTTTTTTTCCACCCCCTATTGTTTTAAATTTCATCATTCACTTTATGTTTTTTTTTTAAATTTTTTAATTTTTTAACAAAAAAAAAATCAAAAATCCCAAAAATCCATTTTTTTTTTAATTGGGATTATTATCCACCAAAAAATTTAAATTTATTTTTATTAATTAACTGCCTTTAAACTTTACTTAAATACTGGTTGTTTTGTTTAATTTTTATCCCATCCTTTAAATTCAAATTAATTTTCCCCCCCCCTTATTAAATCCATGATTGGGTGTTATTTCCGGCTTTTAATTATTTTGCCCCCCCCGAAAATTCCCCTAAAACCTATTATACAATTATTTATATAAATCCCCCCCAA
>NC_051405.1:5617970-5618210 GCF_015228065.2 Penaeus monodon
AGCCCAAACCTTTAAATTCCATTTTTCATTTATTGCGTCCTTTTATTAAATTCCCCAAAATCACAATTAAAAACCATCCCCCCCAAAATTTTTTATTTCCAAAAAAATAAAAATTTGTAAACCAGTTAAAAAATTTTTTTTTGATTTTTGTATTAAAAGTTCCCCCCCCCCTTTTTTTTATTTTTTAAAAATTCATTGGGTTGGCTTCTTTTTTGCCCCCGCCCAATTTAAATTCCCTTG
>NC_051405.1:5618262-5618573 GCF_015228065.2 Penaeus monodon
GGGGTGGTTTCCCCCAATTTAATCAATTTTTGTTGTTTGTTGGGTAAAATTGGCCCCCCCCTTTTTTTTTTTTTATTTTCACACGCTTAAAATTGGTTTTTTTAAAAATTTTTTTTTTAAGAAGTTTTGGAATAAAAATTCCCAATTTTTTTTTCCAGGGGTTTAATTAATTTTTTTTTTTGTTTTCCATCCACACCCCTCCCGCCCAAATTTTTTCCACCCCCCCCCTTTTTTTTTTTATCCATGTTTACTAAAAATTTCACCATTTTTCCCCCCCCCCCCCCTTTCTTTTTTTTTTTAACGGGTAAAGG
>NC_051405.1:5618599-5618699 GCF_015228065.2 Penaeus monodon
CCAAATGTTTTTCCCCTTTTTTGGGGGGAAAAAAAAAAATGCCCGCCCCGTTGGGTTTCCCCCCCCCAAAAACACAAAGCATGAAACAAAATACCCGTAA
>NC_051405.1:5618766-5618884 GCF_015228065.2 Penaeus monodon
ATGGGTTGGGAAAATAAAATGCGCACCGCGCCTTCCCCTTTTGGGGTGGGGGGGGGGGGTGGGTTTGAAAGTTAACGGGTGGTTTTTTTTCAGGGGCCCCCCCCCCCCTCCGCCACCA
>NC_051405.1:5619008-5619539 GCF_015228065.2 Penaeus monodon
AGGTTTAAATCATTTTTCCCACTCTTTCTTAAAATTTTTTTGAAATCCACCGTGGCCCCTGTTTTTTTTTGGAAAGCCCCCCGGCAGAGCCACCAAACTGAACACTTTTTTGGGCACTTTGGGCCCCCTTTTTTGGGCCACCCCAAAATGGTTTGGGGGGGGGGGGCTAGGTTTAAAGGGGGCCACAATTTTCGATGTGGAAAAGTTTTGGCCCCCGTCCCCTAAGGGTTACCCCCCCAAATTTACCTTTTTAAAACAATTTAAAGCTTTGTGGGAGGGGTGATTTTTTATAAATCAAACCCCATTTAATTAATTAAAAAATCCCCCAAAAAATTTAATGAAGAAAACCCCTTTTTTTTTTTTGTTTTAAAATTTATTAAAAAAAAAACTTTTGGTTTTTTTGTTTGTTGTGTTTTAATCAAAAATTGGTAAAAATTAAATTTAAAAAAAATTTTGTTTTTTTGGGCCTAAAATTAAAAAATTAATTCCCCCCAAAATTTTTATTTGAATTATTAAATCCCATTAATCCCA
>NC_051405.1:5619601-5620013 GCF_015228065.2 Penaeus monodon
CCCAAAATTTAAGCCTTAACAATTTCACTTTTTTTTTTTTTCAAATGAACAAATTTTTTTTTTATACCCACCCAATCCATTCCCCCCCCCACTTTAAAAAATCCCCCAAAAAATTTTATAACAAGTTTTTAAAAAATTTAACAAAAAAAAAATTAATGACGAAATGTTTTTTGTTTTTTTGTTTGAAAAAAAAATACAAACAAATGGGGGGAAAAAAAAATTTAAACCTTCACCCCACTCCCTTCAAATTTTTTATCCATTTTTAACAAATCAAACAAAATTTCATTTGTTTATAGTGTTTTTTGTTTTATTTTAATGCCCCATTTTTTTCAAACATTAAAATAACCCCCCCTTTACAAAAGGCTGGAAAAAAAACCCATGACTCCTTTCCCCCACCCGGGCCCCCTTGTTT
>NC_051405.1:5620069-5620532 GCF_015228065.2 Penaeus monodon
GGTCCCCCCCTCCCCCCCCCACCCTTTTTAACCCTTGTTTCCCTTTTTTCGACGATTCCCTGCCCCGGCCCCCTCGGCCCCGGTGGTCCCCTAGTTTGTTTTTTTTTTGTTTTCTTGTTTTAGACCCCTTTATTTTTTTGTTTTTCCCCCAAAAAACCCCTCCCCCCCCCTCTTCCCTAAAAATTTTGGTAGGCCCTCCCCCTTTCCCCCCCCCCGGTTCCCTTACAGGCCCTCCACCCCCCCCCTTGATTCCCCCCTCCCCCCACTTTTTGACCTCCCAAATTTGTCCCTCCCCCTTCCCCCCCATCCCCCCTCGACTCCCCCATTCCCCCCTTCCCCCCCTTTTTCCCGCGCTGTCGCCCCCCTTTCCCCCCCCCCTCCACGTCCCCCATTTGTTTGTCCCCCCCCTTGTTTTTTCCCCCCTTTGTTTTCTTGTCCCTTTGTTCCCCCCGCCCCCTGGTTT
>NC_051405.1:5620563-5620704 GCF_015228065.2 Penaeus monodon
ATCCCCCTTGAAAAAGCGCCCCCCCTTTTCTCCCCTTTCTTTTTTTTTTTTCGCCGCAAGTCCCCCCCCCCCCCTCCGCAGCCTTCCCACTCCACCGCACGGGTTTTTTTTTTTTTTCCCCCTTTTCCTTTTCCCAGCCCC
>NC_051405.1:5620773-5621003 GCF_015228065.2 Penaeus monodon
TTTTTTTTTGTTTTTGCCCTCCTGTTTTGTAAATGTCCCCCCCCCTTTTTCTTTTTTCCCCGCCAACCCCCTTTTTTTGTTGGGTTTTTCCCCCCCCTTTTAAAAGTTTTCACCGCTTTCCCCTCCTTTTTGTCCCCCTCCCCCCCCCCTTTTTTTTTTTTTTACCCCTTTTTTCCCCTCCCTTTGTCGCCTTTTACCCCCTGCTACCTTCCCATTCTTTTTTTTAAAAA
>NC_051405.1:5621028-5621420 GCF_015228065.2 Penaeus monodon
TTGGGTTGTGTTTTTTTTTTGTTTTATTTGGTCCCCGTGAAAAATTTAGGTAATGTTTGGGGGGATCTCGCCCGGCCCAACAAAAAAAAACAAAAATAACAAATTTAAGCGCGGGTCTGTGAAACCTACATCCAGGTGGGGTAGCGGGTAAACTGTTCCTTGTGGGCCCTCCCCCCCCGAAGAGGAAAACCCATATCCCCCCCGAATTTGGGTGAAAAAATAAAAACCCAACAACACAGAAACTTTTGAAAAATGGAAAAAAATAAAATTGAAATACAGAAAATAAAAACAATCAAAAACCCCAATTTGAAATAAACAAAAAAAGTTTTTTAAGAATTAGGGAAAATTTTTTTTTCCTTAAATTGGGGAACCGGACGTTAAAAAAACTAAAA
>NC_051405.1:5621459-5621542 GCF_015228065.2 Penaeus monodon
AAATGCATTGTTTTGGTGGGTTTAATACCTTTTTTTGGGGGTGGTCCACCCATAATTGCCCCAAATTAAAAATCAAAACCCCC
>NC_051405.1:5621570-5621698 GCF_015228065.2 Penaeus monodon
CCTTTGTGGGACAGTTGAAAAAAATGGGTTCCCCCCCCCCCCCTAGCAAAAATTTTTAAAAAAAGGCGCGAACTTTTTGAAAAACCTTTTTTGTTGCCCCAGCCCGGCCCCCCCAATTCCCCCTGGGT
>NC_051405.1:5621741-5621846 GCF_015228065.2 Penaeus monodon
GACGTTTATTATTAATTCAACAATGTGCCCAATAACACCCCCAAAAACAACCAACACAAACACCAACACAAACACAAACCACCACAAAAAACACAACAACAAACT
>NC_051405.1:5621934-5622068 GCF_015228065.2 Penaeus monodon
AGAGGTTAAAGAAAGGGAAAACCGTTCCCTCCAAAAACCAAACTGCTGCTTTTTTAATAAACTCGGGTTTGGGCCAAACCCTAGGAAAAAGCCCTCCCTCTTGTTTTCCCCTTTAAAAAAAAAAAAAAAAGGAA
>NC_051405.1:5622092-5622220 GCF_015228065.2 Penaeus monodon
ACAAAGGAAAAATTACAATTAAACCGCCCACCAAAAAAAGGTTCAAAGTTGCAGGTTGGGAAATTTTCCCGATTAAAAAAAAAAACTTCGGGGGGCGAGAAAAAGCCCCCCCCTCCCCAGGATCGTGG
>NC_051405.1:5622294-5622671 GCF_015228065.2 Penaeus monodon
TTTAAAACCGCCCCTAAGGCTGTTGTATCCGTGGGGGCCCAAAACTCCGGTTGGAACCCAGCGGGGGAAAAACCCCAGCACTCCCAACCCCCCCGGCCACCGCCCCCACTTTTTGGGGAAAAAGTCACAGCCCCAGGGGTTTCCCCCCCCCAAGACCCAAAACCATCCCCCCAAAACCCATAGGGTGGGCAACAACCACGGAAAAAAATAAATGGGGGGGGTTGGTTTTTCCCCCAACCCCCACCCTTGGCCGTCGCCCCCCTTTCCCGGGGTCCCGAAATTTTCAAAAAGAGGAAAGAAAAAACTTTCCACCCCACGGGGGGGACACCTGAAAAATTTAACCAAAATGAAATTTTTGCCCCTTTGGGATCCCTCCC
>NC_051405.1:5622704-5622769 GCF_015228065.2 Penaeus monodon
GCTTAAATTTCAGCCGTGTTTTGGGGGGCGGGCCCCCGCTTATTCCCCCCCTGTGTTTAAATGGG
>NC_051405.1:5622793-5623017 GCF_015228065.2 Penaeus monodon
GTGAAAAAAAGGTTGTCTCACCCCCCCGGGTCGGCACCCCGCCGCCCCCCCCCCGAAGGGGGGAAAAATAAATTCTTGGGGGCCCCCCCAATTCCAAAACCCCCAGGATTTTTTAAAACAGGGGATGAACAAGCCCGGGCCCTTGTTCCCCCCTTTTTTCTGGTTTTTTTTAACTGGCCCTAGTGTGTTCCCCCTGGTTTCCCCGTTTGGAATGAATAATGGGC
>NC_051405.1:5623163-5624420 GCF_015228065.2 Penaeus monodon
GGTGGTGGGTTTGGGAAATATATGAGGGGGGGTGGTTTGGTTGTAAACAATAAAAAAAACAATAACAGCATACCAACCAAACAACCCATGGGGCGCCAAATTAAATCTAAATATAAATAAAGTATTTATATATAATAATATAATCATATATATAAATTTAATATAAAATATTATTAAAATTTTAAAATATAATTTTATTAATAAAAAATTATATAAATATAATAAAAATATTATTATATATAAAAATATAATAAAGTAAAAAAAAAAATAATTTAAATAAACGAAATTAAATTTGGGAAAAAAAAAGTTAATAAATATAAATAATGAATACATGGGCCCCCCATAACTATAATGTTAATGGTAACAGAATATTAAAATTTAAATAATTATTATTTGGGCAAATATATATTAACATAAAAAACAAAATATAAAATATTAATATAAAAAAAAAATTAAAATTTAATAAAGACCCAAACCAACACAAACCCAAAAAAACCAATAAAATTTAAATTAAAAAATTGTATAAAATAAAAAAATTTTTATTTTAAAAAAGTGTTATATGATAATTATATTAAATATTAAAAAAAATAAAAATATTAAATTTAAAATAAAATATAAACTTTAAACATTTTATTTTTAAATAAAAAAAAATTTTATTATATAATAACCACCCCCACAAAAAAACACAACCCAAATACCAACCACAAAACAAGACCCCAAAAACACACCCACAAACAACACAACACCCAACAAACACACAACACAAACCAAACCAAGAAAACCCCCCACCACGCCCAACAAAACACCACACCAAACACAACCTCAAAAAAAACACCAACCACAAAACCCACCACAAACAACACACACACCTCACCAACAACCACACCCAACACACACACCAAACAAACAACAACCACAAAAACAACAAACCAACCACACCACAACAACAAACAACAAAACCAACACCAACCAACCAACACCAACAATGGCCTGGGAAGTGCCCCTTTTTTTTTTACCCCCCCCTAGTTTTTTTTAGAAAAAATTGGTTCTGGCCAAAAAGCCATTTTTTTTGGGGTTTTGGCACCATTTTCCCTGAAAAAAGAAAAAAATTTAAACAACCTTTTTGTGAAAGCCCCCGCCAAAAACTGCCCCGCCCCCAGTAAAAAAAAGGGCAAAAAGAAAAAGGAAATTGGAAAAAAACTGTAGTTTAGGGTCCAGATTCCAAAACGCCAGAACCTTTCTTTTCAAGAATTTTTC
>NC_051405.1:5624512-5624867 GCF_015228065.2 Penaeus monodon
TTTCTGTTTTAACAATTTTGTTGGGGGGGGGATTGTTTTTTTTTTTTGGCCTGCCCCCACGATAGCCTTTTTATTTCCCACAAGGTTTGGTGGGCCAAAAAAGGGAATAAATTACTTTTTAATTTTCCTTTTTTTTCTTGGCCCCCCCCAACTCTCAAGCCAGAAAAAATCATTATTTTTTTTGTTCCCCCCCCAGGCAGAAAAAACTCCCCGGCTTGTCGGCCCAAAACCAATGCGGAAAACGAAGCCCCCAGTAACAAAAAATTTAACCAACATCCCTTAATTTTGCTTTTCCCAAAAATGAAAAATTTGGCCCGGGAAGTTTTTGTTTTTATAACCCGCAGCACACGGGTTT
>NC_051405.1:5624914-5624978 GCF_015228065.2 Penaeus monodon
AATGGGTTTCCCCTCCCCCCCAAATGGTTTTTTTTTTAAAAATAGTTTTTTGTTTTTTTTAGCC
>NC_051405.1:5625076-5625211 GCF_015228065.2 Penaeus monodon
TGTCCACCTAAGAACCGTTTTTTTGGGGTTCCCCTTTTTTTTTCGTTTTTTAGATTTTTGGTTTTTTTATTTCGAACGGTTTTTTTTTTGGTTTAATTCCCTACAAAATGGAAATAGAAATATATAATAAAAGGA
>NC_051405.1:5625560-5626412 GCF_015228065.2 Penaeus monodon
ACTAGTTAACACCGGCCAAAGAGGCCCCATCTCCCTTAAGATGCATGAAACTTTAAAAAAAGTTTGTAATGGAAAATCGTTAAAAGTCAGGCCCCCCCGCTGAGACGAAAAAAAGGGAAAAGCCTCCCCCTTTTTTTCCGCCCAGGAAACCGCAAAAAAAAGTTGGGAAACGCGAATGAATCGGTTTAAAAAAGAGGGCGGGCCCCCCTTCCCCTTCCGGGACCCCTCGGGGCGGGGGCCCTCCGCGGCGTTTCGCCGGGGGCGCCCTCCTTTCCCCCCTTGCAGGCGCTCCCTCCCGATCCCCCTTAGTGGGTTCCCCCCGAAAAAAGGCCCGCCCCCAGAACTTGGGGCAGGGCTGCTGTCCTTTGGTTTAATTTGGTAAATGGTTTTTGTTATAAAAAACCCCCTGTCTTTCAAAACTCACACGGCAATAAAACAGTGTTAATAGAAAATTGATGGCACATATAATAAATAATAATTTTTTTGGGAAATAAATTGGCCTCCATTACAGAGAACCATCCCAATCCACATTTATATCGCAAAATTGTTTTGGTTTGGTTATAAATTATTAGAAAAATAGATATATGTATTATATAATATATATATAATATAATATATTATTTATTTATTAATATTATAATAATATATAATGTAATTATAAATAAAAATAATATAAGATATAATAAGTAATTTATATAGTATAATTTATAATATTGATTGAAATATAGCTGTGTTGTGTGGGTGGTTTGTGTGGTGTTGGGGGGGTTGTGGTGTGGTGTGTTGTGGTGTTTTGTGTTTGGGTGGGTTGGGGTGGTGGTGGGTGTGTTGGTTTTATATGTTTTATGGGTAAAA
>NC_051405.1:5626442-5627111 GCF_015228065.2 Penaeus monodon
ATGCCATTAAAATATAAGGCATGGTTTATTAAATCATCAAACAAATATATGGCCGCCCCAAAAATGGGGCATTCCAAATAAAATACAGTTTCCCCATATATCAATATCGCAGTGTAATGGTATGTACAATGGGTTTATAAAAAATAATTGGGATCCCTGGTGAAATACATAAATAAACCTTTAGCATTAAAACACAGTTGTGGGAAACAGTCCCCACCTTTCGCCCCCCCTTGAAGCCAAAAGTGTCTTTTATCTAAAACAAAAATGAAACATCCGCCCGAGGGAACAATTACCTTTTATATATTATAAAAACACAATAATTGTTCTGCGCATTCCCATCTCCCCTGGGGCCTTGCCAAGGCGCCTTGCTCCCCGTTTTTGCGTTTTTTTTTTGGTGGGAAAAATGGCCAGAACGAATAAACCACCCAACTTCCCGTTCCCCCAAACTTTTCAAAACAAGGAATCGCGGAAGCAATTCGATCTTTTTTTTTTGGCATGACCAATGTTGTATTTTGTTGTTTTGTTTTTTGAAATCGTGCAACAAAAAAAAAAATAAAACGAATAATTTGTCGCCCCAAATTTCGCTCCCAGTTTTTGTTCGCCCCCGTTTAATGCCCCCCGGTTTGAGAACGGTAACCCCAGGATCGGTAAAACCATGGAAAGGATTTT
>NC_051405.1:5627168-5628632 GCF_015228065.2 Penaeus monodon
GAGAAGGCAGGGGCTTCAAGATCAACATTTAAGTGCCCTGTTTTTGTCATCTCCTGTTCTTTTTTTTTTAATAGTCCCCACCCTTCCTCTGTTCCCCATTTTTTTTCAAAACTCTTTATAAATTGTTTTGAGGAAATAGGTTTGGGTCCCCACCCCCCTTTTTGGCCCCGCTTTTTTTTTTATTTCCCAGAAACCTTCCAGAAGCCGCTCCCCATGGAAAATCCATAGAAGATAAAAGGTTTTCCACCTGGTTAGAAGCCCGGAGAGGGAAACCCCTGTTGGTTTATAAACTTCCGCCCAAAAGGTAAACACGCACCAGTTAATGCCCCCCTTCGCCCAAAGTAAAGAAAAAGACTAAACATGGAACCCAAAGGGTTCCGGCAATGAGTTTGTGAACAAAAAGGAAAGTCCGCCTTCAATAATTAGAAGAAAAATAATGAAAATACGAGATAAAAAATTTGAAATTAATTGGCCTCCTTATTGTTAAACTTTTGCTTTTTGTTTGTAAAAGAAAGTGTGGGGTGGGGGTAAACGTTTTTTGTTTTGTTTTTTTGGCCGAGGGCGGCTAATTTTTGACCAAATAAGCCAGCAAATCTGTGGTCAAGGTTGTTTTTTTGGTGTAAGTTTGTTAGCCATCGCACCCCCTAATTTTTTGTGGGAATTGTTTTTTTCCCCCTCCCCCCAAAAAAAGGGCGACCATCCCCCCACCGCCGGCCAAATTATTTTTTTCCAATTATTTTAAAAAGAAAAAGGGGAAGAGAAAACACCACATAACCGGACCATATGGGTCGCTTCCTCCTGTTGGTAAAATCTTGAAATGGGCGCCACAACGGTGCCCCAAGCCCCCGCCCGAGGGCCCCGCGCCCGAAAGTCCCCAACCCTGGATCCGCCGCACATAAAATGGCCCCCCGCCGGCGGTAGGCGCCGCCCGAGGGTTCCCCCGCCCGCCCCCCCCCGCCGCGGAAGGGACCCGCTTTCCCCCCCGCCCCCCCGGCCCCGCGGCGGCCCGCCGCACCGCCGCGCCCGCAACCAGCCGCCGGTACCGGGACCCGAGGCCAATAAAAATCGCGGCTTTTCCGGTAACTGGTGAATCAAGCGGCGGAGTTTGTCCCGCTCCTCCGATGGTCCCCCCAATGGGATAAAAAGGGGGAAGAAGGGCTCAGGGGCGGTCTCAGGGGGGGAGGGGGGTTTTGATAAATAGGTGGAAAAACGTCAATTTGGTAAGCAAATTTGAGCCGTCCTTTTTTTTGGGCAAAGATGCGGAAGACACATTAACACAAGCACGTGGCGGGATTATTAAAAACACAAATTACAAAAAATGCCAAAGTGCATATTTGGGTTGTGGTTTTTTTTAATGTTTTGTTTTTTGGGTTTAGGCGCTATCTTTTTCCGCTGTGTAAATCCTCGTCTTTTACCTCCTCCTCTGCCTTCCCCCCCCCGTCAACGCACACAACCCACAACCGC
>NC_051405.1:5629003-5629191 GCF_015228065.2 Penaeus monodon
TTAATAATTTATTAATTTGTTTGGTTTGGGGGGGTGTGGTGGGTGGGGGGTTTGGTGGTGGGCGCACACACCACCACAAAAACAGGATACCCACCACCCCACAGCAAATTTGGTGTTTAATAATAATAGACGACTGGCCGCGGAAATTGGTCCCCCCCAAGTTTGGTTTTTTTGGGTGTAGAAACACC
>NC_051405.1:5629210-5629588 GCF_015228065.2 Penaeus monodon
GGACTCCCGATTTCTTCTTTTTTGGTCCCCGAATTCCCCCTCCAATTCTCTCGCCTGGGCCGCGGCTCAGAAAACTGCGTGCTCCCGAACTCGGCCCTCAGCGGCCGAAAAGGATAAAACCGACCCCCATATTTGGGCGGCCTTGAAGAAAATGTCAAACGCCACGTGGTTCGTAACAGAGGGAAAAGTTTTTCCACCCCGTACCTTTCCAAATTTTTCAGTCAAAGGTTTGGTGGTAACTGCCCAAAGACACCCTCCTGGGAAAATAAAGTTGAAATTTTTTGAAAAGAGGCGCCCTCCCTAAAATGGTTTCCCCGCTGCAGTTGGAACCTAAATTTGCTTTGTGGTGAAAAAAAAAAAAAATATGGTAAACCCCTA
>NC_051405.1:5629702-5629931 GCF_015228065.2 Penaeus monodon
TAATTTAATAAAAATTTTTGTTGGTTGTGTGTTGTGGTTGGAGTTTGGGGGTGGGTGGGTTGTTGTGGGTTTATGGGGTTGTTGGTGTTGGGGGTTTGGGGTTGGTGGTGTTTGTGGTTTTGGTTTGGGTTGGGTTGGGGGTGGGGTTTTGGGGGTTGTGGGGTGGGTGATGGGGTGGTGTGATTTTGGTGTTGTTGTGTGGTGTGGGGTGGTGTGGGTGGCAAAACAA
>NC_051405.1:5629966-5630609 GCF_015228065.2 Penaeus monodon
AAAAAAAAACCCATATTAAAAATACAATTCCATATTACATGAATCTTGGTTTTTAATGCAACACATATTACATTAATATTGGTTGGGCCCCGTGGGGTTTACAACATGTATGGTGGGGTTTGGGCGGTTGTTGGGTTTGTGCTCGAAAGACCTAAAGCCCCCGTTTAAAACTTTTAACATTTTGAGAAATAGTAAATTTATATAAAATTTTGGGCCCGCATGAATTTTAGCGTCCGGGGCTTTTAATGGGACTTTTATAAACCTCCCCTTTTATTAAAAATGTTTTTTTTGGGGGTTAATTTTAGTCAGTCAATTTCTTGTTTTTAAAATGGGGATGTAACGATTTAAAAAAAAAATGAAGAAAAAAATTTTACCCGATTGTATATCGTTTTGGCAAAAATAAAATCCAAAAATGGGAGGCCTAACCATAAAGCTTTTGATTTTGCGCCAGACAACCACCTTTGGTGTGTCCATTGGGGGGATTTTTTCAAGGGTGGTAATGGATAGGGAAAAAAATAACGACAATTTGGCAATAAATGTTCCCCTTTCCTCTGTAGTTTTTCCCAGGTAAATATATTTTCAAAGTATCCACCAATTCTGAGAGCTAGGGGTTGGAATCTTTAGTAAGCCGCTGGTCCCAATT
>NC_051405.1:5630633-5631398 GCF_015228065.2 Penaeus monodon
CTTGTCCCAAAACACCTGAAATTTTTGCCTTTTTGGCCCCCAAAACCCATGGGCCTCTTTAGTTAATTTTGCCCTTTTAAAAGGTGTTTAAAGTTCAAAATTTGTAGATTTTTTACGAAAAACAATACGTCCCAATTAGAACGTGGCCTTCCCCCCGCCGTCCTTTTAACAACTTTTACAAAACCAAAATCCACCGAACCACAACCGCCCCATTAAATATAATTTTCCCCATTGGATTTTTACCTTAGTCCATCTTCACGAAGAAAAAAAAAGTGGAAGTTAAATAAATAGCAAGAGAAAGTAGGACTCGCCCCCATACGAGAAACAAAAAATTGTTCCGTAATCCCAGTGCCCCTTTCTCTCTCACCCTGGTTCCCCCCTTTTTTCCCTAGGAAGAAATAGGCGGAGATGAATTTTTTTAAGAATTCTATAAATCATGCCCACGGTCACCCCCCCCCCAACCGTAAAAAAAAATGAGAATGGAGAAGTTGTTTTTTTATATGGTTTTCCCCTTTTTTAGACTCCACGCGGGTTTTTCCCTTGTTTTTGTTGTTTCCGCGTTGCAAATTTTCTCAGAGCGTGTCCCCACTCTATGTGGCTTTCATTTGTTTTTTCCCCGAGACTATTTTTTGTCCCCTTATTGTAAAATTTTTTCGACATTTTGTTTCCCATTTTTTTGGTTGGCTCCCCCCCCCCCCATTGTTTTTAAGTCTGGGGGACCGTTTTTCACCCCATACCCTATTTTTTATTGGTTTCCCCGTCCAG
>NC_051405.1:5632617-5632866 GCF_015228065.2 Penaeus monodon
TTGGTTTATTATAAATTATTGGGTCCAATTAACATTTAATTAAATTTGTATCATTTTTTAAAAATTAAAATTCAATTTCTTTACATCTTATTATTCATTAATTTTTGGAAATTTTAATCATTGTTATTAATTAAAAAAATTTTAAATAAAATAAAAAATAAAAATTTAATAATAAATAATTTAAAAATTTTAATTTAATATAATGATTAAAAATTTAATAAATCATTTTTTAATTAAAAAAATTTTTGT
>NC_051405.1:5633661-5634700 GCF_015228065.2 Penaeus monodon
AACTGAAAAAAAATAAAAAGCAAATTATACTTGTTACAAAAAAAGGACTTTAAAAAAAGGAAAAAATTGGGTGGGGAAAAAAAAAAATGGGACTAACAGAAATATGTTTTAAGCAAAAGCAGTTGGAGGAAAAATCGAAGGAAAAAATAAAACTATAAAAAAAATGGCCCAAAGAAAAATGATATTGTTTGGCCCATTTCTTTTTTCGACAGTCGCCTCCTTCCAATATACCTGTAAGAAAAAAGCGCCTGAAAGTTTAAGGAAAAATCAATAAACCCCATTTTATAGGTGGAGTCAAAGTTTAATATTTTTACAAGCAACAAATGGGAAAAAAAATTCTTCCGCCATTTGCGCTGTATTATTTTTTTTGCGGTTTAAAACTCGAAAAACCTGTTTTACAGAGGAGGGAAAATTACCATTTTTTTTTTTTATTTGCCTTTAATTTTTTCTAAACTACCTTGAGTTTTTTAGAAACAATTTTTTTTTTTAATTTTTAAAATTTGCATTCATTTATTTTTTTTGGTGGCCGGCCAAGTATCCTTTGGGAAATTTGGGGGGGCCCCGTGGCTTTTTTGGGGGACCTTTTCCCACAAGGGCCCCCCGCCCCACATTGCCCCCAGTGTTTTTGCTTTTTATTAATGGCCCACGAGGTGGGGTAAAAATTATTTCTTTCTTTACTTGCTTAATCTAACAACGATTTTTTTAGGGGGCATTTTTTCTGAGTTTTTCCCGCGGTAACACGGGGACGATTGGGGTGCGTTTTGGTTTTTACAAGTCATTGCAAAATTTCAATCGGGGGGCCCTTAGATGGATTTAATGTTTTCTTTTGCAAAAGATTTACGTTTTAATTTACAAATTCGGTCTCGTAAAAACGGGGTTGGGGGGACCGTATGCTGCCGGAGTCATAGAGACCAACGGCAAGTGTGGTTTTTTTACAGGTAAAAGATTCGAAACCGTACTCCGCTTGAATGGAAGGGGTAAAAACTAAGTTTTTTTTACCTCTTGGAAGTTGTAAAAGAGGTTTGTTCGGTTGGAAATT
>NC_051405.1:5634732-5635075 GCF_015228065.2 Penaeus monodon
GATGTAGGTTTTTTTTTGCCCGTCGAAATTCCTTGGAGTCCTTTGGGCTGGAATTGCTTTTACTAATGAAAGATTTTTTCCCACGGTTTTTGGGGCTGTGTCTTTCAAGATTTCCCGGACGGGAAATTGTAAAAATATTCAGGGAATGCGAAAAAAAATATTACGAAAAGTGAGCAAGGACGGGGAAAGTCAGCTGAAAAAATCTCCATTTGTTCAGCTTTATAGATACATGCAAACTGGTAGACAAAAACAGATATGGTAGGGGGAAAAAAGTTGGTAATTTTTTAGGGGCTTCCACGTATAGAGCCTTCTTCAAAGGTCTTAAAACTCGGGCCCAGAAAAG
>NC_051405.1:5635097-5635464 GCF_015228065.2 Penaeus monodon
AACCACAGTTTTCCTCGGAAAGGCCTCCCCCCCCTCTTCCCTGAGGGCCCCGGGGGGGGTCCGCGAGGCCCCCGATTCCTCCTCTGATCTCCCAAGGTGAAAACGGACCTTTCTTCTGTAAAACGTTTTAAAAGAAAATTAAAATTACCGGTATTCCTTTTTTCAAAAATAGGCCTTTCGCTATAAAGGATACGGTGCTTGTAAAAAAAAACCACAAACCAAAGTTAGAATGAAAAAAATGATAAAAAAATTATAATAAGTAAAGGGGGGAAAAAATTTCCTCTCGGGAAGGGGACTGGATTATACTATATGTTAAAAAAGGACTTGGGGAGGAAAAATTTGCAAGTTCGCAACTGGGGCCCGGGAA
>NC_051405.1:5636334-5636543 GCF_015228065.2 Penaeus monodon
TTAAAATTGAATATATACATTCAATTAATTACTATTTTTCTTCTTCTTCAAATCATCTATTTTGCCACCAAGGGAAACACAAAGGCCACCAACCAACACAAACCCCACACACCCCAACAATAATACAAAACATATATTTTTTTCCTTTATCTGTCAAATCTATTTTATCGAGTCTAATTTTTTTATTTTTGTTTTTCTCTTCTCTGTTT
>NC_051405.1:5636629-5636798 GCF_015228065.2 Penaeus monodon
TTTAAACCCCACACCAACCACCACACCACAACCCCCACACCCCCCAACACCCACCACCCCCCCCCACCCCCACCACCCCAAACCCCACCCACCCACCAAAACACCCCACCACCCCCCCCCACAAAACAAACACACACACCCCCCACAAAACAAACCCCAAAACCCACAC
>NC_051405.1:5637253-5637633 GCF_015228065.2 Penaeus monodon
TTTGTTTAAAGCCCCCATTATCTTTCGCTGGGGGGAAAAAAAGGGGATTGCGTTTACTTCCTGTTTTGCTTCTAAAGGAAGGATAAACGCAAAAAAAAACCGCCTTTTTAACGTTTGGAAGATTTCATTTAGTCTTTAAGCTTCATTTGTTATCAGGGGAACGTAATTCGTGGGGCCCTTGGAATCATGGGAAAAAAAAAAATTCATTGGTGTTAACAAGATTTTTCTGTGGCGCGGTTTTGCGTTTTTTGTATTTGTTACGGGTGGTGTTGGAATAAAAACATAAAAAAAACTTTGCTTATTTATAAAAAAACCGAAAAATAGACGGGGTGGGATAGGGGAAAAATTTTTATGCTTATATATTTTCAATATGTATAAAC
>NC_051405.1:5639314-5639456 GCF_015228065.2 Penaeus monodon
CATTTGCGTATATTCTGTGTAAGCCATGTCGTTCTGTGTGTGGTTCATGCAACGGATAAAATATATATGCTATCAGACTGAACTTATACTACTATAGTAGATATAGTCTATATAATAGTAGACTAATGAGTGATCTCACTAG
>NC_051405.1:5640800-5641310 GCF_015228065.2 Penaeus monodon
CTCGTTATTCGTTTATGATATAAGCATAGTATTTATGTTTATCAACACCCGCTAACAAATACAAAACGCAAACGCGCCACAGAACTCTATGCTACACCAATGGATATTCTCTACCTCTGCGTTCAGGCCGCACGAGATACGCTATCCCCTACGATAACAATAGAAGCTAAAGACGAGAATGAATTCCATTCGTAGGCGAGTTTTAGGTTATCCTTCCCTCAGAGCAAAAACAGGAAGGTACGCAATCCTTTCACGCAGCGAAGATAATGCCGGCTTACATTTTTTTTTTCTATATTTTGCTTAAGGAAACATTTTGACTCTAAATAGAATTTATGTTTTTTCTTTTGAGGCGAGACATATATGTATGAATTAGCAAATATTATGTTTTTTTTTTTGTTAGTTTTTTGGTAGGCCGCGTGGTCAGATATTATAACTAGCACTCGGTTTACCTATTATTTTGTGATATCTCATCTACACTACCTACACTCATCTCTACTAGCTCATATACTA
>NC_051405.1:5641584-5641841 GCF_015228065.2 Penaeus monodon
CGTGAAGTGTGTTGTGCGTATACATCATATATACATATATACTGTACTTAATACATACAGTATATAATATAGATAAGATTATAGAAATCATAAGACTTATACGACAGAGCGAGCAGGAAGATAAACATAATAAATAATAGATAGCCTCCGATACATAGATAGACAGAATAACAGGATACCGTATATATCGTTGGTATATGTGCTGTGATCGGGTAGCTGCTGTGTGTGTGCTGCCTCTGGTCCTGCGCATAAGAAGG
>NC_051405.1:5642610-5643756 GCF_015228065.2 Penaeus monodon
GCTTGCTGTACTGCTATTTTACTATGCTTCTAATCAAAGTTCATTTTTCCGCGTCTAGTGCCGACTGCAAATTTCCTCAAGCTAATTATTTTTTTAAATATAGTATAATCAGATCACTTCTTTTTTTTTACTGAGGATTAGTCTTACTTATTATATTTACCATTTCATTTTAATAACTTGTTTGGCTTTTACAGCCCACCGTATCCTTATAGCAGAATGGCCTATTATGCAAACATGGAAATACCGCCGTATTTATTTTCTTTAACGATTTACAGAAGAAAGGTCCGCTTCGACCTGCCCGAGATCAGAGCGCAGGATCGGGGCCTACGCGACCCCCCGGAGCGTACAGGGAGAGGAGGGGGGGAGGCTCGCCGAGGGGAAAACTGGTGGTGGAGAGGGGGGGGGGGCGTGCTTCTGCCAGAGTTAAGACTTGAAGATAGGCCCCACTCTGCATACGTTAAACCTAAACTTACACGTTATCCTACATATACTGTCTGTCTACCAGTTTAGCATGTACATACTATAAGCTCAACAAACTGGAGAGTCATCTGATTCAGTCTTTAGCCCTCACTTTCGCATTATTTTTTCGCATTCCATGAAATAATTTACATCCCAGTCCGCGAATCTGAACGACAACAGCAAGGCCGTTGCCGAAAACTCTTCATTAGTAGCAACAGCCCAAAGGACTCCAAGGAATAGCCAGTACGGCGCTAAAACCATACATTGCTTCGCCCCATATTATGGTCTTGTTTTTAAGCCAACCGAAAACACTACTTCACACTCAGAGGGAATAAGCTTAGTTTAACCCTCTACTTGCAGCGAGTACGGTCCGATCTTTACCTGTAAAACACACTTGCCGTTGTTCTCTAGGACTCCGGCAGCATACGGTCCCCCCACCCGTTACGAGACCCCGAATTGTACTTACAACGCTATCTTTGCACAGAAGACATTAATCCATCTAGTCTGATGAATGCCATAGCACTGTAACCAATCGAACCCCTCAATCGTCGTGCTACCGCGCCGAACTCCGACCTTCGCCGGTCCCTCGCTGTTTCGCCTTCCGCCCCTGTCGCCGCACTCCTCCCCCTCGTTGTCCATTAGCCAGCCCACCCCTGGGTCCTGTGGGCCGCGGCTGGCCTGTGGACG
>NC_051405.1:5643916-5644410 GCF_015228065.2 Penaeus monodon
TCTTCCCCCCCACCCCTCCCTCTCTTCCCCACACGCGCAAGTATCCGCCCAGAGGAAACCCTCCCCAAAAAACAAAACTCCGCTAAGCCCCCCTTCCCCCCCAAAACCCTCTCTCCCCCTATGGCCAAATAGCAAAAGAAAAAATGCTTATTTTCCCCTCCTCCTGCTAAACAGGTTGTCCGCAGTTCCTCTAACGCCAAAAAAATAATACAGCCGCAAAGCGAAAGAATATTCCCATTGTTGCTTGAGGATAATATACCTATACTAGACTAACCTATCAAAATGCCTTATTGATCTTTCCTTCAAACTTAAAACAGGCACAGCTTTAACTACAGCGTTATTGAGGAGCCGACGACTGTCGAGAAAGTTTGGCATCATATCGATTTCTGGTCATGTTATAGTTGTTTTCCTTCGATTTCCTCACTGCCTTGCATTAACATATTTTGTTAGTCCCATTTTTTAACATTTTTCTTTTTATGTCTTTTTGTAACAAG
>NC_051405.1:5646019-5646764 GCF_015228065.2 Penaeus monodon
GATGAACGTCCCAGACTTAAATAACACAAATGAAAATGTGAAAATACATAAAGGAAATAGCTCGAACAATGAAAGCACAAGTGACAGCTCTGAGAATGCATCGAACAGGAAACCCGTGAGTTAAAGAGATATAATTTCTCCATCTCTTTTTACGGTGACGTGCATGATTCTAGATCTTAAATTCATCTCGCTATCTCTAGGAAGACAGGAGAGAGAAGGGCACTGGAAACGGAATTTTGTTCTTGATGGCGATCCACTGTATATACTTCATTTTCTTGTGAGATGACTAAGTAATCCATGAATTATATTATGGGCGTGTGTTGGTGATTTGTTTTGTAAAGTTGTAAAGGGAATGCACTTCTATTGGAGTATGTTTTCGTAATCTACATGACTTTAAGGCAAATATAGCCATGTTGCAGGCATCAGTTGTGGAAAATTTTTTCAGTTTCTTTATTGACAGCGCTATAATTCACCTAGCTCTCAGATGGTGATACTGAAATATATACGGAAATAAGAGAGAATATTGCAATGTGTTCCTATCCTAACCTTGAATCACTGACCAGTGTGTCTGCATCACGTATGGTAGGCATGATATTGCCAAACGATATATGTAATTTCTCATAATGTTATCCATTAAACAAAATTGACTGATATAACCAAACATTTATAAAGAGTTATAGTCCATAAAGCCCAGCTATCATGGCAATTTATATGATTTCTATCAATGTTAGTAACGGCTTAGTCT
>NC_051405.1:5647354-5648090 GCF_015228065.2 Penaeus monodon
CACAACACAACAAATTATTAATTTTTGGGGGTGGGGGGGGTTTTTTAATAAATAAAAGGGGAAAAAAATTTTTGCAATTTATAATTTTATTTTTTTAAAAAATTTTCCCCTCTTCCCCAAACCTAAAAGGGGCAACACTTCATGGAACCCCCAAATTTTTAAATTAAAGCTTTTCCCCCAAAATTGAAGTTTTTAAAATTTTTTTGGGGTTTATTTGTTGGGGGGTGGGGGCCGGGCCCCCCCCCCCCAAAAAAAATTTTTTTTGGTTTTTTTAAAAAAAAAATTATATTTTGGGTTTTTTTTTTTATTTTTAAAAAATTATAATATATAAAAATAAAATATATAATTTAAAAATATATAAATATATAAAATTTTAAAAAAAAACAAAAATTTTTTTTTTTTAACAGAAAATTTAAAATATGGGAAAAATTTTTTTAATTAAATTAAAAATTTTTATAAAAATTTTTTGGGGGGGGGGGGGGGTTTTTTTAGAAGGGGAATCCAGAATTTTCTTTTCCCCTGGGGCTTTTTTACCCAAAGATTTTAGTGGGGGGGGGGGTTTTTTAAAAAAATCATTTCCCCCCCCCCGGGGAGCGTTTTTTTTTGGGGGCGGTGGTGTACAACCCCCAAACCCCATTTTTTGGGTGGGGGGGTGGGGTGGGGGCCCCCCAAAAAAATTTTTTAAAATTTTTTTGGGGAAATTTTTTTTTAAAAAAAATTTTTTAAATTAAAAAAA
>NC_051405.1:5648111-5648177 GCF_015228065.2 Penaeus monodon
AATAAAAATATTTTGGGGGTTTTGGGTTGAAATTAAAATTTTATAAAATTTTAATTGTATGTGGTT
>NC_051405.1:5648210-5648502 GCF_015228065.2 Penaeus monodon
TTAATTTTTATTTTATTTATATTTTTTCCTTGGTGGTGGGGGGGGGAAAAAGGGGGGAAAAGGTAGGTAAAAAAAACCCCTTTTCCTTTTTTTTTAACCCCCCCTTTTTTTTTAAAAAGGGCCAAAAAAACCCCCTTTTTCCCTTCCCCTTTTTTTTTCCCCCCCCCCCCCTTTTTTTTTTCCCTTTTGACCACCGGAGAACCCCCTTTTTTCCCTTTTTTGGCAATTTTTCCTTGGTCGTTGGCGGGGTGGGGGGCGCCCCCCAAAAAACCCCCCCGGGGGGGGCCCCCGG
>NC_051405.1:5648520-5649643 GCF_015228065.2 Penaeus monodon
CCCCCCCCCGGGGGGGGGGCCCCGGGGGGCCCGGGGGGGGGAAAAAAAAAAAACCTTTCCCCCGGCGGCCCCCCCTTTTTTTCCGCCCCCCGGAATTTTTTTTTTTTGGGGGGGCCCCCCCCCCCCAAAAAAAAACCCCCCCAAAAGTTACTTTTTCCCGGGGCGCTTCGGGGCGGCCCCCCCCCCTTTAGGCCCCCCGGGGTTTTTGGGCCTCAGGTTCCCCCCCCCCCCCCAGAAAAAAAGGGACATATGCGTATTGTGTGCTCTCTTCCCCTTTCTTTTTATTTTGACAAATAATTGCCGGGGGTGCTTGGGAGAAATCCCAAATAGGGTCTACACTACAAAAACCTTCCCAGATGCTGCATGTGAAATACGGCCCCCTCGCAAACGTACCAACTTACAAAAAAGAAATAGAGCAAAATTCAATTTTATTCGTATTTCCCTATCTTCAATTTATAGTTCCTTTTCCACTCCAGCGGACCGGTTCCATGTTGTTTTTTCTTTGGGCGGGGATTGGTTTACTTTGGCGAGTTAAACCAAGGCCCCCCCCGGATTTTCCCTGTTTCGGGAGTCTTAAATAGCGGCCAACACCTTTTTCCTAAACATTTAAAGATTTAAAATGACAGGGGAAAGGGAAACTTTTAAAAAGAAGGGAGATAAAAATGCAATGTGTGAAGCCTTTTGCCCTTCTTTTTTTGATTTTTTTTTCATTTTTATTTATCTTTTATTATTATTTCTTTATGTTTACGACTGGTGTCACCCCCCATAACAAAAATGGGAGGAATAAAAATTATCTTTTATTTTTTTTACTTCAACATGTCATGCAAAGAGAAGGCTTCCGGATCCTGTTTTTGAGTTACGGAAGTTGGTATCGTTCGCCCTTTTCACAAAACGCAAGGGAGCAGCCTTGAGCCAGGGATAAAAGGGCAAAATTATGGTTTTTTATATAAAAAGGTTTTGTTCCTCGATGTTTCATTTGATAATGCACTTTTGGTTTTCAGAGACTGTTCCACAACTGTGTTAAATGAGTTATATGTTACAGATACATTAAAACATGTACATACTACATGATAGTAAAGAATGTATGTTGCATGCATGTATTTGTGATGATAAAATACAGTTA
>NC_051405.1:5649867-5650206 GCF_015228065.2 Penaeus monodon
ACACACTTTGGTTTAGGGGGGATTTCGCTGTGCATATTCAAAAAAATTTTATATAGCTATTTTATAACTTATGCGTGTGGTTGAAAAATTTTATAAATACATGACCGAAGCCCCCTCATTGGGGGCCTCGACCCCGGATCGGGGGCGCCGCAGAAGAGGGGCCCCCGAGCCGGAGGGCCCCCGAGGGCCGGAGAGGCCCCCCCCTTTACCATTCATTGGTTTCCCCCTTTTCTCTGGAAGGGGGGTTCCTTCGTCTCAGGCCTGACTTTTTTATTTATTAAAAAATTTTTTAAGTTTCATTATTTAAGGGGAGCCCGGTACTTAACCGTGTGTGTCTAA
>NC_051405.1:5650291-5650426 GCF_015228065.2 Penaeus monodon
CAATGTTGATTTTGGTGTGTGTGTGTTGTCCTTTTTTTATATTTCCCTTCCATTTTGGGTAACAAAAGTCGAAAAACAAATCTTAAAAAAAAGAATGGACCCACAAGTCTAGACATTTTTTCTCTCTTTCCCTTT
>NC_051405.1:5650468-5650881 GCF_015228065.2 Penaeus monodon
TTTGCTAAAAATATTTTCATGAGAGCCAAAAACAACCTGGGCCGGCGAATACGACATCGACCTCTGTATAAATCCGCAATTTTCTTTAGAAAAAAAGATTGTATTTTATGGCGTCTGCATTTTGCCGAGCGTCCTGCATGGAAATATTTCTGCGAACTGATCCAGAAATATATTTGTAGTTGGCAGAAAGAATAAATATTTACTTTGCCACCTTGATATATCGGAAAAAATCAATTTCAGAGACAAATAAAAGTGTTGGTTTCCTTCTTTTTTTTCTGAAAATAAGAGGGTTTAGACCCTAATTTTCCCTCTTTCTTTTTCCCCTTTTTTCGCAAAGTCAAGGTATTCTCGAAAGCACAATGCTTGCATTCGAACTAGAAGCCAGCTTTTAAGGGATAACAAAGGTTCATTTA
>NC_051405.1:5651898-5652164 GCF_015228065.2 Penaeus monodon
TAACACATTAAAATTTTAAAACAAATACATATTAATGTAATTTTATGTATATTATATAAAAAAAAGACATTAATAGCAACAACAAAAATAAAAAAAAAAAAAAAAAAATAAAAATATAAAAAATAAAAAGAAAGGGGGTGGAAAAAAATAAATTTTTTTAAAAAAAATTAAAAGAAAAAAAAAATTTTAAAAAAAAAAAATTTTTAAATTATATTAAATTGGGCCATTTTTGTTTTTTTAAAAAAAAAAAAAAAAAAAAAAAAACC
>NC_051405.1:5652340-5652515 GCF_015228065.2 Penaeus monodon
CCCCCCCCCAAAATAAAAAAAAAAAAAATAACAAATATATAAAAAAAAAATAAAAAAAAGAAAAAATTTTTCCCAAAAAAATAAAGAAATATAAAAATAGAAAAAAAATATAAAATAAAAAGAAAAAAAATATAAAAAAAATTATACCTTTTGGGGGGGTTTGAAAGTAATTTTA
>NC_051405.1:5652771-5653256 GCF_015228065.2 Penaeus monodon
AAGCCAAACGATCTCACGACCGAACAGCAGAAAAGAAAACCGGTACCCCTGTAATCTGGTTGATTCCCCCCAAGAACCCCGGCACGAGCCCTCAAAACCAAAAAGGGAAAGCCCAAACGTGTAAAAAGATAAAAGAGTTTAAAGGCATATGTATCAGTAGATCATTGACACAAATTTTTGGGTCCAGCCGGGGAAGTTCTCTTTAATTCGACCCGGAGGCAGACCACCATTTTTCCCGTTTTTGCACCCTGGGATGTTGGTCTGCCCCCTGCTGCCCAAGGGGGCGTGGGGGGCGTCCGTGGCACGAGCTCCGAAACAGTTAGGGTAAATTTTATTCCAGTGCGCGAGTGATACAGATTTGAGTTTCTGCCGAGTTTTTAATCAAACTTCCCTTCATGTTTTGGGTTTCCTGTAAAAAAAAAAAACCCTTTAAGGAAGCTTATGCAGAATACAGAGTGAACGTTCCTCCATTCACAACAAATAAA
>NC_051405.1:5653672-5653799 GCF_015228065.2 Penaeus monodon
CAAACGTACAAAATTTTATTTCCATGACTGCGAAGTTAATCGCTTTAAATTTTTTAAAAAAATAGTCCAATGACATCATTTCAAGTAAACTGGGGGTATTTTAGAAAAAAATATAACTGACACAGGG
>NC_051405.1:5653828-5654239 GCF_015228065.2 Penaeus monodon
GTAGCGCCATTAGAATCCCATTTAACTTTTTATTTTTTGATTTTTTATCAAACAGTTGGTTTTTTATCACCATTTTATATGTTTTTCTTTGAGGAATAAGAATGATGTAGTTAGACCGCTAATTAGAATTACATTTTCCACGAAAACCAAGGGGGGGGGGTTAAGAATGAAGGTAGGAGGACAAGGGGGAAAGGGAAAAGGGGGGAAGAGGAAGGGCTTAAAGGGCAAAGGGTGGAAAAGGGGCTTAAAGAGGAAAAAAAAGGAAGGAAAAGGAAAGAGACTCAAGAGAAAAGAAGGTGGAAAAGGGGGAAGCGTGAGGGGGAGATGAAAGAAGGAGAGGGGTCAGAGACAAAAAAAAAAAAAGGGGGAAGGAAAAGGGGACAAAAAGGGGAAAAATGGGGGGGGGGAGGG
>NC_051405.1:5654339-5654624 GCF_015228065.2 Penaeus monodon
TTCCAAAAAACCCTTAAAAAAAAAGGGCCCAAGAAGTTAAACCCGGTTTTGTTAAAAATTAATGTAAAACTAATTATCCCTTTTTAATTCAAAAAAAAGAAACAATTTGTATTTTTAACAGGCAAACTGACGGTCATGTCGAGGAAAGAGCAGCCGCCCATGGCCTTTTGTGGGGGGAAATTGAGTTTTTAATTGGGATTAAGCCTTTAAACCTATTCTGGTGATTTGAGCAAAATGCGTGCGCTAAAAACTTCTAATACATGTATAAAATCTGTAACATGTATC
>NC_051405.1:5656211-5656793 GCF_015228065.2 Penaeus monodon
ATAATTACCACAAACATGATTATTTGGTCACGGTGTAGGTGTGCATACCATTGCGTCCTTGCCATTTTAGGAGTGGCATCAACATTCCTCTGCAAGACACCTTCCTAGCCGACGTGCCTCTCCCCCTCCCCCCCTCAAGTCGCGGGCGGCCCAAAGAGTGGCGACTTCGCCCGTCCGGCGAGCCGATAGCAAAGCCACAGTAGGAAGAGCATGGGGCACCGTCCACACTCTGCCATTTATTACTTCTTTTTATTTCCGCGCCATAAAATCGGAACTGCGGGGGGGGCGCCCACTGGCGAGCGAGCACGCAACCACCGGAACCATGTGAGAGAGGGCGTTCCGGGAGCAAAGGGCTTTTACAAAAGGTAAAGCGTTTTTCTTATTTGGCAAATTTTTTTGCGCGGGTTTTTTTCCCCGTTTTAGTTTTTATCTTTTTGTATTTAAAATTTAATTGTATAGCTATTTTTTTTTTTTAATTAAAGATAATAATGTCATAACATCGCGAAGTACAACAAAAACAAAATAAAATGTAATAACAATAATAAAAAAAAAAATGATAATATAAAAACAAAATAAAAAAAA
>NC_051405.1:5656842-5657816 GCF_015228065.2 Penaeus monodon
AAAATAATCATAATTATAATAATAAAAATAATAAGATATTTTTAAAAAAATAAAAAATAATATAGCAATAAAGATAAAAAAAACAGTAATAATGATAAGAAAATTAGATAATTTAAAATTGTATGAATAAAAATACCCAACAATAAACATATAATTATATAATAAAAAATTAAAAAAATTTTTGAAGAAAGTTTAAAAAAAACATAAAAAAAATTTTTTTTTTTTTTTTAAATTATTTTGATTAAAAAAAAAACAAGTAATTAATAAAAAAATTAAAAAAAAAATAAAAAAAAAAAATAAAATTATAAAATAATAAAAAATTAAAAAAAAATAAAAATAATAATAAAAAAATTTTAAAAAAAAAAACAAAAAAAAGAAAAAATAAAAAATATTTAATAAAAAAATTTTATAATTATATAAATTTTTTATACAAAAAAATTTTTAAAAAACGATTGATAATAAAATTTAAAAAAAATAATTTAAAAAAATAACAAAATAATTATAAATTAAATAAGAAAAATTATTAGATTGATATGATATGAAAATATAAGAATATGTGTAATGAAATTTTTATAAAAAAATAATAAATAAAAAATAAAAAAAATTTTAAAAAATATTAAATATAAAAAAAAATAAAAAAAAATAAAATATAAAATAAAATATATATATAAATAAAAATTTTAAAAAAAATAATAAAAATAAAAAAAATATTTTTTTTATATATTTTTTTTATAATTATTATTTGGGTTTTTAAAAAAAATTTTTTTTGATGATAAAATATAATAAAAATTAAAATTTTACCAAAAAAGATTTATTTTTTTTCAAAAATGAAAAGATAAATTTAATTTATTTAAAGGGGATTTTTTTAATAAAATAGGTTAATATGATGTAAAAATATAATAAATAATAATTTTATGATAAAGGTGGGGGGGGGTGGAACACGGACAAACTGGAGACCCAAATTATTGATTATA
>NC_051405.1:5659066-5661695 GCF_015228065.2 Penaeus monodon
TTTTGGTTTTTGGTGCGTGTTACAAGTTTTGTCCTTTTATCTCTTTTAAAGCAGTGCCCGTACGTTACCACTCTTTTGCATAAAACTTTTTCCCCTTGCCCTGTTGCATGATAAGTGAAAGCTTTTTTGTTTAAATGGAATTAAAAAAACATAAAAAAAATGTGTTTTTTACGCAAAAAATACTAAACGACAGTGCAAAAAAATGATGAATAACTATACAAATAAACACATTCCTATTCTAATACAAATAAAACTGGAGACAAATTCGACGATATAACGGCCTCGAGAGGAGCCACCCACGAAGCGGCCAGAAAAGCTAGGGGGAGATCATCACGCCCCCGACACAGAAATTACGCCAAATTTGCTAGTGGCGAAACGTGTTTTTGGGTTGTCAAAATTGTTTAGCCTTGCCGCGAAACCCCCCATCCGGCTCGGGGGTAGTGCGTTCGAGCCCACTTAAACTGTCAGTGTGTGGTATCAGATGGAAAAAAATATTGGGGGCTGATTGCTGTGCAAAGGATTGGCGATGGGTTTTACCCCTTTGTGTGATGCCCCTTAACGAGACAAAAAGGGAAAAGGTTTAGAGGAAAATACGCTAAAAGTTTTTTTTTCTTTTATGAATTTTTGAACACGGGTTTTACTGTTCTTTTATGATTAAAAGGAAATATAAAAACTTTTTTTTCTGCATTTCTTGCTTTATTATGAAAATGTTACCCTTGTAAATCGACGGGGTTAAGCATCCATTCAGATATAACCCCAAAGGCTTTTTCCTTGAGTACTATAATTTCATTTGGAAAGCCTGTCATTGGGGATTCATTATCTTTGCGTAAGTGAATTTGCAGATGGGATCCTTACTCGTCTCCCCATGTGAAATCCCCCACACTTTTCCCTTTTTTCTCCACCTTTTTGACCGCGATGTTTGGCCTTTTTTCTTTCTCTGCAAATCTCGCCTTCATCTTTCCCCTGTCCGGTTCCCCCTTCAGGATCTAGTCTTATTTTATTTTTAAAGGGATAGGATTCTGTCATACCCCAAACGAATTCCTATGTTCAGAAAAACCTTCAACAAAAATTGAATTGTTTCTTTCTGAGGTTGTTTTTTAGGGGGCACTGGCCTTGAAATTATTAAAAAAAATTTAAAACCTCATGAATCACTTAGCAGTCAGCCTTCGTAAAATAGCCCCCAAAATTTTTTTTGAAACCAGATATTATAATGCGTGTATTTCATTTAAAAAGTTTAAAATCCCGGCAAGATGAATGATTAAACGTTTTAGTCGCTCCTCGGGACATTGCGGATTTATTTTTTTAATTTTGTTAGTACCATGCCTCTCCCATGGCCCCCACAAAACTGTTAGTATTTTTTAAAGTAAAACAAAGTTAGTATACTTCAGCCTATGTCGAAAAACTGAAGTTCAGTATTAGTAAATCAACAAAATGGGATAAAGAATGATCAGTAGCACTGAAGGGGCCGTAAAAAAGTTAGGTAGGGCCTTCCCCTTTGTTATATTTTTTATGCAAATCCAAAAATGTTTTCCCCCCCGAAATGGCAAGCCTTAAAATTCGGGCTAAATTTAGTTTCCGACTGAAAAAGGGAAAAAAAAAAAGGGAAAAGCACTGCAGGGGTAATGGGGTGAGGCAGTTCGAGTTCAGCCCCCATGGTAAAAAATTTAGCTTGATATGAATTTCCCTGGAATCATAAATTTGGAAAAAGGGTAAGGTGTGTGAATTTTTCCTTTTCTTTCCTTTTTAAAAAGAACTTCGCCCTTTTTATGTTACGGTAGCAAATGATTTTGTTTCGGAAATTGGAATCACTGTTTAAACAAAAAATTTTTTCACATGCATATATTTAAAACACAAAAAAGTTAATTTTAAATGAAAATAAAGCAAATTTTCATTATCTTTTTAGTTATTTTCTACCTCTCTTATCGTTCGAGACATAATTTCAGTTTACGGGTTTGCATTTTCCTGTAATATTTTGATTTGCATAATTGCCCTTTTTTTGCTCTTACAAATAGTGGACTACTTCTAATGTTAGGTTAATCGATGTCACCGTGGTGGTGGAAAAAATTTGAAGTTAAAAGCAAATCTGCAAAAAACTGGGATCGACAAAAGGCACTGATGAACCGAATTCCTGCGTAGTCTGAGTGATGTCATTTTTGCTTTCCCCCCCCCTTTCCCCCTACTCAATACATAGCTTGCAGCAACAAAAAACACGACGAAGAACAGTCAAGTGCTGAAAGAAATCACGAAAACCAGCATGCCCCTTTCTTTTATTTTCCTTCATACAACTGCACTTTGTCACTGGTGGACACCGTTGTATCTCGACTGTAGCTGTGTGTTGGCCAACACCTGCCTGCCCCCTGCTCGTCCTGTCAACATTACACTTTTTCTTTTCTCTTCAGTGAGGAGGATTTTCTCCTTCCTTTCATTTCTTCTCTTTCATATCTTAAACGAAGAGGAGGAAAACTCCCCATCATTCTTAAAGCTCATTATCATTATTTTTATATCTTTTTATGAACAGCTGGTCTCTCCCCTCTCTCCCCCTCCTTTCCTTTTATACCTCTCTGTTCATTCCAGCTACATTTCTTTTACAACCATTCATCCACCATCCCACCCAAACATCAGTAATGTT
>NC_051405.1:5663093-5663349 GCF_015228065.2 Penaeus monodon
CATAACGTGCAATCCCCACCCCCCAATTGCCTGTCCTTGCTCTCCTTTTTCCTCCCTTATGTTCCCTAATTCGCAGTCCTACGTGTAACATTCTCCTTCTCATCTCGTTATTCCCTCTCCTTCGCTCACGGGAAGATCGCCTGCATGCGGAGTCAGCCATTCGCTAACCCTAACTACTGGAACACGGAAAGTTCTCGCCAACCTTGACTGCTGATTGGAGAAAACGCAAGGCGATTACGATCTTAGTAGATACGTT
>NC_051405.1:5663440-5664043 GCF_015228065.2 Penaeus monodon
CTGAATTTATGGTATTCTATTGCTATTTGTTCGGTCTTAGCACAATGATTCTGGAAATTTACTTTTTTATCTTATTGTGATCATCTACAAAATTATCCTTCTAATGGCAAATATATAAATACTCATCCATACGCATTTTGCCAAAAACAAAAATTTTAAAAGAATACATTTTTTTAAAATAATGCAAACTAAAAGCATTGCAAGTAACTCGAAACTCGAATGAGCAGTGTCAACTCCCCACGGCCCTCGGCTACGAAGGAATCTTTTATATTGCACATATTATTAATAGATTCGACAGGTGCAAATTTTTTGATCAAACAGATTATCAGCCCATTCTGCATGCCTCATTGGTCCTTTGTCCATACTCTAATCCAGGTGAAAGGTTCAAATGAACGCTTACCCATATTTTTTTAAGAATATGACCAGATTTTCATTTCCCCACCTGATGTGTACCTAGACCGAGGTATCGTAATACGTTGATTTGTGTCATAGTTAATATGGGTGGTTAAACTTCACACCATATAAAAAAATCTGGTATAATAATAATGATGTGGTTTTCCTCGTTTAAAAGAAGTGTCATCGTCATTATCCTGGTATTGAGAT
>NC_051405.1:5668588-5668789 GCF_015228065.2 Penaeus monodon
TAAAGAGGTAGAGTTTATGTTTTGGAGTCATTTGGGCATTGAGAACTTTGCAAGAAGTAAGAAAGTAAGGGAAAGAAGAGGCTTGGGGTATGAAGAGTGGCCGAAGAGGGGGAGGGGGGAAAGACCAGAACATGGACAGTGGTAGCCTGGGGTCAATGTTGAAGGCTAACCGCAGAGCTCGGGTCAGGAGAAGGTGAAGTC
>NC_051405.1:5668827-5669186 GCF_015228065.2 Penaeus monodon
AGGCAGAAGGAGTGGCCAACCCAATTACTCGCTCCATTATGTGGATTAAGGCGTGTCTCTGGGGGCACGGGAGGCGCATGCGGAACCGGGGTAAAGGAGACACAAAATGCATCTCTCCGGGGGACGGGAGACCCGAGAGGAGACGCCGCTGCCGATGTCTAAGGCCTTTGCAGGTATTTTTTTATGTGAGGAACACGAATGCAAGTCCATGAATAAAAAGTCATTGATAATCTTATGCAAGTGAAAAGAAAGATAATTAAACAAGAAGATCTATGTGCATACAGAATTCATCGGACAAGAGATGAAGAAAACGAATATGAGATGTTGGTTATTGTTTACAAATACATGTTAAGGAGAAA
>NC_051405.1:5669498-5670572 GCF_015228065.2 Penaeus monodon
GAGTAGGTTACAGAATTAACACTTGGGAAATAAACACATACTAAAACGCCATCTTAATTAAAGACCGATTAATTTATAGGAGATTCCCTGATAGTAAAGCACATAATACAGGGGGGGGACAGTTGTGAACGTGTTCCCACCATCGAAATGTTCAGCTGATTAAGCAAACAACAGTGTAAATAAAGACGGAAGTTTAAAAAAAGACGCAAGAAGAAAGAAAAGAGAACGTAACTGGCTGTCAGGGAGTATTATTATACAAAATTGATGGCAACAGGTTGTAAATAGGGCGACAGGCCGAACAAATGAGGGATAATAAAGTCGCTGAGGGAGAAGACGCATAAATAAATCAAGAGCTCTCCAAAGGATCCTCCAGACAAGCTCATCTCCAAAAACCCCGTGAGTAAATTGACACTCGGGAAACACAATGGTCAGCCACTGCCTGCCGCATCGACCACTCTTGGCTCACGCGCCACTGGCTATTAAGGGCCAGAATTATGGGGTCTTTTAATGAGAGTTCGACTCTTACGTTATCTAAGTCAATAACATTGTTTTCTTACGGCGGAGAATGACGAATTACAGGCTAGCAGCTCCTCCTCCTGTCCTCTCGTCTTCTTCTTACTTTTCCTCTTGCCTCTTCACTGACTTCCTTTCCCTCTTTCTCATTCCCCCCTTACATCCGCTTTACTCCTCCTCTTCCTCAAGATTTTCTTCTCTCGCTCCCTAATTTCCATTCTTCTTCTTTCTTTATTGTTCACCTTTTCTTCCCATCAACAATCTTCACCTTCTCCCTCTTCCGTGTCCTCCTTTGCTTCACTTCTGGTCTTTACTTCCTTCTACTGCTCGTTTTTCTCCTCCCATTCCTGCTTTCTTCGTCTTTCTCCTCCGCCGTCTTCTCTCTCCCTCTTCCCTGTTCTCTGCCTTTCCCTCCTCCTCCCTTTCCCACTTCCTCATCTCCCTGCTCATCCCCGCCTCTTCCTCCCTGGTAACGACCTTCGCGCGCACTCGGAGGACACGCAAGGGGGAAAAAGACAATTGTAACAGCGTCATCTACTTGGGGAAGAGGCTGCGTCAGCG
>NC_051405.1:5670833-5671201 GCF_015228065.2 Penaeus monodon
TAGAAAGGTCACAGGTATTACTAAGGACGACAAGGTTTGAAATACGATATACATGGAAATAAATGGGGGCATTTGTGGGAACTTAATGAATGCAAATGAAGGGAAAGGCAGATAAACGAATCCCAGGATGGCGCTAACTGATTTTTAACGTCCGTATACTGCTTTATCCGTTTGGTTTCCCTTCTTTTGCTCAACCGCCGGGAATGGTTCAGCCTCAGAGCAGATTTCCATTATCCAAATTGTCCATACCGTGGCTCTATCGCAGCGACGTGGTATGGATTAGTCAAGAAATGTTGAAAGGATATATACTTTTTTGGTAAAAAGATTCCAATACAGGGAACGGGTGTGATAAAGGCCATGATACTTAA
>NC_051405.1:5672861-5673513 GCF_015228065.2 Penaeus monodon
CATACGCATTGTGGCGACAATGAGCGATTAATAAGTCCTTACATTCGCCTTAAAGATAGCCAGAAAAGAAGATGGTATGAAAAATCTCGCATAAACAAGTATGCCAAACAATAAAAGAAAAACATTTGTGTGTTTACGCCTCTCGATTCCAACCGCACCCGATATTTACCAGGAATAAATGTCAAACAAGGCGCTGTTTTACGAGACCCGACCTCTATGTTTTTAACGACGGTTTTAGCTGGGATTCGTCGTGAAGGCTCGAGTTTATCTTCCACTCAGCTTTGTCCATGCTATTGTGGACAGGAATGTGTGTCAATGTGTGTTTAAGAGACTGGGTATATACTCCACGCACCCAGACGCCGCTCGGACGCACACCAGCTGGAAAACTTATTTATGCTTGCGTGCTAAAAAATTATTTTCTCGTTAGCTATTTTGCTCGTCCATGCTTGAGTGTGCAGCCACGCGTAAAAGCACAAAGACTTTCGCTGCCTGGCATCACGCTGTCCTCGTGAGCTGCACAAGTGCGCCTTGGCGCCGAATTTACGACATACGGCCCTGGTTTCAATGCCGTGAAAATTTCGGTGAAGATCTAGAGCAAACAGAAGTCTGAATATGAAGTTACGTAAATATTTCTCCCTCTTAACTTACACTG
>NC_051405.1:5675581-5675697 GCF_015228065.2 Penaeus monodon
GAAATTATGCGAAATCAGTGCGCACCGTATCAGGGATGCCGAAAAAACATGCAAATAGCGGCGAGTTGTGGGCAGAGTGCATACAACAAATCAATATATTTGATTTTTTTATGTAT
>NC_051405.1:5677570-5678315 GCF_015228065.2 Penaeus monodon
CCAGATTTTTTTTTACATGGTGAAGTCCTAACCACCATTAACTATGACATCTTAACGTATACGATACCTCGGTCTAGGTACACATCAGGTGGAAATGAAATCTGGTCATATTCTTAAAAAAATATGTAAGCGTTCATTTGAACACTTCACTGGATTAGATATGGACAAAGCGACCAATGAGCATGCAGAATGGGCCGATAATCTGTTTGATCAAAATTTGCACCTTGTCGAATCTCATTTAATAATATGTGCAATATAAAGATTCCTTCTCTAGCCGAGGACCGTGTGGAGTTGCAATGCTCAGTCGATGTTTCGGGTAATTGTAATGCTTTTATTTTTGCATATTTAAAAAAATGTATTCTTTTAACTTTTTGTCTTTTGGCAGAATGCGTATGGATGAGTATTTATATTATTTAAGGATAATGTTCTGGTAGATGATCACAATAAGATAAAAAGTAAATATCAGAATCATTGTGCTAAGACCGAACAAAATAGCAAATGGAATACCATAAATTCATATATTAATTGTATTAATGAAATGTAAATGATTAATGACAATAAACCGTAACTGATTTATAATATCAATAATTCAATGATTAATAATAATAAACGTATCTACTAAGATCGTAATCGCCTTGCGTTTTTCGCCAATCCCAGGCATGTCAAGGATGGCGAGAACTTTCCGTGTTCAGTAGTAGGGTTATCGAATGGCTGCCTCCTGCATGCAGGCGATCTTCCCGTGAGC
>NC_051405.1:5679516-5679670 GCF_015228065.2 Penaeus monodon
GGTTGTAAAAAGAAATGTAGCTGGAATGAAACAAGAGAGCTGTATAAAAGGAAAGGAGGGGAGAGAGGGGAGAGTTACCAGCTGTTCATAAAAAGATAAAATACTGATAATGATGCTTTAAAGAATGATGGGAGCTTCTTCCTCCTCTTCGTTT
>NC_051405.1:5679706-5680443 GCF_015228065.2 Penaeus monodon
TCCTCTCACTGAAGAGAAAGAAAAAGTGTTAATGTTGACAGGACGAGCAGTGGGGCAGGCAGGTGTTGTCCAACACACCTGCTACAGTCGAGATACAAACGCGTGTCCACCAGCTGAATAAAGTGCAGTTGTATGAAGGAAAATATAAGAAAGGGCGCATGCTGGTCTTCGTGATTTCTTTGCAGCTACATTGACTGATTCTTCGTCCGCTGTTTTTTGTTGCTGCAAGCTTATGTAGTTGAGTAGAGGGAAGGGGGGTGGAAATGCATAAATGCACAATCACTCAGACGTACGCAGGAATTACGGATTCATCAGTGTCCTTTGTCTGATACCAGTGTTTGCAGAGTTGCTTTTAACTTCAAATATTCCACTCACTCACGGTGACATCGTTTAAAACCCTAACATTAGAAAAGTAGTCGCACTCATTTGTAAGAGCAAGAAACGGGCAATTATGCAAAATGACTAAATATTACTAGGAAAATGCTAACCGTCAACTGAAATTATGTCTCGAACGATGAAGAGAGGTAGAAAATAACTGATAAAAAGATAATGATAATTTGCTTTTATTTTCATTTCAAATTAACATATTTTTGTGTGTTAATATATGCATGTGGATTAAATTTATTGGCTTATACAGTGATCCCCAAAATTTTCCAGAAAAAAAACATTTGCCCCTGTAACTAAAAAGGCGAAGATTATCTTTTTACAAAAGGAAAGAAAAGGAAAAAGTTCCACAC
>NC_051405.1:5681377-5681607 GCF_015228065.2 Penaeus monodon
AGGTCCTCTCCATCGGCGATCCAGGGGAAAATTTGATAAGACATTACTGATCAGTAATGTACTGTTCCACTTGTACTGCTGAGTTGAGCAGTACAAGTGGAAACAGGTTAAAGACAATTGAAATTAGACGAATTACGACCAATGTATAGAGGCTGAGTAAGAAACTGGAATACCGTTATAGCTAACGACACCAAATCTGATGCCACAGTCTGTCGGTATGGAGGATGTAT
>NC_051405.1:5681708-5681972 GCF_015228065.2 Penaeus monodon
CACACATCAAATAGTATAACGTAATAGAAGCAGCAGTTGGTATTTTTCAGTGATATGAAGATACTGTTAACGTCTCGGTAAGTTGTTGATTTTGATAATGATGAAAAATTTAACTTTGTTACCAAGAGAAACATTAAGGATAACAAGAGAAAATGCTGATTATTTGTATCAGTATGATAAGAATAGTAATGGTGGCTATAGTCAAAACATTGATAAAGAAGGGCACTATGATAATACAACAACAGTATGAGGAAACTTATTATA
>NC_051405.1:5684015-5684104 GCF_015228065.2 Penaeus monodon
GGGGAACAAAGCGAGTTCGGGAGTTTTTTTAAATTCTACAAGCAGAAGAATACCCGGCACCTTAATTTCTTAAGGCTAAAAAAAATTAG
>NC_051405.1:5688416-5689404 GCF_015228065.2 Penaeus monodon
GAAAAAAAGTTGAAGGCGTGATATGCGATCACCAGCGCCCTGCGATTCAGATGTTTCGATAAAAATAATCTTCATGCTCAACAAATTTAAAGAAATTGCATTTCATGTTAAAAGACCTGCTACATTAACTCAAACTTAGTAATGTCTATTTATTGTAATACATTTTGTTTTCTACCATAGTTACCCAAAGAAAACATTTTCTTTCGTTAAATTTACTTATAGAAAACTATTCCGAAAGTTAAAGGGGTGCCTAATTCATGTATTTCATGTTCGTTAACAAAGGATAGAAGGGGGGGCACATGAACAAGATTTTCTGTTACCAATATTCTTCCTGACACTGAAAATCAAACTTTTAATGAGCATAATAATCGGTACTGCTTAATTGCCACCCCATGCCATCAAATTGAAAATTATTCTTGTAACAGGATTTCAAAAGTATAATCGATAGGGGAAGGTTATATTTACACGAAAGAGTCTACAGATTAGTGCCGAAATTTAAATCCGAAATGATGATATAAAACTGTTAGTGGAAAAAGTGCAAGAGCAAGAGAATAGAGTAGGTTTCCGAAGACGCATGCTAAAAGAAGTAACAAAAAGGAGAAAGAAAAGGCGATTATACTCATAAATGGTTTCAAGAAGGGGATTGTCAGCATATGTGCTAACTATGGATCTTCTTCAGCTGCATTGATATTGTGTGACTAAAACCAAAAGGCAAATCTTTGTTACTGAGGACGAAAACATTGTTCATGCCAAGAAAAAGAAGAGTATGAGATCCTGTTTGAAACTTTCCAATCCTATATACCTTTTAACCGTATCTCTTCTGTACATCTATAATATCACCCTAAGGAAAAAGAAAGGAGACTTAACGAATGCGCAGACATTACTACTGATATTCCAAAACCCAATGAGAAAAGGATATACTGAAAAAAAAGGAAGTTAGCGAAAATCACACTCCCATATGGGAAAGATGATTACACTGGTCAACAGC
>NC_051405.1:5691708-5691899 GCF_015228065.2 Penaeus monodon
GCTTGCAGTACACAAACTGCCAGAACACTAAATAAGAAAAAAAAGGAGAAACTACTTGAAAAATTATACAAAACACAACATTTCTTTACAGGCAACGTTGTTGAGATGTAATTGCAAGGGCAGTGCACTGTAAAATGGATATGTTTCGAAATTAAGAACTTTCTGTGCGAATGACAAATGAACACAGTAAT
>NC_051405.1:5691983-5692365 GCF_015228065.2 Penaeus monodon
AAAATACAAAGAAACAAAAAAGGAGAAATACACAGAAAATCTGTTGAAGTAGAATTATATCTTCAATATGGAATTAGACATTACCATATAAAAGAGCAAACAAACAAATAATAACAAAAAAATTATGTTTGTATATCCTGAAGTAGCAGGTATACCAGAGCTTTCGCTCACTCCACCCTCAGCCCAGAAGTTAACGGCTGTGATTATGTGACTAATTATACCTTGTTAATTCAAAAGAAAGAAACAATTTGTATTATTAATCAGGCAAACTGACGGTCATGTCGAGGAAAGAGCAGCCGACCATGGCCATTTGTGGCGGGAAATTGAGATTTAATTGTGGATTAAGCCTTTTGAACCTATTCTGGTGATTTTGATGTACAAA
>NC_051405.1:5693999-5694422 GCF_015228065.2 Penaeus monodon
ATCAACATTTCCTCTGCAAGACACCTTCCTAGCCGACGTGCCTCTCGCCCTCCGCCCTCAAGGTCCGCGGGCGGCCCAAAGAGTGGCGACTTCGACCACGCTCCGGCGAGCCGATAGCAAAGCCTACAGTAGGAAGAGCATCGGGCACCTGTCCACACTCTGCACACGTTAATTATCTTCTGTTTATTTCCGCGCCATAAAATCGGAACTGCGGCGCGGGCAGCCGTACTGGCGAGCGAGCACGCAACCACCTGGACACCATGTTGATGAGAGGGCGTTCCGGCAGCAAAGGGGCTTGACAAAGGTAAAGCGAGTTTGCTTATTTGGCAATTTTGGTTTTGTCGCTGGTTTGTTTCTCGCCTTTTAGTCTTTTTATCTTTTTCGTATTAAATTAATTGCTATAGCTAATTTTGTTAATGAGTT
>NC_051405.1:5696501-5699256 GCF_015228065.2 Penaeus monodon
CACATTTATCTCTTTTCGAAAGCATGTGACGTACGTTACCACTCTATTTGCATACAACAGTTTCACCTTGTCCTGTTGCATGATAACGTGAAAGCTTGCTGTTTAAACTGAGTAATTAACAAAACATAAAAAATAAATGTGACTTTTTACAGAACAGATAAATATCTAAACGTACAGTGCGATAAACTGATGAATAACTATACAAATAAACACATTCCTATTCTAATGACAAATCAAACTGGACGACAAATATCGACAGATATACACGAGCCTCGAGAGGAGCCACCCACGAAGCGGCCAGAGTAAGCATACTGGGGAAGATCATCACGCGCCGACACATGACTAATTACGCCTAATTGCTAGTCAGGTCGAAACTGCTAGAGTTGCGGTTGTCGAATGTGATTAGGCTCTGCCATGCGAAATCCCCATCACGGCTCGTGGGTGAGTGCGTTCGAGCCCACTTACAACCTGTCAGTGCTGTTGGGTATCAGATGGAAAAGAAATATTGGAGGCTGATTGCTGTGCTAAGTGATGTGGCGATCGTGTTAGCCGTTGTCGTGATGCTCCTTAACGAGACTAAACGGAAGGTTTAGAGAGATAATTACTGCTACAAGTTTTGTTTTCTTTTATGAACTTTTGAACACGCGTTTACTAGTGTCTATTTTATGATTGAAAGTGAAATATACACTGCCTTGCTGCACTTCTTGCATTAATTATGAGAATTGTCATACCCTATGATAAATCGACAGTGGTTCAAGCATCACATTCAGATATAGAACCCAGAGCTTCTTTCCTTGTAGTAACTCATAATTTCATCTTGGAAAGCCTGTCATCTTGGGATTCATTATCTTTGCGTAAGTGAATTTGCAGAGCTGGGATCCTTACTCGTCTCCCGCATGTAGAAATCCCTTCACAGTCTTTTCCCCCTTTTCTCTCTCACCTTTTAGACGCGCGATGCTTTGGCCTTCTTTTATCTTTCTCGTGCACCAATCTCGCCTTCATCTTCCTCTGTCCGAGTTCCCTCTTCAGGATCTAGTCTTATTCATTTTAAGGGATAGGATTCTGTCATACCACATCGAATTCCTATGTTCAAGAAAATCCTTCAACAAAAATATTGACATTGTTTCTCTTCTGAGGTCTTGTTGTTAGGTGGCACTGGCCTCTGAAATTATTAAAGAAAATTAAAGCCTCATGAATCACTTAGCAGTCAGCCTTCGTAAAGTAGCCTGCAAAGATTTTTTTTCTGAAACCAGACTATTATACATGCAGTGTATTGCATTAAACAGTTTAAACTCCCTGACCAATGATGAATGATTAATCAGTTTTTACGCTCGCTCCTCGTGGACATTGCGGATTTATTTTTGTAATTTTGTTAGTACCATGCCTCTCCGATGGCCTCCACAAGACTGTATAGTATTTTCTAAATAGTGAACACAAAGTTCAGTATACTTCAGCCTATGTCGAAATCTGTAAGTTCATGTATATAGTAAATCAACAATATTGTCATCAAACGAATGATTCAGTAGCACTGAAGGGGCCGTCAAACCGTTAGGTAGTGCACTTACCTTTGTGTATATTTTTCATGCAAATCCAAAAACTGTTCTTCAATGCCATGCGAAATGTGCATAGCCATTAGAAATTCACTGGGCTAAATCTATAGTTTCCGGACTGAATAAGGAAGAAAAAGAAAAAATGTGTAGAAAGCACTGCAGTGAGTAATGCTGCAGGCAGTTCGAGTTCAGCCTCATGGTAAGAAATTTAGCTTGATATGATATTTCCGTGAGAATCATAATTGGAAATCGGCTAAGAGTGTGTGTAACTTTTCCTTTTTCTTTCCTTTTGTAAACAGATAATCTTGCGCCTTTTCATGTTTAGCAGGTAGCAAACTGATTTTGTTTCTGGAAATTTGGAGATCACTGTTATAAGCAATAAATTTAATCCACATGCATATATTAACACACAAAAATATGTTAATTTGAAATGAAAATAAAGCAAATTATCATTATCTTTTTATCAGTTATTTTCTACCTCTCTTCATCGTTCGAGACATAATTTCAGTTGACGGTTAGCATTTTCCTTGTAATATTTAGTCATTTAGCATAATTGCCCGTTTCTTGCTCTTACAAATGAGTGCGACTACTTTCTAATGTTAGGTTTAATCGATGTCACCGTGAGTGAGTGGAAATATTTGAAGTTAAAAGCAACTCTGCAAACACTGGTATCAGACAAAGGACACTGATGAATCCGTAATTCCTGCGTACGTCTGAGTGATTGTGCATTTATGCATTTCCACCCCCCTTCCCTCTACTCAACTACATAAGCTTGCAGCAACAAAAAACAGCGGACGAAGAATCAGTCAATGTAGCTGAAAAGAAATCACGAAGACCAGCATGCGCCCTTTCTTATATTTTCCTTCATACAACTGCACTTTATTCAGCTGGTGGACACGCGTTTGTATCTCGGCTGTAGCAGGTGTGTTGGACAACACCTGCCTGCCCCACTGCTCGTCCTGTCAACATTAACACTTTTTCTTTCTCTTCATTGAGAGGATTTTCTCTTCCTTTCATTTCTTCTCTTTCATATCTTCAACGAAGAGGAGGAAGAAGATCCCATCATTCTTTAAAGCATCATTATCAGTATTTTATTTTTTTATGAACAGCTGGTAACTCTCCCCTCTCTCCCCTCCTTTCCTTTTATACAGCTCTCTTGTTTCATTCCAGCTACATTTCTTTTTACAACCATTCATCCACCATCC
>NC_051405.1:5700262-5701069 GCF_015228065.2 Penaeus monodon
GCAGTCCGACGTGTTAACATTCTCCTTTCTCATCTCGTTCTTCCCTCTCCTTCGCTCACGGGAAGATCGCCTGCATGCAGGAGGCAGCCATTCGATAACCCTACTACTGAACACGGAAAGTTCTCGCCATCCTTGACATGCCTGGGATTGGCGAAAAACGCAAGGCGATTACGATCTTAGTAGATACGTTTATTATTATTAATCATTGAATTATTGATATTATAAATCAGTTACGGTTTATTGTCATTAATCATTTACATTTCATTAATACAATTAATATATGAATTTATGGTATTCTATTTGCTATTTTGTTCGGTCTTAGCACAATGATTCTGATATTTACTTTTTATCTTATTGTGATCATCTACCAGAACATTATCCTTAAATAATGGCAATATATAAATACTCATCCATACGCATTTTGCCAAAAGACAAAAAGTTAAAAGAATACATTTTTTTAAATATGCAAAATAAAAGCATTGCAAGTAACCGAAACATCGACTGAGCATTGCAACTCCACACGGCCCTCGGCTACAGAAGGAATCTTTATATTGCACATATTATTAAATGAGATTCGACAAGGTGCAAATTTTTGATCAAACAGATTATCAGCCCATTCTGCATGCCTCATTGGTCGCTTTGTCCATATCTAATCCAGTGAAGTGTTCAAATGAACGCTTACATATTTTTTTAAGAATATGACCAGATTTCATTTCCACCTGATGTGTACCTAGACCGAGGTATCGTATACGTTAAGATGTCATAGTTAATGGTGGTTAGAACTTCACCATATAAAAAAAAATCTGG
>NC_051405.1:5705188-5705277 GCF_015228065.2 Penaeus monodon
ACGGCAATAGGAGAATGGACAAGCAGAACAGAATAAAGGAGGTAGAGTTACTGTTTGGAGTCATTTGGGCAGTTGAAGACTTTGCAAAG
>NC_051405.1:5705306-5705412 GCF_015228065.2 Penaeus monodon
CTGGGGTATGAAGGTGGCCGAAGAGGGGGGAGGGGGGAGAAGACCAGAACATGGACAGTGGTCAGCCTGGGCGTCAAGTTGAAGGCTAACCGCAGAGCTCGGGGTC
>NC_051405.1:5705482-5705828 GCF_015228065.2 Penaeus monodon
TGGCCACCCCAATTACTCGCTCCATTATGTGGATTAAGGCGTTCTCTGGGGGCACGGGAGGCGGCATGCGGACCGGGGTAGGAGACACAAAAATGCATCTCTCCGGGGGACGTGAGACCCGAGAGGAGACGCCGCTGCCGAGGTCTAAGGCCTTTGCAGGTATTTTCTATGTGAGGAACACGAATGCAAGTCCATGAATAAAAAGTCATTGATAATCTTATGCAAGTGAAAAAAGAAAGATAATTAAACAAGAAGATCTATGTGCATACAGAATTCATCGGACAAGAGATGAAGAAAACGAATAATGAGATGTTGGTTATTGTTTACAAATACATGTTAAGGAGAA
>NC_051405.1:5706140-5706973 GCF_015228065.2 Penaeus monodon
AGGGAGGAGTAGGTTACAGAATTAACACTTGGGAAATAAACACATACTAAAACGCCATCTTAATTAAAGACCGATTAATTTATAGGAGATTCCCTGATAGTAAAGCACATAATACAGGGGGGGGACAGTTGTGAACGTGTTCCCACCATCGAAATGTTCAGCTGATTAAGCAAACAACAGTGTAAATAAAGACGGAAGTTTAAAAAAGACGCAAGAAGAAAGAAAAGAGAACGTAACTGGCTGTCAGGGAGTATTATTATACAAAATTGATGGCAACAGGTTGTAAATAGGGCGACAGGCCGAACAAATGAGGGATAATAAAGTCGCCGAGGGAGAAGACGCATAAATAAATCAAGAGCTCTCCAAAGGATCCTCCAGACAAGCTCATCTCCACAACCCGTGAGTAAATTGACACTCGGGAAACACAATGGTCAGCCACTGCCTGCCGCATCGACCACTCTTGGCTCACGCGCCACTGGCTATTAAGGGCCAGAATTATGGGGTCTTTTAATGAGAGTTCGACTCTTACGTTATCTAAGTCAATAACATTGTTTTCTTACGGCGGAGAATGACGAATTACAGGCTAGCAGCTCCTCCTCCTGTCCTCTCGTCTTCTTTCTTACTTTTCCTCTTGCCTCTTCACTGACTTCCTTTCCCCTCTTTCTCATTCCCCCCTTACATCCGCTTTACTCCTCCTCTTCCTCAAGATTTTCTTCTCTCGCTCCCTAATTTCCATTCTTCTTCTTTCTTTATTGTTCACCTTTTCTTCCCATCAACAATCTTCACCTTCTCCCTCTTCCGTGTCCTCCTTTGCTTCACTTCTGGTCTTTACT
>NC_051405.1:5707124-5707398 GCF_015228065.2 Penaeus monodon
CTGGTAACGACCTTCGCGCGCACTCGGAGGACACGCAAGGGGAAAAAGACAATTGTAACAGCGTCATCTACTTGGGGAAGAGGCTGCGTCAGCGGGGAGAGGAGGGGAGGGGTGGGGATGGGGAAGTGACAGGTGAGAGGTAGGAGGGAAGGAGGAGGGGGGGAAGGAGGGAGGAAGAGGGAGGGGGGGGAAGGAGGAGGGAGGGGGAGGGAAAAAGGAGGAGAAGGAAGGAGAGGGAAGGAGGGAGGGAGTAAAGGGGATAGAGGGAGAAAAG
>NC_051405.1:5708924-5710019 GCF_015228065.2 Penaeus monodon
GATGGCTGTGTACCGTGGGTAAAATCTCTCACTGTATATTAATAAAGAAGCAAGACCAGAGAGAGACACGACTCACATGCAAGGCGCAGAAAAAACACATTAAGAATCCCGGACGGAATTTTCTCCGCCGGGCGAGAGAAAGAAAATATGGGCAGAAAAATAGGAAACAAACCGGAGAAAGAAAACGCCAGAATGCATAGACAAGGACCTTAACAAGGGCTAGTTTTTCAACGCAGCTCGAAGTGACATTTAGAAAGGCAGAAACATTACTCCGAGGTCCTGCGTTGCTTGTTGGTGGCTCAAATATAGTTTTACTTTGTTTTCTGTAGCATTTCCACATGAGGCATACAGTTGGCAACACTGATTTTGAAGCTTTAATGAAATATATCTTCTTTACAAATTCCACCTCCATATGACTAATCTTATCAATCCATGACCTAAACTTTTGTTAATTAGAACATTAAGGATTTAAGAATCATTACCATGGTCATACAGTAAGTAGAATGAACGTCAGAACTAAGCTACAGAGGTAACACGGTCATCAGAGTGACGGTTCGGCGGCCCTCCTCTCAGCGAGCAACATGATACAACGAAATACCTGAGTCTTCTGTTACTCGACAACAATCAAAGTCAAAAGGAAATTACTTTTTTGGGGGAAGGTTGTGGGGGGGGGGGCGGAAACAAAGGAGTTCCGTACCGGAGTATTTTATAACCAGGAAGGTTTAATTTTTTTCTCTTCTTTGTATTTTAACCTCCTTTGAACGCACAGGAATATGAAAAGAAAGAAAAACACGCAAATATAAGCCGCTGTACAAGTCCCTCGGGTGATGCATCCACTGCGCTGTGTTGAGCGGAGCGTGGCGTGATTGGCAGTTTCGGGGCGAGAGCGGCGAGTCGGAGGCCTACGACGGGCGCCCAGGTAACGGTTTTCCATTTTATCCGCGGCATTATCATCATAAGCAGGTAATTCGTGAACAAAGGCGAGATTTCACGGCGGGAATTCGACTCCAGACTCAGTAACAGGACTATATATTCCTTTCATTTCATTTACAAAGTACGTTATACGTCAGAGTTTAACCTGTGCATGTATGCTTG
>NC_051405.1:5710362-5710512 GCF_015228065.2 Penaeus monodon
TAGAAAATCACCACTATCCATACTAATATTAAATTATCAATATATCAGTGACACATCAAATCGATCATTACCATCTGGTTATATATATATTATCTTATATAATAAAATTTATGAAACTAATATAACATAACAATATCATCATAAAATAAT
>NC_051405.1:5711558-5711776 GCF_015228065.2 Penaeus monodon
AAAACTAGCCCTTGTTAGGTCCTTGTCTATGCATTCTGGCGTTTTCTTTCTCCGGTTTGTTTCCTATTTTTCTGCCCATATTTTCTTTCTCTCGCCCGGCGGAGAAAATTCCGTCCGGGATTCTTAATGTGTTTTTTCTGCGCCTTGCATGTGAGTCGTGTCTCTCTCTGGTCTTGCTTCTTTATTAATATACAGTGAGCAGATTTCTGTACAGCATG
>NC_051405.1:5712165-5712823 GCF_015228065.2 Penaeus monodon
TTTAAGCTAATAGCAATACTCACATTAAGTTCTGAAGTCTGAGAACCGTTACAGATATCTATTGACAAAGACCGAAGAGATCTATCTGTATGGAAACCCAAAGTGGTAACAATCTGGCATTGGTTTGATTGACGAATTTTTGGATTCTTAATATCCGTCGAACCGGATGTTGACTGTTAATTGCGAACGGAAACATCAACTAGTCGTTTCGGGACCGCCCGCGCCTACACCCTTCAACAACGTCAACTTCCACACCTCCTGGATTTCTCTCTTCGCGTCCCTTACTTCCTTCTCTTTGCTGCCCCCCCCCCCCCCTCTCCTGCTAGTGTCTGAACCCAGCTCGCGGGGCATACGCAGGTGAACAATATCACCGGGGGAGCACCCCATCCGTCCTCCCTGTGTATGATCAGGCACCCCCCCCCCCCTTCCAGTCGAACGCACAGGCGCCAAGACGACGATTCCTGTCGAAATTTTTGCCAGGCATATGTATGTGTGAGAAAATCTCAGCATTACGAGAACTCTCTAGGATCTCTGAACTTGTGGAATACACAAATAATGCCACTGAACGCAACACCTCCTAACCTGTTGGTGTAAGCAAGGATGCACTCGATGATTTAAACCATCTATCGGCGGACGAACTCGCCCTCAACAAAGCCCC
>NC_051405.1:5713000-5713638 GCF_015228065.2 Penaeus monodon
TATAATCATAAACGCAAATTGTGACGAAAGGCTTATGCCTCCAGATCATTTCATCTCCTCTCCCGACAGCCCGAGCAGAGTACTTTCCAAGGAGGGCTGCGCCCCTGGGGAATCGCCCCCACGCACACCCACACCGACCAACTGTTGCCATGTCCCGCAGACCTTGCTTGACCCCCGGCGATAAACCGACAAAGAATCGTGACTGCAATTACACTCAACTTGTTTGTTAATTTCCTTTTAATAATGATTATCACCGCGTAAGTTGAGAATATATTCTATAATTTGCAATTACTATTTTTGTTGTATTGCTTTTGTTACGGCTTCTACAGTCACTTAATGGTTTCTCTCGTACAATGAATATTAGGAGCAATTGGCAAATGTGATTTTTAAGTGCGACGGCTTAACGGTCGAATTAAGAGGAACGACAAATACCCCCGGTGTTTACTAATGGGTATTTTACGACCCTAACACATTTACCTTACGATTTCGGAAACTGTGTCTACGTGTGCATGTTTTTTAAAAAGTAATAAACATAACTGCCTAGGCTGGATGCATTTGTTAATATTCGAAGACTGAAGAACGGCTGAAACGATATTTCGAGCGGGAGGTTTCCCTGGTCTCAAGCATAACGTTCTACG
>NC_051405.1:5713762-5714573 GCF_015228065.2 Penaeus monodon
AGCTCCTCCCTCATCTGTCTCTCCACCCCCCTCCCTTTCCCTCTCTTCTCCCCTGACGCCCTCTTTTGTTCTTCCGCCGTCCTTTCATTCTCATCTCTTCTTCCTTATTATTCCTCTCTCGTTCTCTCTTCCTTCTTTCTTCCTCTGTTGCCCATCACTCCTTTACTACTTTCATTATTTTCTTCCTGATTCTTCAACCCTCCTCTCCTCCCTTTTCTTGTCTCTTGCTCTTCTATCTTCATTTCATCCCACCCTCCTTTATTCCCTTGTTCTTTCGTCCTCATTTTCTCCCTCGCTCCTCTGCCCTCTTTTCCTCCCTCCCTTATCCTTTCACCCACAAATTCTCTCTCTGCCTCTTTCTCCCTCGCTATTACTCTCACATTTTCTCCTTAACCTCTTCCTCCCTCCTTTCCTTCTCTTCCCCTGCCTCGCCCTTCCTCCCCCTCCCCTCCCCCTGCCCCCGATTTTCCTCCCCCTTCCCCTGCCTCACCTTTCCTCTCCCCCCCTCCCTCCGCATCCGAACGTCCGCCGCTCCGACCACCGGAAGGATTAGTCCCGTCTTCCGTATGCAAATTAGTGCAGATGTTCCTTTGGTTGGTATTTATGGGCTTAACATGACCTTTAGCGGCGAAGGAAGAGGAGAATTAATTAAATTATCCCGAACCTCTCCAGCCTTGCTAGTAATTGCTTCCTCGCCACCTGTCGGACTTCGGCTGTCTGTGCTCGGCGCTTGATCTATAGAAAAGCACGAGAGCAAGGGCGGGTCAGAGCGGAGGAGGATGTTCCAAAACAGTAAACACACGTAAACATG
>NC_051405.1:5714715-5714871 GCF_015228065.2 Penaeus monodon
ATGCACACATACTTACGTACGAAAAAGAATGCACTAAGCATAAAGGCAAATAAATAAACTCAAGAAGTGAATCAATATTTCTTCTAACTTTCGCTTATAAAAACTTGACGTAGTATGTTCCTGCTTTTTATCCGAAAGAAAACGAGAGTTAAATAA
>NC_051405.1:5716534-5716934 GCF_015228065.2 Penaeus monodon
TCTGGGTGTGGAGTTAGGCCTAAATGTCTGTTTGTTTCCTAATTGCATGCTTTCCAGTACTTATCCGAATTGTTTTAGAATGATGGTGCAGCATGTTTGCTTTATTCTTCCTGGAAAGAGATCATCATGGCTTGGCATTTGTCTGAAGAAGGTTCCTCCGATGTCTATACTGAATTTAGTTTGATTTTTTTTGTTTTTGTTTCCATCATTGTCCCAAAAGTGGTGAAATAACTTCTGGTATAGTGTATTCTTTTGCATTAATCTTGTCAGCATCTTTATAATCAGTATCTTTCTACTGATGCTGCATTACTGCATATTAAACGAAATACTTATTAATGAATTTAACGGGGAACAATATTACCTTATGAATTCATTATGTGACATTTTATATATAATGATT
>NC_051405.1:5717642-5717962 GCF_015228065.2 Penaeus monodon
TACAGTACAAGGCAACTGTGATTTTAACCTGCACATTTTCTGGAGTGTGTACGGACATCTTAAGAGAATCTTCACACGTCCTGGATTTTATTTCTTCTTTTATACTATCTATAAGCGCTAACGTTACAGCTGTGAGAAGTAACCATAAATGTGATATACATTCATCATATAAGTTTGTCTAAAACATTTCTGAAAAGGTTATAGGAAAAAAATGTGAGCATCGATCGCATTGAATGACAGGACAGTTAACAGGGTTGGACTGTATCTCAGAATCTTGAGTGATAGCTTCAATTACTGGAACCGCTTGTTACCCGGCCACC
>NC_051405.1:5718032-5718253 GCF_015228065.2 Penaeus monodon
GGCTTGTCGTTTGGGCTGTTGGCTGATGGACAATTAATTACAGCTGTGTGAGAAATGTAGACAATGATTTGACGAACGAGGTCAATTAACTGGATTTAAAGGTGATAAGGATCTGATTACTCTCGAGGAGGATTTACACAATGGTAGGAATTATGTCACCTCTTGGAAGCGATTTCGGATGCGTGCCACTTGAAGGCCCCGTCACTGTTCTGCGGTATTTT
>NC_051405.1:5718425-5718732 GCF_015228065.2 Penaeus monodon
CAAATAAATGCTGTATGATTCCAAGTGATAATAATTCAATACGTCCATTTCCAAAAATCGTGCAAGATGATAAAACATAACTCCACCTATCTCGATTTAAGAAACGGCGAGATACAGACCTTATCAAACCAAAGCTGAAAAGGTGACAGGCGATGGAATGGAATTTGTGGCAATCATCGCTCTAGGAATGGCCTGTTGTAGCCTCCAGCGCTCATTCACTGCGGTAGAATTGAAACAAGAGTTAAAGGTGAGATTCTTGCCGCACCAGCGAAGGGGGAGAATGTGCTCCGTGGACGGCTTCCGATTT
>NC_051405.1:5718751-5718843 GCF_015228065.2 Penaeus monodon
TGAAATTAGTGGTGAGTGTGAGATTTCAGACATTATTATTTTGATATCATAGTAGGGTCCGGTACAAAGATAAACACAAGTTAAACTAGACT
>NC_051405.1:5719390-5721379 GCF_015228065.2 Penaeus monodon
TACAATCAATACATGAAAATTAAAAATTGCAGCCATATCCCTAGCACTTCATCCTTATTTCCCGAAAGCCTTGGACGCTGGTAATCCTTGGCGCAGCAAGTAGGGGACTGAGGCACGCTCGCTATGTGCTAACGAGAAGGGAAGTGGTTGATGTAGCGGCTACGCGCGGGGCAGTAGAAGCTGCGATGAGACAGCTGTTGGAAAATATGGCCACTGACCTGTCATCCCATGTCAGCTGGGTATCACTTTATCTGTCAATCGCTATTTGTATCAGATTTCTTGTGTTGTTACCAAAGGAATACTGGAAGGAAGTCGCGGTTTTCTTCATTGATATAAAACAATCATTTAATTTCCTATCTATATTAATGTGCATGCTTATCACAATACGTGTATCTTTGAAAAATTACCTGTCATATAATCTTTATGGTAAAAAACAATTCAATAACCATTGGATTCATGGGAATCATAGTTCTTCAGTGTGGAAATCTCTTATTTTCAACTCGGCGCTCCCCCATATTCAACAAACACAGGAACAACGTGTCGGCAAGTAAGAAAGGGAAAGGTTAGAGATAGTAAGAAAATGCGTCTTATTGAATGTATTGCTATACATTTGAAGAGGCGAAGGAATATATGGAATATTAAGAGCAATTTCTAACTACTAATAAGAAATGCCTTTGTGAGAGTCAGAACGTGAACGAAGACAGAAGGAGTAAAGTCTATGTTCTTTGACTGAAAGAACAATAAATAATACCCTCTTCACTCCTCCCCCCCCCGCACTTCCCTTCCACATAAAGTGACCTCTGACCCTACACCAAAACGACCGTTGCACGTCCTTTGTTGACCTCTTGTGCTCTCGTGCCCTCAAAACCTACTTTGATGCTGCTGATCCTGGTCCTTTTGTTCTTCCAAACACATGATTAACTCCCTACCTTGTCCCCTCCCCCTTCGCCCTTTCCACCTTCCTCGTGCGCCAGCCGTGAGGGTCGGCAGAGAGAGAGAGGGAGCCATTGTCCCCCTCTACCTCTCCCCGTATTTTGCTCCCCTGGGGCCCTCCTTTACCAACGGGCACGAGCCCGGGTACGACTCCTTTTCTCCCTCGCCCCTCCCCCTCCCCCTCCCACCAGCCCTCAACGGCTCTTTCCTCGCCTTTCTCTCTACACTGGGTAATGACTCCTGCAGCTTTCGCCGTCCGTGTTTGGTTTGTTCACCGCGTCGCCTTAGACATGATCGGTACATACGGCGTCGATCACCTGACAGCGCGAGTGTGCAGGAAAACCCTCATGACCGAGAGGGAACCCTGCACCGTATCGAAAGAGAGGCAACACATTGAATCTCAAGAAGTGTTTCCAGCGCACAGTCAGCCGGGCAGCGACAGCAAGAAAGAAATGTAGGGACATGAACGCACAACGAATAATGAAATACACAGGCAGACAGACAGATTAAACCACGGAGGGAGAGAGAGGAAGGCGTTGAGATAGAAGACATCTAGGCAGCTAAATGGAGATAGATACAGAAGGATAGATAACTCTAGCGAGATCGATTGAAAGAACACAAGAGAGAAAACTTTCACCATTTTTGATCCATGGCGAACAAAAGGCATCAGTTCAGTTCTGGGAAAAGCAATAAACCCAATGGAAAAGGAAAGAAGAAAAGAAGGAAACGAACCGCTTTCGAGGCCGGACAAAGCGCGCTCTCCCGGCTCGGCATTACCCGAAAGTGACGTCGACGAACCGCTCGTGGAATAATCTCGAAGATGATCCCGACTCTCTTGAAGATTATTATTAAGCCGCTGCCGCAGAAGCTGCCGCCTTTGTTTGGGCCGCCGGTAATGGTGGCGGTTAATTGACCTGACGCGTGCTACATCATGACCTGAGCTGACCTGGGTAATAAGGTCATGTGTCGGTCCAGGTGTGTTGGAGAGATCGGGGTGGGAGTTGACTGTGAATGATTAAAAACGACATAAACGAGTTTTTTAAGAAATACTAACTG
>NC_051405.1:5722646-5722983 GCF_015228065.2 Penaeus monodon
TAAGGACACATGGACTTTAAAAGCACGTAATTCCCTGGCCCTCAAGGAGTCACTTTCAACAGTCCCTCATAGGTGATCTTGTCAGATGCCTCCACGTTCAAAATATCTTCTGCGGTATCTTGATTAGCTTGAGATTTATGCGCTGTCGCTGCCGCAGACAAGAACTATTTTTATTCGCAATATTAAGATAATTCTAAGTGACTGTGGAAAGAATGAGGTTCTGCAGTTGTGTTGGAAAGCAGAGAGTTTTGATAAAGTAGATCAGCAGAAGGTGTTTAAGATCACCAGAGAAAACGGTAGGTATTTCGCTCTCTCACGCATAAAATGTAACATAAAT
>NC_051405.1:5724730-5725005 GCF_015228065.2 Penaeus monodon
AATCAGATGACCTCACATGCTAGAGTATCATGACAGTGGTTTCTCATTATGCATTCCAGGGCTTCAACCACTCCTAACCAAACCAGAAAAAAATAATTTGTGTTGCAGAATCATAATGTCGAGCGTGATATCGTGATAACATGCTTGGCTATTTGTCTCACGCGCCGGAACACATCTGATAAAGTCCCTGGGAGGAGTTACTCGTGAATGGTGTAATTGCATTTTGATTTTATTAGGTTTGGTGTAGAGAAGGATCCAGAGAGACAGGGAGATTG
>NC_051405.1:5725371-5725574 GCF_015228065.2 Penaeus monodon
CTGACGGCAAAACGACGACCGAACACGCGCGTGGGTGAGGGAAAAAATCACCGCCGGAACAATGGCAGAAAACGTGGTTCTCGGGTTTACAGTTTAAGTCCACTATAACTCGCGTTAATCTCGTGTTCCGATCAGAGTCCCAGCTACTGTTCTGATGGAAATGCTCGACCTTCGGGGATAGAGTTACGCGATTCTTATCGTCG
>NC_051405.1:5725699-5726105 GCF_015228065.2 Penaeus monodon
AAAAAATATAAGAAAAGGAGATTGTTAGATGAAAAAAGAAAGAAAGGCGAGACGGAAATACAAGGGAGAGGAAAAAAGGCTAACGCAAGAGGATAAAAAGGTTGAAAAAAGACAAGGAGACATGAAAAACGGCAAAAACTCCAAAGACACGCATTCAAAAGGCTGTGTTGGCGATGATGATAAGACTGGATAAATAAGAAAGAGAAAGGTAAGGGGAAAATAAGAAAATGCCATAAGGGAGCCAAAGCAAAAGCACAAGTCATAAAACAGATAGGTGTTAAGGAAAATAAGCGAAAAAAAAAAATCTTGGTGAAGTCGTATGCTTGAAAAAGAACAAGTTGAGTCGCTTTTTTAGAAAAAAATATGGCTCATGATCTTCTTTTGAGATTTTATTATTAAATCTGTC
>NC_051405.1:5730060-5730313 GCF_015228065.2 Penaeus monodon
ACTCATTCTTCCCCTTTTCTTCTTCTGTCTCTGAGCCCCTCTCCTTCTTTCAGTCTCCTCCTCACGCGTTCCTCTTTTCCACCTTTCTTTTCTCTTGAAGTCTCTTTCCGTTTCCTTCCTCTTTTCCTCTTTAAGTCCCCTTTTCCACCCTTTGTCCTTTAAGTCCTTCCTCTTCTCCCCCTTTCCTTTCCCCTTGTCCTCCTACCTTCATTCTTAACCCCCCCCCCTTGGGTTGTCGTGGAAATAGTACATG
>NC_051405.1:5730431-5730654 GCF_015228065.2 Penaeus monodon
AAAGTTAGAATAGGATTCTAATGGACGCGTACTATTTCTGTTTTTTATGCTTGTGTGTATCCTTGTGTCATGTTCAATATTTATGTTCTCAATAATCACCCCAGTTTACTTGAAAGTGAATGTCATATGGAATATGTTTTTAGAAATTAAAGCGACTTGAACTTCGCAGTCATGGGAAATATAATTTTGTACGTTTGAATAAAGAAAGAAAAAAAAAGACGTG
>NC_051405.1:5730879-5731298 GCF_015228065.2 Penaeus monodon
AGAAATAGAGAGAGAACGTTCACTCTGTATATCGTGCACTAGAGCTTCCTTAAAAAAGGATTTTTTTTTTTACAGATATAACACCAAAGTTCAGTGAAGGTGAAGTTCGATTAAAAACTCGGGCGAGAAGCTCCAAGATCTGTTATCACTCGCGCACTGGAATAAAAATTTACCCTAAGCTGTTATCGTGAGCATCGTGACCAGCGGACAGCCACCCCAGCGCCACTTGGAGCAGCAGGGGTCAGACCAAACATCACCAGGGTGCAACACGGAAATAATGGGTGGTCTGCCTCCGGGTCGAATTAAAGAGAACTTCCACGGGACTGGACAAATATAGTGTCAATGATCTACTGATACATATGCCTTGAATCTCTTTTTATCTTGCTATCACGTTGGGCTTTCACTTTATGGGTTGTGAG
>NC_051405.1:5732685-5733054 GCF_015228065.2 Penaeus monodon
GACACTTTGCTTAATCTCTACAAGCTGAGCTTCATCAATGCAAGCATGTGCATTCGGAAATACTACATGCGCAGTAAAGGAAAGAAAGATGGAAAATTATCATCAACCACTCTATATTCAAATAAAAGAAGGAAACAGCACACTTCTATTTTCGCTCTGTAATTGATTATTGCACGATACACAAGGTTAAAGATAATATTATTTTTGCCAATCCAATAAACGGAGATCAGTTCAGCAGAAAATATTTCAGAGAGACGCTCGGCACAATGCGACCCCACGCCGAAAATACATCTATTCTCAAGATTCGGGTTTATCGAGGTCAGTCAGTGATTTCGGCCATGTTTTATTTGCGTCTCATGTAAATAGTTT
>NC_051405.1:5733308-5733552 GCF_015228065.2 Penaeus monodon
GGTCTAAGTACCAGGCATCTCCTTAAGATAATGAAAACTTAAAAAAAGTTTTAATGAATCATTAAAGTCAGGCCTGAGACGAAAGGAAGCCTCCCTTCCAGACGCAAAGTGGGAACCAATGAATAGGTAAAGAGGGCGGCCTCTCCGGGCCCCTCGGGGCGGCCCTCGCGGCTCGCGGGCGCCTCTTCTGCAGGCGCCCTCCGATCCTGGGGTCGAGGCCGCCCAGACTGAGGGCGCTTCTGGT
>NC_051405.1:5734032-5734281 GCF_015228065.2 Penaeus monodon
CAAAAGTGCATTATCAAAATGAAACATCGAGGAACAATACCTTTATATATATAAAACACATAATTTTGCCATTCATCTCCTGGCTCAAGGCTGCTCCGTTGCGTTTTGTGAATGGCAGAACGATACCAACTTCCGTCAACTCAAACAGGAATCCGGAAGCAATTCATCTTTGCATGACATGTTGAAAGTGAAAAAAAATAAAAAGATAATTCATTCCTCCCAGTTCGTTATGCCGGTGACACCCAGTCG
>NC_051405.1:5734345-5734889 GCF_015228065.2 Penaeus monodon
GGGCAAGGCTTCACACATTAGCATTTCATCTCCTTCTTTTTAATAGTCCTTCCTCTGTCATTTCAAACTCTTTAAATGTGAGGAAATAGGTGTCTGGCCGCTATTCAGACTCCAGAAGCAGGAAAATCCGGAGAGGGACCTTGGTTATAACTCGCCAAAGTAAACCAGATGCCTCGCCCAAAGAAGAAGACAACATGGAACCGGTCCGCAATGAGTGTGAAAAGGAAGCTATAATTAGAAGATATGAAATACGAGATAAAATTGAATTATTGCCTCTATTTAACTTTCTTGTGTAGAGTGTGTGTACGTTTGCGAGGGCGCGTATTGACACATAGCAGCAATCTGGTAAGGTTTGTGTAGTGTAGCATCCCTAATTTGGGATTTCCTCCCAAGCGACCATCCCGGCAATTATTTGTCAATATTAAAAGAAAAGGGGAGAGAGAGCACACACATACGCATATGTCTCTCTGTGTAAACTGAGGCACACGGCGCCCAGCCGCCGAGCGCCGAAGTCCTGATCGCCGCCCATAAATTCCGCGCGGAG
>NC_051405.1:5734957-5735026 GCF_015228065.2 Penaeus monodon
ACAGCGCTACCAACGGCAATAAATCGGCTTCGTAACTGGTGATCAGCGCGGAGTGTCTCTCGATGGTCA
>NC_051405.1:5736090-5736725 GCF_015228065.2 Penaeus monodon
CTCAAGACTAAGCCGTTACTAACATTGATAGTATTATATAAATTGCCATGATAGCTCGGCTTTATGGACTATAAACTCTTTATAAATGTTTGGTTATATCAGTCAATTTTGTTAATGGATAACATTATGAGAAATTACGATATATCGTTTGGCAATATCATGCCTACCATACGTGATGCAGACACACTGGTCAGTGATTCAAGGTTAGGATAGGAACACATTGCAATATTCTCTCTTATTTCCGTATATATTTCAGTATCACCATCTGAGAGCTAGGTGAATTATAGCGCTGTCAATAAAAAAAACTAAAAAAAAAACTTCCACAACTGATGCCTGCAACATGGCTATATTTGCCTTAAAGTCATGTAGATTACGAAAACATACTCCAATAGAAGTGCATTCCCTTTACAACTTTACAAAACAAATTCACCAACACACGCCAATAAATTCATGTTATCACTCAATAATAATCATAGATCAACAACGTCCATTTCTTTAAGTCGGATAATAGATCTCACAAGAAAATGGAAGTATTTACTACGGGCTTCGGCATTTGAGACTTTCGTTCAGCATTTCTATGTTTTAATTCAGTGATTAAGTCTAGAATATTTCGTCATGTAATAATCATACTAGTG
>NC_051405.1:5736928-5737011 GCF_015228065.2 Penaeus monodon
GTCATTTCCTAGAGATAGCGTTAGTCACCGGTGGGTTTTTTCCCCTTTCAAGGATTAAAAATTTTATAGTGGGGAGAAGAGGA
>NC_051405.1:5738018-5738302 GCF_015228065.2 Penaeus monodon
AAATTTAACCAATAAACCCCCCTTTTTCCCTCCCTATTTCCTTTTTCCCCCCCCTTTTTTTATTATTTTTCCTTTTTCCCTTTTTTTCCTTTTAAATTTTTTTTTCCAATTTTCTTTTAAAACCTTTTTTTCTTTCTTTTTTCCTTCATTTTTTTCTTTCCCCCTTTCTTCTCTTAATTTCCCTTTCCCTTCTTTCAACCCCCCCCTTTCAAAACCCCCCCCCTTTTTTCCCCCTTCCCCCCCCAATTTAACCGGGGCCAAAAAACCAAACCACACTCCCTTTT
>NC_051405.1:5738351-5738560 GCF_015228065.2 Penaeus monodon
GGGCTAAAAATTTACACAAAAAAAATTCTCCCCTTTATTTTCTTTCCAACCTTTTCAAAGGGAAAATTTTTCCCCCTTCTTCCCTATTCTAAAAGGGTTTTCAACTTCTCCTTATTTTTTCTTTCCCCAAAGGGGGGCGCCACAGGCCCCCCCATCCCAATTTTCTTTCAAAACCAAAATTTTTCTTTTTCCCCCAATTCCAAAAAAAA
>NC_051405.1:5739148-5739496 GCF_015228065.2 Penaeus monodon
CCTGAAATATAAAGCAATTATCTGTAAAAAAGACATAAAAAGAAAAATGTAGAAAGATGGGACTAACAGAAATATGTTAATGAAAAGGCAGTGAGGAAAATCGAAGGAAAATCAACTATAACATGACCAGAAATCGATATGATGCCCATCTTTCTCGACAGTCGCCTTCCTCAATATAACTGTAGAAAGCTGCCTGAAGTTTGAAGGAAAATCAATAAAACATTTTGATAGGTGAGTCTAGTATAATATTTTACAAGCAACAATGGGAAAATTCTTCGCATTGCGCTGTATTATTTTTTTGCGGTTAAGGAACTCGGACAAACCTGTTTTACAGAGGAGGGAAAATAA
>NC_051405.1:5739530-5740618 GCF_015228065.2 Penaeus monodon
AACTACCTGAGTGTTAGAACATGTTTTACATCTTAATTGCATTCATTTACTTTTTGTGCGGCAGCTATCCTTTCGGAGTGGGCGTGGCTTGTGACGTCACAGGCCCGCCCCACATGACCCAGTGTTTGCTTTACTAATGGACACGAGTGGTAATTATTTCTTCTACTCGCTTAATCTAACACGAGTTTACGGCATTTCTGAGTTCCCGCGGAACACGACGATTGGGGTGCGATTTGTTACAGTCATGCAATTCATCAGACTAGATGGATTAATGTCTTCTGTGCAAAGATACGTTGTAATTACAAATTCGGTCTCGTAACGGGGTTGGACCGTATGCTGCCGGAGTCATAGAGACCAACGGCAAGTGGTGTTTACGGGTTAAAGATCGACCGTACTCGCTGCATGAGAGGGTAAACTAAGCTATTACCTCTGAGTGTAAAGAGGTGTTCGGTTGGATTAAAAGCATTTGTAGAAACAGATGTAGGTTTTAGCCCGTCTGCATTCCTTGGAGTCCTTTGGCTGATTGCTTACTAATGAAGATTTTCCACGGCTTGGCTGTGTCTTTCAGATTCCGGACTGAATGTAAATATTCAGGAATGCGAAAAAATATACGAAAGTGAGCAAGACTGGAAGTCAGCTGGCATCTCCATTTTGTTCAGCTTATAGATACATGCAAACTGGTAGACAGACAGATATGTAGGGAAACGTGTAATTTAGGCTTCCACGTATAGAGCCTTATCTTCAAAGTCTTAACTCTGGTAGACCCCCCCCCCTCCACCACCAGTTTCCTCGGCAGCCTCCCCCCCTCCTCTCCCTGACGCCGGGGGGTCGCAAGCCCCGATCCTCCTCTGATCTCCAGGTCGAACGGAGTCCTTTTTTCTTTTTTGTAAACGTTAAAGAAATAAAATACCCGGTATTCCTGTTTCAAACAGGCCTTCAAATTAAAGGATACGGTGCTGTAAACACACAAGTTTAGAATGAAAATGGATAAAATATAATAAGTAAGAAAAATTCTCTCAGAAGTGAAATGAATAAAAAGATATGTTAAAAGGGCTTTGAGGAAATTTTGCTGTCGCTCTAGACGAGAA
>NC_051405.1:5741734-5741818 GCF_015228065.2 Penaeus monodon
TGAAAATAATATCGACCCCCCCTCCAAAAAACTAAACAAAAAAAAAAACATAATATTTGCAATTCATACATATATGTCTCCCTC
>NC_051405.1:5741880-5742098 GCF_015228065.2 Penaeus monodon
TGTTAAAAACCCATTATCTTCCCTGCGTGGAAAGGGTTGCGTTACTTCCTGTTTTCTCTGAGGAAGGATAACGTAAACCGCCTACGATGGAGATTCATTCAGTCTTTAGCTTCATTGTTATCAGGGGACGTATCTCGTGCGGGTGAATCCCGGGGAAGGATTCATTGGTGTACAAGAGTTCTGTGCGCGTTTGCGTTTGATTTGTTACGGGTGTGTGA
>NC_051405.1:5744766-5745580 GCF_015228065.2 Penaeus monodon
CAGATTAATTAAACGGTAGAAAGGATCTTTCATCCTTCTTGGTTTCTGCTCTCCGAAGCGATATGGTTTGTAGTGCTAGATATTGTTAGACAACTGAGTATTCTTTTTATATGTCGAAATGTCAACCTATTTTCATTTCATGAGAATATTCATAATTAATCTCATTATATGAGATCGTTGTATTAATTTAGTTTGAATGTGATTGCTCAGTGATTTTTTAAACAAAATTTCACGTTTCTCTCTACTATTACCCCGACCGTAGTGCTGAATATGTCTCTAGTCCCTCGGGCGTCCGAGAGACTGCCCTTTAGTTTACATGGGGTGGCCAGTAGGTTATATATGCCATCTTATTTACTCCCTCTCTCACTCTCCAGTCTTTCTTGCCATGGGCTTCCGTCACGCATTTCCTATTAATTGACTGGCCAACGGTCTCATATTAAAGTCTGTGGGGAGCTTTCGGTTCATCTTTTATGTGTCTGAACTGAATTGACGGTGTGTGGCAGGTCGGGGGAGACGCCACGTGTTGCGCAGCCGCAGGGTACACACGCGAGCTCGACGCGTGCCCCGCCACGGCTGCCAACCCTACGGGCTTGGCTAGAAATTTTCCTAACGGCTTTATCTCACACACTATGGCTATTAGGCAAAAACGATGGTTATATGTTCGAATGAAGTTATGAGAGTGTATAGTATATCTATATATATTTAATCCTAACTGTAAAGATTAGATAGATAAACTTCTAATTAAATGCTTAAACAATTGGCAATCCTCGTGATCTTCTGGTGGGCTACCAGATGTTCCTCAGTGGCGGCACAT
>NC_051405.1:5745671-5746324 GCF_015228065.2 Penaeus monodon
CAGACTGGAGTAACAGGGAATTAGAGGGGCATGACAGACTACCGCACAAGATGTAGGTGTTCCACTTAATTTGTGTTAGTGTTTTTTTCACCCCTTTATAAGTAGAGCTTCATAGGCCGTGTGTATTTTTTTTTACTGGCGACCGCACACCACGGCTCCCGTCAGTGTCCTTAATAAAACTATATATAACGCAGAGCGATATAGTCCGTACGTCACTGTCTACTTTTTGCGGATCGGATGGCCTTAATAATGGTAGAAAACAGATTGATATTTACATTAACATCGATGAATATACATACATATACACCTCCCTCGAGCTTGAATAGCATTCGTTCAAAAGCTACAGGACGATGGAGCCTTTGTTATTTCGCTCTTTTCCTTTCTTTTCTTTTTCATATCCCGCGGCATAAGGCCCCAGGCAAAATTATAAGAAATCATTTGCCCTTGCACTAACAACTACGTCTGTCCTGCGAACAAGGAGTGGCGAGGCGTGCACGGCCGTAAACATAATACAAAATTGGATTATTACCAAAAGTTCGTTGAAATCCCCTGCTGTCCCGAGCCGCTTCCCCGGGCCGTAGCGTCACCGTCGCGGCTGTTAGGCTTAACCATCTCATGGCTTATTCTACGCGATTTTTCTGGCTGTCTGCTTG
>NC_051405.1:5746800-5747053 GCF_015228065.2 Penaeus monodon
CACACTCTCATGCAACCTCCTCATTACATTTGCATACTGATAAGTATAAAAGTGAACAAGTACTTAACAATTCCCTCTTTTTCTCTCTCTCCATCTTCTTCGCCGACAAAACTTTCTTCTGAACTTAAGGACGTTGTGTTCGGCTCGTAATTGAACTTAATTGATATATATGGATTCGACTATTTGTTCTCGAGCCTTAATGAATATTAATGTGAAACGTTCCTAACTTTAACTGTATTATGCAGGCACTTCG
>NC_051405.1:5747417-5747801 GCF_015228065.2 Penaeus monodon
GTATGGGAGGGAAGTGTGGCTGTGTGAGCGGTGGTGGTTTCGTTAATGGTTGGGGGAAGTGAGGGAAGAGAAATGGATAATGATAGTGGATGATGGTTAAGGATAGAATAGGTAATGAATGAATCGTTCATGGGGTTGAGAGATGGGAAGAATAAAGAGGGAAGTTAGGATATGCGTAATAAATGAAGGGAGAAGGAAGCGAGGGCGAGTTAGGGAGGATTAAGCGGCTCGGGAGGCGGGGCAGGGGGGGCCGGGAGGGAGTGGAGCTGGAAAAGAGGAGGAGAAAAGGAAAAAGCACAAGCGAAAATGTGGATGCGCAAACTGAGAGTGAAAAGTGAGAAGAGGGTGTAATAGAAATACTTGAAAATTTACAAAATGTTGTTT
>NC_051405.1:5747917-5748173 GCF_015228065.2 Penaeus monodon
CAAACTGAAGTCAACCCAAACAGGTCGATCCAGGCACCCCCCCCTCCACCCAGGGACCAGGGACACGCGGGGGGCAGGGGGCTGTCAGGACCGTAACCCTTACCTGTCCGCCTTCCCTTCTGCGGGAGGATGTTTTTGACAGATAACGAGCCCCTTTCCTCGAGTGTTTTTCCGAGCTTATCTAATCTTCTGCTTCTTTTATTTTGCTTTCAAAGCCTCCCTTTTGAATTTGTTGCCGGGAAAATTCGGAATTTGG
>NC_051405.1:5748869-5749416 GCF_015228065.2 Penaeus monodon
CATACACACACACTCTACCCTGATATATACATACAACTGTGTACACTTTCACTTCTGCTTCGACTGATCATTTTCTCCGATCTCCCTGCAGCTCGGCGCCTCCCGCCCGAGCCACGGTTCCCACGGGCGTCCCCAGCCATCTTCAGCGGCCCTAAACCGCAGACGAGGAAAATGAAGACAAAGGGGAACAGGAGAGAACAGCCGCGGGTGACGCAACGCACTGATTGAAGGCCCTCGCGTCTCCAGTACGTCACGTGACCATTTCCGGAGACACAGCCACCAATCTTGGGAATCGTCTTGGCCCATTTGTCTCCTGAGGGCGGCGAGGTGTCTCCTTAAACGCAGCTCCTTTCGTTACGTTTAATTGTCTTAACGTCCGGAGCCTCGCTTCTCGCGGCCGTTTATTTAGGCTAATGGCAGAGGAGGAGGAATGGGGGGGGGGGCTTTCGTCTTTCATTCCGGCCGCGTCGGGATGTCCCTGTGTGTGGTGGGGGGGGAGGGGGGGCATATGGTTTTGCGTGCATCGCTGTCTGTCTGACTGAATGAC
>NC_051405.1:5750214-5750998 GCF_015228065.2 Penaeus monodon
TCTAGTAGCAGAGAAATAGCAACGCTTCAAAAGCTTATTGGTAATAGGACGTCTTACATAAGATCATCTTAAAATAACTTTATAAGGGGCATATGAATAAGATATAGCATTGACTCAGAAATGAGACACATGTGTCTTCTATTAAAGATGCTTACAAAAGAAAAAAGACACCATTCTTCGCATCCAGCCGCGTAAACATCAATATTGATGAATCCCGCGCAGACAGGCGCCAAGTCCTCTCTCGGGAAGCGCGACCTCAGGAGACGGCGTTGCGTCTTGGTCCTCTAATCCACTGAGCAAACACTCGGACTTCCTAATCTGCAACGAATAATGGCCAGAAATTTGCCGCCATTATTCACCAATTATACGGTCCGGTACTCAACACGGATTTAGAAGGATTAGCCACTGGAATGGATTACTTTTCCGACCTAGATTCCGTCTTCCTCGGGCTGTCGGTAATCGCTTTGGTCAGATGCTCTCTTCTGGGTAAGAGTTGGAATAATAGGGCATATGAATATTATTTTCCGTCTTCATCTTTCTCTTCTTGCGTTTGTCCTCATCACGATATGATTACACCAGGATTACAAATTTCCCTACCACTGTCGTTATTTTATTTAAATAACTCAGATTCATCTAGGAATGATTTATGCAATAAGTCACATGCTTGCGCCGACGCAAAGAAATACTGATATAGAAAAGAAGACACAAGAGTGTTTCATAAAGTGATCTTCCTGCACGGAAAATGTTTCTTAACATCAAAGATTCGAACCTGAGCGCACGACAG
>NC_051405.1:5751060-5751411 GCF_015228065.2 Penaeus monodon
AAGCGTATGAAAAGAAATAGGGAGACAATGGTACAAGCGGTTCTCTTAGAAATCAATAATCGAAAATGACCGCGAAAAATCTGCGATAAAGATCTGGGCGAGGCGTCAGATCCGCTCCTTTTCCCGCCAAAACTGCCGCGCTTTCCCGCTGCCTCGCGGATTTCCCGCTAAAGCCGACACCTGAGAGCGTCAAATGCCTTGTAGATTAAACACCGATATTCCCTCGATTCATCGCCTAGAATTATTTCGTAGATAGAGAGATAACGGAATTGCAGAGGCATCTTTGGGCAGATGAACTATTTTAATCCTTCTGCTAAGTCGTAAGCAGTTTACAGGGAGTCTTTACTGTTT
>NC_051405.1:5752115-5752423 GCF_015228065.2 Penaeus monodon
CATATGTACATATAACTGATGTAGTGCCGTCAACCCTTTCAGTTTCGGAATGCAGAGAGAGAGAGAAAAAAAACCCGGCCAGTTCACCACCTCCCTCACTGGCACTATCTCGAGCTCTTTGCAGGGCCAAGGAGAAAGCCTGAGTCGGTCTCCCGCCGGACGAGAGCGATTCCGTTTTTCGAACTCGCAGCCAAATGCGGAGAATGGGGCTTAAGTGAACAAAAGATAATGTGGGGGATTCCGATTTAAGATGAATTCAACCCAAACTGAGAAAACAATAAACATAGCTCGATAAAAAATGGAAACTG
>NC_051405.1:5753803-5753945 GCF_015228065.2 Penaeus monodon
GCAGTCGTCCATGGTCTCCATTCTTGCTATATATCTGTCCCTTTTTTTACTCAGTCCATCATTTCATCTTCATTTCAGACATATACTTGTCTCTCTATTCATATATCATTTTCCTTTCGACATATATATCTAACGATCTTTC
>NC_051405.1:5754379-5754772 GCF_015228065.2 Penaeus monodon
ATCCCCTGAAAAGGCCATGGGATAACCGAATCCAGGAAAGAATCCAAAATATGATTCGTCTGTGATCCTCCTCGGCCTAATTGCTCATTTTTTTCCTGTACGGAGGGACTCGCCTCACGCCGATTTACATATCCCATTAGTAAAGTTTGCGCTGCCGTTCCCTAATGACGCCGGCCAGAGACGCAACGGCGGCGGGCAATTAACACCCTCATCAGCAAGGCGAAGTGACACGCCCGGAGGAGATGGACGAAGAGATACGGCGCTCGCCTCCCTCCGATCAGCGGCAGGGACTTGGGCCCGTATCTTGCTGGTAGATCTTATGCTAATAAAGGTGTGGATGAGGCCTTAATGTTCCTTTATTTGAGATAAGGTCGTGGTACAGGAGGGTACTGA
>NC_051405.1:5754830-5754956 GCF_015228065.2 Penaeus monodon
TTGAAGGTACATCGGCGACGTTGGATTCCTTTTTTGTATGTGATTTTTAGTTTCTCTTTGGCTGGGTGTGAAGGCCGAGTTTTACGGTTGTATTCTTTGTCTATGGTTAAGATCTTTTTTCGAGAT
>NC_051405.1:5755844-5756053 GCF_015228065.2 Penaeus monodon
GTCATCACGTAGTCAGCCAAAGGAAAATTCTGCCCAAGCAAGATTTTTAAAAGCGCTGCTCGTCCTCCCCGGCCCGGTCCTCGAATAACTTCCCTTGTCACGCCTCAGGAAAACGTCCGCTCGCACTCTTTCACTCCGGCTTTCCTTCCCCTCCGTCTTCCGTCCAATTTGCAGTCCCTGAATGGGGGAGACAGAAGGAAGACGCCGGG
>NC_051405.1:5756100-5756254 GCF_015228065.2 Penaeus monodon
GCAGCTAAGACAAACCCCACGTCTCCTACATTCCTCCGCCTTTGTCTTGACCTTTTCTTGGATCTTTCTGCCTGTCCCCCATTCATTCTTTGTCCTGCGCGATCATTTGTTCCACGTCTTTTATGTGCGGTCATACCCGTGGTTCATTAGCTCG
>NC_051405.1:5757456-5757826 GCF_015228065.2 Penaeus monodon
CCTTCAACATTTGTTATTTTTCCATTTTCATCAGTTTCTTTGAAATCATCATTCATATTCCTTTCCCCATTTTCCTTATCCAAAGATCTGGTGCGTCACTAATCAAAAGTCAATACAAAAGTCAGTCCCCCCCCCCCCTCCTCTCCTCCGAGGACCTCAGACCGTACGCCCACATTGAAGCACGCGCCGAGACCCTCCTCTGTCTGACCTTTGACCTGAGGTCCCTTGCCCTCCCCTTTTCCGTTCATCCCGCGACCTTGCATGACCTCCAAACCCCTACGGAATCCCTTGAGGTCACATGAATCAGTGGGAGGTCAGGGTGGATTAATTAAAAAAAGAACAAATTGATGGGTGAATGGGATGATCCCGC
>NC_051405.1:5757884-5758061 GCF_015228065.2 Penaeus monodon
CAAAGGATCAACGCAAACAGGCAACGAGTCTCACTCCCCGAGGCCTTGTTCATACACGCGAGGCTTGACCGCCCCGCCTCCTCCCTCTTTTCCCTTCGCATGGAGGAAGGTATGGGTGGGGAAGGGGGGGGGGGCAAATTGTAAGATTAGAAAATAAAGAGAGAAAAACTATAGCTT
>NC_051405.1:5758625-5758891 GCF_015228065.2 Penaeus monodon
ATCTGTCAAGCTTTCTCCTCTGGCATATCTCACCTCTCTTTCTTTCTCCAATTCTTTTTCAACTTTTAATCTTCCCTCTCACGTGTCTCCCCTCCTCCATTTACCCCGCCCACACCCGTGACGACGGGAACAAAGTATGGGATTTCTGAGAACATTGTGACCGGGCCATTCACACTCGTGCTTGGAGAACAGGAATGCAGGAGGTCGCGGCGCCCGCTCTGCCTGCGCTGGGACGAACGCTCACGAATGTCCCGGATAATGCTTGG
>NC_051405.1:5760463-5761136 GCF_015228065.2 Penaeus monodon
TTTTAATCGAAAAATGGGAGGTAGTGAAATTCACGGGCAAGTCCGGAGGCATGCAGCTCAGGGTTTTCGGAGGAGAAGAAGCGAAGCCATTTCATGAATAATTCAAGAACCAGTTTGAACAGAAGCTACTAATTACCCTGCGCCTAATTCCTTCCCATCATGATTACGCCCACCAGGTCGTAGATATCTCTAATTAACAGGATAATTAGTGATGGTTCCTTTGATAACTTGCCCGGACCATCTCTGCGTATTTCAAACGTTCCTTTTTAGGTAGTATATTTGTGAAAAGAGATGGTTGTACCAATCCTCATATTTCTCTTTCCACATCCAAATATTTGAATATATGAATAAACACAATTCCTTGTCGTCTATAAATGTGTCCATATATCGGATCGAATACAGTGCAAAAGGGTCTAAATCCGATTATATCCACATATATCTGAGTCATCATAAGCCTTAAAACGTACTCACATATCTCTTTATCAGAATATCGCAACCAACTGGTGTTTCTGCTCATCAGATCACACGACGGGCATATATTAGACGGCGCAGTGTCGGAATTCAGGCTATGGATAATTCGAAGTTATAAGTTATCTAGAAAATAAAGAAACAAGATTAACGCTAGAGAAAATATGCATCAATTATCACATATTACGCCAATTGCTGGAGACTT
>NC_051405.1:5762494-5762576 GCF_015228065.2 Penaeus monodon
GGCCACAAAAGGAAGACAAAGGTGACAAAGGAGTGAGCAGACACCTCAGGTTCAGGGGATTCCAATATCTTTTTCCTTCGAG
>NC_051405.1:5763359-5763595 GCF_015228065.2 Penaeus monodon
ATCATCTAATCGCTAAACAAAAAAGAAGTAAGCTCAGAATAGATAATAGAAATAACACAAAACAGCCGATAGCATTAATCGTTGCAGTTTGGTTGATAGGATATGATATTTGTCCAACAGCATAATATGCCTTCATAGTTTGCAGTTACGCTGTGAGTGCCGAAGCCAATTATAAAAGGCATATATTTTGCTTTGTCTATAAAGCTGTATCCGGTATTTCATGTATGGTGAACCAG
>NC_051405.1:5763899-5764505 GCF_015228065.2 Penaeus monodon
CTCTGCCGTCTCCCCTATCTACTTCTCTCCTTTCTGTTATTCCTCATTTCTATTTTTTAAATACTTCTTAGAGAAACGCCAGTATTTTCATCTTACCAGCGGATCAGAAAGGGTCAAGCCAGGTCACAGAGGTCATTTGTATAGTGGGGTCAGGTCACAGGTAAAGGCTGGAGAAAAAACAAAAATAATAGATCTTTAGGAAGCAGGTTTCATCGCAAGCCTTTTTAGACTTTAGTCTCTCCTATCTTTAAGGCACTTTCCCAGTGAAACGCAACTTTTGAAGTGTGGTTTACAAAAAAACCCAGCTAAAGGTTGCTAAAACAATTTATATCTCGAGACCCAAAGTGGGTTCCTGGAGCCACAAATTTCCATTAGATGATCCAAAATAAGAAACCTGTATGCTGGCCTTTCCCACCTAACGATAACACCCACGGAACGGTGTCAGTTACAGTCGAAAATCCAATGGTTCTCTGGGGCTAAAATGGCCCTTACCAACTGCACCACTCAGATCATGCTGTTATCAGTGAATTACCCGCATCTTATCCAACGATTCATCAAAGAAGAGGATATGGCAAGGATGAGAAAGTGAACGTTTGGCGTGGGAGG
>NC_051405.1:5764562-5765410 GCF_015228065.2 Penaeus monodon
GGTATTTAAACTACTTTCTATTTTAGGCTTTGCCATGACGCGGCCTCGACCCTGCTGATTGAAAAAAAATTTAAATCCTGATGAATGTTATTGATGATTTATTCATGTTTACCGACGGTTTGGTTGTCTGGCAGATCAGACGCTTTCTCCGGTTGTTTTCTTGTTTAATTATTTGATTATTTGTTTTTGTATCACATTTTGGGCACAGTTTATTGCGTAATTAATGAATATTTGTTTTATCATCATCGGGATGAATAAAGTTAGTGACGGTCATAATGAATAGTGAAACAGGGATTTCTTAAACATATAGAATGAAATTGTACAATAGCTATTTTTTCTAGATATGAAAGATACCCACAATGCATAGACTTATAAACATTCACTTACTTCGTATCTAACATTCAGAGGATTTTATCAAAGGAAGGATCCAGTATAGCCTTTAGTAACTGCACCAAAAGCTGCCAAAAAAATAATTGCCATTGCTCGGAAGACTAGCCGGACATTTCTGACCAAGAGGGCAGGCAGACGCAGACGCTCATCAATCCATACATAAACGCACTCATAGCTAAGCAAATAACTGCAAATTGATAAATCAGTCAGCAAATTAATAAATGAATCAGTAAATAAATAGCTAAGTAAATCTCTAAGTAAATAAACAAATCAATAAATCAGTAAGTAATTAAACAAATAAGTAAATGAATATGTAAATAAGTAAGCAAGTAAAGGAATATATGGATAAGTAAATAAAAAGATAAGTAAATGAATATATAAGTAACTAAGTAAAAGATAAACAAGTAAAGCAACATTTAAGTAAATAAGTAAATAAGCAAAGGAACACGTAAGTAAGT
>NC_051405.1:5765484-5765691 GCF_015228065.2 Penaeus monodon
AATCGATAGATAAATAGATGTATAGAGACGGACAGAAAGAAAGACATAAAATACCAACTGGAAATAGTGTTAAAACATCTAGGTAATCAAAGCGAAGCGAAGAGCGACAGAACAAGGCAGTGAAACGAAAAAGCAGAGCCAAGCAGGGAAGGGAGCACATCCTAAAAATATCCTGTAAACAAAACTATTAGACAAAGGACGTAGGAA
>NC_051405.1:5765728-5765915 GCF_015228065.2 Penaeus monodon
GGAGGCACGCGTACAACTACGCTACTCACTTGTTTATCCGAGTTTGTTTACCGGAGAAAAGTGAGAGCTGGAACGGACAGGAAGCAGGAGATATAACCGGTAATGGAGTGTTGGTGGCGAGAGTAAACAAGAAAGACGAAAGGGTATTTCTGTTTCCATTTCAGTCGCGCACCATTATTTGGTCTCC
>NC_051405.1:5766481-5766641 GCF_015228065.2 Penaeus monodon
GTCAGGTGCATGATATATATTAGTTGGTCTTAACAATAAAGCGATCGTAGTTTTGCCATAACATATTTGAAAAAAAAGAATTAGGAATATGATTATATCGGAGAAAAAATAAACCTTATCAGCTAATTTTCATCACATGGGCGATAAGTAGAGGGGTTGG
>NC_051405.1:5768040-5768201 GCF_015228065.2 Penaeus monodon
GCGAGATCTGCGGCAGGGCCGTGCCACGGGTAAGATGTGGCACTCGCACCTGGTGCCAGGCCCGGCGCCCGCCAGTCGCGTGCCCGATTAGCCAGATAAGAGAGATAAAACGCGGATCAAATTGAGATCGACTGAGTTATGCCGCTATACTCAATACCCGC
>NC_051405.1:5768239-5768414 GCF_015228065.2 Penaeus monodon
ATCCCGGGACTTTGATAGCGTCGATTGTGGCCGCGGGGGGGGGGAACGCTTTTGTGTTGTTTTTTTCTTTTTCCTTTTTCTGCTGAGTATCATCATCGCTCCCTTTTCATCCTCTCCTTTTGCATTGTTTTTGCTCATCTCTTTTACTCCCCGTCTTGCTGTTTCCAAGTAATCT
>NC_051405.1:5768671-5768849 GCF_015228065.2 Penaeus monodon
AGATAGATGTGTGTGTGTGTGTGACCCATAGCCGGAGAGATAGACAGAGTATTATTACCGACTCCTAGCCAATTTCCTTGCCAAGTGACCATGCAAAACTTCGACCGTGCGAGAAATTGCAACTTACATTCGAATGACTTCATCTGAAAGAGGCTTTGTGAGATGTTAACGAGCGATG
>NC_051405.1:5769946-5770976 GCF_015228065.2 Penaeus monodon
TCCCTCCTTTCTTTTTTTCTAATACCACTCTTCCCCATCATTCACAACATTGTCAGATATGTCAACACATAAGACATACAGGGCGATACTTTGTTGTAGTATGTTAACATCAGCAGAACTCTCTGGAAAGCAAAAGTTACAAGATACATCCCAGATATACCTGGGCTAGGAGGAGCCGTGCGTGCGGCTCTCCCATGTCAGGCCTCACCCCCCCTCCCCGCCCCCTGCTCTCCACGTATCATAACGACTTTCTTATCTCTTTCAATAAACCAGGTAATCTGGAAACAGATGATAGCCAGTCCAATCACGCGGTATATCGTTATCTTGCCATCTGCTGCCATGGACGGGCTTCCATGTGTCACCACTACATTGCTTTATCGTGAAAAATATTATCCCTACACCCAAGGCAACCTAACTGCTAAGTTAGATAAAATAATATCGTGCTTATATCTTTCCATGTAAGGCAAATTATGATTATATTAATACGGACATACAAGACCTTCGTATATCCCTCTTCAGCCATGCAAATTTATGTAAATTACATTCCTCCTTTTCTTTTCATTATTCGACGGCGGTGCCCACTAACAGCATCAATAGAGGTAGAGGCATACTATAAAGACATGCCTTTCAACAGCCACTGATTATGTGTGCTTTTGAGCCCAAAGGTCCTCATAATCTGCTCTGGGAAGATTACAACTTGCATAACTAAGCAGATTGAAGTCACTCCTTAGACTGTAAAATAAACAACTTATTTCCTTATTTTTCCATTCTATTCGTTGCTCTTACATACTTTGTGTTCGTTTATGCTCGGACTTTGAATCTAAAAGTCTTAGTCAGATAATCATCATCATAATCTTTTCCTTTTATTTTTGTCATTAATTTTCTCAACCTCCTTATTATCCTTGATTCCCTCTTTTTTCTCCTGTCCTAACATTCTTTCCCTTTTTCCTACAATTTATCATCCTTTCCCTTCTATTCCCATTTCCTCCGCAACCAGCTGCACCACCTTCGCCATGCCCTCCACTGCAAC
>NC_051405.1:5771072-5771258 GCF_015228065.2 Penaeus monodon
CCAACCCTCGTAGGAGAGTCACCTTGAAGTAGGCGCCGACGCGGGACAGGCAGGGAGAGGTCAGCCCCTCCTCTCCAGGAACCGGTCCTTCCTCCTGCAATCTCAGCAAGACCTCGACCTTCAAAGCCTGACTTGTCCTTCGCCCTCGCAAGACGCCCTTAAGGACCCAGATCCTGCTGGCACCTC
>NC_051405.1:5771328-5771404 GCF_015228065.2 Penaeus monodon
ACAGAGTTGAGAAGAATTCATTTGCGTGCGCTAGAGAGAGGGAGGTAGAATGAAGTACAGAGAGAATAAAGGAGGA
>NC_051405.1:5771486-5771790 GCF_015228065.2 Penaeus monodon
GATCAAGAAAAGAGAGGAGAGGTTTGAGAAGAGGAGTAAGGAAGCATGAGGAGCCAAAGAAGAAGAGAATGAGTAAATGAAGGATATAGGAATGGATAGCGATAAAAGACGAGATAGAATTTTAGATAAACTAGTAGTGGAGATGATAATGTGACAAACAATGACTTCGAGTTAAATAGAGAGAAAAAGAGGATGATGTAATGAGTGATATAGAATGATACCGATAATAATATGATAGAGTATATAGTATAGTAATATATTATATAGATAAATAACCTATATAGTGAGACTATAACTGGATATA
>NC_051405.1:5773343-5773578 GCF_015228065.2 Penaeus monodon
GAAGCATACTAACAACCAACTCCAGAGGAGAGTTTTACACACGAGCTATAAAAAAGAAAAAAAAATACGAGATACTCATGCCTTGCCCCCCCCCCCCCCTAACGCACACACGCCCGCGAGAAACCGGTCCGAGCTCCAATCTCAGCCGCACAGCCGCCCCCGGCGAGCGGCCACACGCCCACTGGGAACTCGGGCTCTCGGCGGAGGCTGCGCTTCATTCTTCCTGCCGGGACTC
>NC_051405.1:5775102-5775501 GCF_015228065.2 Penaeus monodon
CGCTCCTAGTCTTTTCTTTTCGTTTGAATAATCCCTGCAATTGTGTCCTTATCAGAGCAACTAATGATTTAATATTACAGCGTAAGTCACGGCACTGACGACCGCGTCGCTAATCATATACAATCACTAATTTGAAAAAGGCAATTTCCAATAATCCACAACCTGATCTTATCACACGAGCCGTGATTTGGACACCTCCTTTCAACCCCTAATAAATTTGTATGGAATATATATCATTAGGATTTTTGTCTCTCGCTTTTTTTTGTTGTCTTGACCTTCCTATTGTCCTTTTCCTAGTCCGGGCGAGGCGGCGCGCCCGAGGGCATCCCCGCCTGGCCTGCCTCGGCGGTCGTTGGTCGTCTGCAGTGATTTGCTGGCCCGGTGCCCTTGCGGAGCGAT
>NC_051405.1:5775637-5776366 GCF_015228065.2 Penaeus monodon
AGGCACTACCAGCAAGCGCCTCTCTGAATAAGCCACCTGAGCGTGATCTCTTGCATGATGATCGCGACGCGCACCATCAATGCCGAGCACGGCGATTTCTTTGCATCGCGCACGACGAGGCAACTGAATGCACGATCACTTCGATGACTTCACGCTTACTGCGTCTTATTATGAGTCCATAGGGGCGGCGAGAAATGTTTTTGTCGCCTTTCATACGCAGCAACAACGATTGCGAAAGTGACGATAATCTCATAACGAAAGGAGAGAGAAAATGGGAGGAAGAGGGTTGCTCCTCCGGCCGGGATCGGCTCGCGTGACACACAAAGAGGCCGAGGAGGATCTCTTCCGCCGCGAAGGAATCTCGGTGTCCTGAAGGTGGTGGGGGGGGTGCGCTTATCGCGATTGCTACTAATAGCAGGTCCCTCGGGGCGGAATGGGAGTGAGTATGTAAATCTGGCGTGTTTGTTGTTACCTGTGAGAGCAACGGCCTGCTTGGATGGCCTTGAACTTCCCGCATGTTGGCGCCGACCTGCCCTGGGCCGCCCACCACGGCCTTATCGGGGAGAGGATGCGGAGGGCGGAGTGGGCGGGGGAAGGGAGGGAGGGGCGCCCGCCGGGCAAGGAGGAGCGCCGAGATTGAAGCGAACGGCGACGCGGGGACGCCGCCAACAACGCCTCCACCGCCCATCTGCCTCCACGCGAACATGTGGCCTTGCGTGTAATAGGAGT
>NC_051405.1:5778099-5778209 GCF_015228065.2 Penaeus monodon
TATTCGGGGTAAGTACACTGAATTAAAGCAGTTAGACCGCCAGTTTAAGCACATTCATTATTTACACGAATATTCGAGAGTGGACGTTAAGAAATAAGGAAGGAGGGGAA
>NC_051405.1:5779518-5779823 GCF_015228065.2 Penaeus monodon
TCAACACTGACATGAAAGTGAGTCTAACGAAAAACGACGCTGAACAAGCATGACCACTGCTAATGCTCTTTGATGAAGATCGTTCTCAATCTCTTTGACTGCGCCTTAAAGGAGTTTACAAGTTATCTCGATAAAAGGCCCAAAGAAAAGCTGTAATCATGAAATCATGACAATGTCTTGGAGATGACTGGCGGAATTCTTTGTCAATCTCGCTGCCAAAATGGCGTCGCAGGCCTGACACCGCCTTGGATTAGCTTTTGGCTCGGACGCAGATCAAACAGTCCTTTAATTGTGCCCTGACTTAC
>NC_051405.1:5782233-5782305 GCF_015228065.2 Penaeus monodon
GCTGTGTGAGGTAATAAAAGAGGATATAGGCTAGCTTGTGTGTATTTCATGTATGCGCCGATGAAAGAACAA
>NC_051405.1:5782358-5782580 GCF_015228065.2 Penaeus monodon
TCGTAAAAGACCATATGGGTTTTTTATTTTTTGGCGTATGTGTTTGTTTGTGTGTACATTACGTACATGTGAACACGTGCGTTTATATCTGAATTTTCTTATGCGATGGTCTGTGGGCACGGTTCGGTCGCGTGCCCCCATATGCCCCTCCCCCTCCCTTATAACCCCCATGATTCGGGAGAAGATACTAGATGGGGCCGGAGGGCACACGGCCATCAGGGT
>NC_051405.1:5784088-5784990 GCF_015228065.2 Penaeus monodon
CCAGCACAGGAGGTTCGGAGAATAATGACGGTGGCGAGCGGAGTTTTGTCCTCGAGGAATCGGAAACAACGGCCGGGGAAGAGCATCCATGCCCTTTGCCAATTATCTTTTTCAATGTATGGCCGCTCTCAGGCTCATTCAAGAGCAATAAAACTTCTGATTATTAGAATAATGGTTTACGATTTACATGTAAATCAGGTACCGATGCCTGGATCAGGTCTTTTATAAACGCCGGTACAGATTTACGCCATAATGAGGCTCCTTGAAGAACGGATTTTCACCCATTTCGGTCTCCCTCATAGAGGCGAGAATAGTGTGGTTTATTTGGACTTAGAGTGACGCATTACTCGCGGCACGCGCAGCTGTTCGACCAAACGTTACCAGATAGGGATTATTATATTATTATAAGCCTTTATATCTTATTTACCAGTTTCACGCTTTTATCATGATTTGATCTAAATCTCTCACTTTTATGTCCTAAAAAAATCAAAAGACGAGATCGTACTTAGACTTGAAACTATGCAGGCTGTTCAGTAGAGGAACGGCAACTCAGGACCAGGTGCACGTGTCGGAGTCTGCAAGTTCATCCCCATCATCATTGGACAGTCTGACCAGCATCACACAGACGCACAGATACAAATAAAACAGAACAAAAAACATAATGATAATTCGATATCTGCCTCTGCCTCCAGCGCAGAACCGATGCGCCAATTCTCGTTACATTTATGAGTTCGTTCAATTGCTTCGGCAATGATGTGGAACAATTTAGCTCGTTAGCTAAAGCTTCGCGGAACAGACTTGACGACTCATTGTGTGATTATCAAGCTATAATACATAATTATCAAATCGACTGTTACGAATTATTACATATAAATACTTTTTTTTTGTTAACCAATGCTGAC
>NC_051405.1:5785028-5785182 GCF_015228065.2 Penaeus monodon
GAAATCGTCCTTGAGGAGTTGTTTATGAGTCGAAGTATCGCTCACGGCCGTTGATTACGATGACGGAGCATTGTTCAGAGAGATATATTCATTAATGTTTTTCCCCTTCATTCATTTCGCTGCAAATGTAATTTAGATTATGGTTGGCTGGCGA
>NC_051405.1:5785829-5786141 GCF_015228065.2 Penaeus monodon
TCTAAAAAAGCAGTGTATTAGAACTTCTATTGAACTACTTCGGGAAAAAATATATCGTGCTAAATGTTTCTAGAATGCAATATATACAATACCAAAATTGGGAATTAGATCAGAAACAGCAAGAACAAGAGGAAAAGGTGAGATTTTGATATTAAAGAAGACAGAAGTAAATAAGTGAAGCTTTGTGAGAAATCACGAACTCTGATTGACAATGTGACGGATGTTCTATTGGTGTCCATTTTTAGTTGCCAAAGAGCACCATCAGCGTGTCTACAAAATTACGTACGTACACGTAAAAATCTCTGAAGCGAT
>NC_051405.1:5786291-5787045 GCF_015228065.2 Penaeus monodon
CAGCGGCGCCTTTCATCCCCTCGTATCGCAGGCCAAGTGGCCGAGTGGAGCAGCACTTCGCGTGAGAGATAACGACTAGGATGGGATCGCCTGGTTTTATCCTCTTCAAGATGGAGACGGCAACTTAGGCCAGTCCTGGATTTGAGTTTTCTTTTATTCAATTCTTTCCTCCTTTTATTATTGATTCGTTCCTCTTATTGTTCTCACCTATTCGTATAATCACATTTTAATTAATTTGATTATCCATCCATTGATTTAATTAATCCTTTATGAATAAAGGATTTCATCTCTCTGTTATTGATGGCTTAACTTACGTCTCTGCATTCGTGCGCTGACTTTTTAGGGGGTGGTGTCAGCCAGCTGAATTAATTAGGCGAAGGAAAGGGAATGCTGACGTCTTCTGACTTCATGAGTATGTGGCACTATGAATGGAGCTAGACGTCACTCATGGTGGCACCCAAGCCCTAGGTAGTTGTAATGGTGGCACTGAGCCCTGCCTGGCACAGTGATGACCTAGGATCATGGAAATAGCAAGGCGATGCGGCTCCGAGACCGGTCGGCGGGGAGGGCGCTTGAGATGAGTGGTCAACAACACGCCGCCTTTATCGCGATGATAAGGTCATGTGTGAAATGGAAGATAACATGTCGGGCGAACGCTATGTGCGTGGGGGGTCGGGTGGGGGGAGCAATTCTTACCTGCGCTGTTTCTGAATTTCCCGCTTGCTCTCCCTCTTCCTCTCTTTTGTGGTTAGAT
>NC_051405.1:5787365-5788111 GCF_015228065.2 Penaeus monodon
AGGAGAAATAAGGACAGATAGACTGACGGACAAGCGGATAATCCAGCGCGAGGAACGGCGACGAGAGCGAGAGTGGCGTCCCCGGCGACTGCACTTGGCAACTCTGAGCTTTCAGTCGAATGGCTCTGTCAGTCTCATTCATGACTGACGAAACGCGAAGCCCATTTTTTCCAAGCAGGCAAAGGTCAAACGGACACTGAACGCACAAACACCTGTCGATACTGACAGGTAAATGCCAAATAGAAAAAATGACAGAGAGATAAAGGCTTTTGCAGGTGGCCCTGTAGAAGCTGATTGATTTATGACAGGTATTTGTCTGCTCTGGGTTTCATCATGATAACTGGTGAGTAGTATATGAATGAAACTGGATCATTTTAACTGATGTATTGGTCCGACGTTTCGACAGCTTCCGGCACGCAAATCAGGTAATATGTGTCAGTAAAATCAGGTGACTCCGTTCTTTACTTTTCATAAGTGTTTATTCCTAAAGATGTTACTTTCCTTAGAAATTTATTGGGGACATTTTCTGATGTCACGAATTCCATCACAAGTTTATATTATTTTGTAAAGAGGAGTCAACCAAATACATGTGAGTGAATGTGTAGTGATTTTTTGTGCATCACATTTCCAAAAAATACCAGTAAATCTACACATTTCTTTATTCCTTTCAGTAAATAAACTAATGATCAGCATTGGTACTAAAATATATATCTACCTCAGTTTTTTCTTAGAATCGTTTATGACAA
>NC_051405.1:5788177-5788372 GCF_015228065.2 Penaeus monodon
GGGGCAAAATATAAGTAGCTTCAGGCACTACTGCTTCCTTTGGTCATCTAGAACTATCACTCATCCGGTCAACTCCCAGCTGGATTTAATCGGTTTATTTCCTTCAAGATCTTGATTGACAAAACACGGTAAGGCACTTTGATGACATGTTTTTCAAGTGCAACTCTTTGGAATGACACAGGGAATGCAAATGAG
>NC_051405.1:5790573-5790915 GCF_015228065.2 Penaeus monodon
CTCGATGTCGGGTCTGCAGTTCATCCATCATCATTGACAGTCTGAACCGCGTCACACCGAAGACAGCCTGAATATCATTAAAGCAATCCATCAAAAAACATAATGATAATTCGATAGCTGCATCTGCCTCCATCGCGAACGATGCGCCATTATACGTTACTTTGCCTGAGTTCGTTCATTGCTTCGCATGATGTGGAACAATTTGCCTCGTTAGTAAAGCTTCGGCGGTAATCAGATTGACGACTATTGTGGTGATTATCAACTATATACATAATTTCAAATCGACTGTTACGAATTATTACATATAAATACTTCTCTTTTTTTTGTTAACCAATGCTGACA
>NC_051405.1:5790946-5791365 GCF_015228065.2 Penaeus monodon
GAATCGTCCCTTAGGAGTTGTTTATGTAGTCGAATAGTATCGCTCACGGCCACGTTGATTCGATGACGGACATTGTTCAACACTATTTCATTATGTCTTTTCCACTACCCTTCCATTCATGTTCGCTGCAAATGTATTTAGATTATGGTTGGGCTGGCGAGGAGGAGATGGGATGGAGGAAATTAGCGGTGATGGTAAGTTGCAAAATATGATGATGATATGATTATGGGTGGTATATGTATAACTAATTATAATAGTAATGTATGATAAAATACACATAGGAACGATTATGCCTGATGATGATGGTAATGGTGGTGACTATTTTGATACTTATTTTTTGTGACTATGATGTGGGATGATGAATTGACTATGAGAAAAATTAAGGACGTAGGAATACCTTTTTTTCAGAAATACTATAT
>NC_051405.1:5792128-5792475 GCF_015228065.2 Penaeus monodon
GGAACTAACTTTTCATTCTTAAGATGAAAACTAAACAAAGCAGTGGTATTAGACCTTCTATTGAACTCTTCGGGAAAAAATACTATCGTGCTAATGTTTCCTAGAATGCATATATACATAACCAAATTGAGGAATATGATCAGAACAGCAGAACAAGAGTAATCTAGGTTTGATTTTGATATTAACGAAGACAGAAAGTAAATAATGAAGCTTTGTGCGAGAACCACACTCTGGATTGACAATGTGACGGATGTTTACTATTGTGTCCTCTTTTAGTTGCCAAAGAGCAACATCAGCGTTTCTACAAAATTACGTCCGTAGCATCGTAAAAAATCTCTGAAAGCGAT
>NC_051405.1:5792716-5793507 GCF_015228065.2 Penaeus monodon
CAGCGGCCCTTTACTCACCCCTTTCGCAGGCCAAGTGGCGAGTGTGGCAGCACTTGTCGCGTGGGAGTAACGACTTAGATGGGATCGTCCTGGTTTTATCTCTTACAAGATGGAAGACGGCACTATAGCCAGTCCTGGTTTGAGTTTTCTTTTATTACATTCTTTCTCCTTTGTATTAGCTTCTTTCCTCTTATTGTTCTACACCTATTACGTATAATCACATTTTAATTAATTTTAGATTATCCATCCATTGATTTAATTATCTTTATGAAATCAAAGGATTCATCATTCTGTTATTGATGGCTTACTACGTCTCTCATTCCGTGCCTGACTTTTTAAGGGGGTGGTGTCAGCCAGCTGAATATTAGGCGAAGAAAGAGGAATCTGAACGTCTTCTGACTTCATGATCTGGTTTGGCCTATGATGGAGCTAGACGTCACTCATGGTAGGCACCAAGCCCTAGTAAAGTTGTATGGTGGGCACTGAGCCCCATGCCTGGCACAGTGATAGACCTAGGATCATGGATAGCAAGGCGATGCGGCTCCGAGACCGTCGTCGGGGAGGGCGCTTGAGATGAGTGTCAACAACCACGCCGCCTTTTACGCGATGATAGTTCATGTGGTGAAATGGAAATAACATTTCGGCGAACGCTACGTGAGTGGGGGTCGGGTGGGGGCAATCTTACCTGCGCTGTTTTCTGAATTTTCCCGCTTGCCCTCTCCCTCTTAACTAACGCCTCTCTTTTGTGGTTAGTTCTCCCTCCCTCGCCTCCAATCTTCTCTCTCTATAGT
>NC_051405.1:5793837-5794597 GCF_015228065.2 Penaeus monodon
ATCCAGCGCCGAGGAACGCGAACGAGAGCGAGAGTGGCTCCCGGCGACTGCACTGGCTAACTACTGAAAGCTTCTTCAGTCGAATGTCTCCTGTCAGTCCTCATTCATGCTGACGGAAACGCGAGCCTTTTTATCCCTACAGGTCAAGGTCAAAACGCACTGAACGCACAAACACTGTCGATACTGACAGGTCAAATGCAATGAAAAATATGACAGAGAGATAAGGATTTTTTGCGTGTGGCCCTGTAGAAGCCTGATTGCATTTATGCAGGTATTTGTCCTGCTCTGGGTTTCATCATGATACTGGATGAGTATATTGAATGAAACTGGATCATTTTAACTGATGTATTGGTCGACGTTTCGACAAGCTTCCGGCACTACAATCAGGTTAATATGTGTCAAGTATCAGGTGCAACTCCGATTTCTATTACTGTTCATAGTGTTATATATTTCCTAAAGATGTTACTTATAATATAAGACATTTATTGTGGGGACATATTTCTTGTAATTTTTACAATATAATATGAGAATATCAAAACGAATTACCTCACAAGTTATTATATTTTTGGTAAGAGGAGTCAACCAAATACATGTGACGTGAATGTGTAGTAGATTTTATTGTTGCAATAACTTCGCAAAAAATACCATAAATCTACACATTACTTTATTCCTTCAGTAATAAAAACTATGATCAGCATTGGTACTAAATAATAATATCTCCTCAGTTTTTTCTCAGAATCGTTTATGAGCAAAAGTGATA
>NC_051405.1:5794648-5794905 GCF_015228065.2 Penaeus monodon
GGGGCAAATAATAATAGCTATCAGGCAGTTTTTTTTACTACTGATATCCTTTAGGTCATCTAGAATATCACTCATCCGGCTCAACTCCAGCTGGATTATCGGTTATTCCTTCAGATCTATATACTAATGACAAACAAGGTAGGCACTTTGATGACATGTTTTTTCAGTGCAACTCTTGGAATGACACAGGGAATGCAATGAAAGGACAGACAGACGAGAAAGATATAAAAGATGACAGAGACAAAGCTATACAATAA
>NC_051405.1:5795947-5796153 GCF_015228065.2 Penaeus monodon
TTTAAAAAACCTACACCACACAACTCGATATAAACGTAATATATACTACTATATCATAAATTTATAAAAATCAATTACTGAATAAACCATTTAAGATCATATATAAAGATATATTATATTATATACTTATATTTAACATCACTCTTAGACTAATGTTAGAGCCGCGGTGAGGCATCGAACTTTGTTATACAGCCCCAGTTTACAAT
>NC_051405.1:5796512-5796891 GCF_015228065.2 Penaeus monodon
TCTCTAGACTTATCTAAGTATATGTGGTGTTTTTTTATTTATGTGTTTAATTTTTGTTTTTTATATTGTTAATTTATTTACATACTATTATTTTTGATGGTTATATTTTTATTTATATTTTTTATATTTTTCTTATTAATTATTTTTTATTATTATTTCTTTTTTTTTATTTATTTTTTTTTTTTTTTTTTACATTTTATGATTTAATATTATTAATTTTATTATATATTTTTTCTATATATTTATTTTCTTTTTTTATAATTTAATTTATTACATTATTATTTATTATTATTATATTTAATGACATAATTTAGTATAGTTTTTTTTTATTTTTTTTATATATATTTTATTTTTTTTATTTTTTTTTATTCTGTACTGG
>NC_051405.1:5800524-5800663 GCF_015228065.2 Penaeus monodon
AAGACCACGCCTACCACAAGAAGATCACCTGTCATCACTACACAACAACCACAAACACACACACAAGGTGAGTTCATCGCAAAACCACACTCGACCACAAACACCACACACCCACAAAAACACACCCGCACAACACATA
>NC_051405.1:5801503-5801852 GCF_015228065.2 Penaeus monodon
TTTCATATCTAGAAAAAATAGCTATTGTACAATTTCATTCTATATGTTTAAGAAATCCCTGTTTCACTATTCATTATGACCGTCACTAACTTTATTCATCCCGATGATGATATAACAAATATTCATTAATTACGCAATAAACTGTGCCCAAAATGTGATACAAAAACAAATAATCAAATAATTAAACAAGAAAACAACCGGAGAAAGCGTCTGATCTGCCAGACAACCAAACAGTCGGTAAACATGAATAAATCATCAATAAACATTCATCAGGATTTCAATGGTTCAATCAAGCAGGGTCGAGGCCGCGTCATGGCCAAAGCCTAAAATAGAAAGTAGTTTAAATACC
>NC_051405.1:5801901-5802464 GCF_015228065.2 Penaeus monodon
CTTGTCCCTCCCACGCCTACGGTCACTTTTCTCATCCTTTCCATATCCTCTTCTTTGATGAATCGTTGGATAAGATGCGGGTAATTCACTGATAACAGCATGATCTGAGTGGTGCAGTTGGTAAGGGCCATTTTAGCCCCAGAGAACCATTGGATTTTCGACTGTAACTGACACCGTTCCGTGGGTGTTATCGTTAGGTGGGAAAGGCCAGCATACAGGTTTCTTATTTTGGATCATCATAATGGAAATTTGTGGCATCCAGGAACCTACTTTTGGGTCTCGAGATATAAGGTTGGTTTTAGCAACCTTTAGCTGGGTATTTTTGTATCCACACTTCAACGTTGCGTGCAGTGGGAAAGTGCCTTAAAGATAGGAGAGACTAAAGTTCTAAATGGCTTGCGATGAAACCTGCTTCCTAAAAGATCTATTATTTGTTGTTTTCTCCAGCCTTTACCTGTGACCTGACCCCACTATACAAATGACCTCTGTGACCTGGCTTGACCCTTTCTGATCCGCTGGTAAGATGAAAATACTGGCGTTTCTCTAAGAAGTATTTAAAAAAT
>NC_051405.1:5802721-5802950 GCF_015228065.2 Penaeus monodon
ATTTTCCTTCCTGGTTCAACCATACATAGACAAAGCAAAAATATATGCCCTTTTATAATTGGCTTCGGCACTCACAGCGTAACTGCAAACTATGAAGACATATTATGCTGTTGGACAATTATCATATCCTATCAACCAAATTGCAACGATCAATGCTATCGGTTGTTTTGTGTTATTTCTATTATCTATTCTGAGCTTACTTCTTTTTTGTTTAGCGATTAGATGATTG
>NC_051405.1:5803684-5803979 GCF_015228065.2 Penaeus monodon
TAGAAATATATAATAAATAATTTTTAATTTTTTATAATTTAAAAAAATTTTAAATAATATTAAAAAAATTTAAAATTTATAAATAAAATTATTTATTTTTTGCCCCTTAATATATATATTTTAAAATTATATATATTTTTATTTTAATTATAGAATATAATTAATAATTTTATTTGATTTTATTATATATTCCCTTATATTTTCAAATTTTTTTTAAAATTTAAGGAAAAAACCCTTCTTTGAAGATTTTAGTTTAAATTTTTAATGGGGGATTTTTCCCTTTTAAAAAAATAAG
>NC_051405.1:5804038-5804226 GCF_015228065.2 Penaeus monodon
GAAAATAAAAAATTTTAATTAAAATTAGGGTATGAAATGGTTTTTAATTAATTTATTAAAAAATTTTTTAATATATTTATATAAAACAATTAATATAAAAATTTTTATAAAAATATTAAAAATTAATTTTTTAATATGGAAAAAAGCGTATCCAGGGAAGGGGAGGGGGGGGGCCCTTGGGGGCGCCC
>NC_051405.1:5804253-5804746 GCF_015228065.2 Penaeus monodon
CCTCAAAGGGAAAAAAAAGATTTTGGGGAAAAATCCCTAAAAACCGGGAGGGGGTTTGTTTTTCAATCCTTTGTAAAAAACCTTGTTTTTAAATTTTTTTGGGCCCGCGCGTCTTTTTTTTTCCCCCTTTCCCAGGGGCGCCCCCCCTGTGGGTGTTTTTTTCCAAAGGGTTTTCCCAAAAAATTTGCCCCGATTTTTAATATATTATTTTAATAAAAAGGGATAGATGGGGAAAAGATTAGATAGTTTTAGAAAAAGGATAAAATTAGATAGATGGGTTTAAGATTTTTTTTGTAAGTTTGGGATAGATAGATAGTGGGATGTATTTTAAGGTTATATTAAAAATTTTAAAAATATATATAAAAAATATAAATTTGGGAAAAGTTTAGAAAACGGGAAAAAGAAAAGATATTTTTTGTGGTGGTGTGGGGTTTTATAAACTTTTTGCTTTTCCCCATTTCACCCCCAAAAACCCCCCCAAAAACCCCAAAAA
>NC_051405.1:5804783-5804868 GCF_015228065.2 Penaeus monodon
AAAACCCCAAAACCCAAAACCCCAAACCCCAAACACCCCAAAAAACAACAACCCCCCACCCCACCCCCACAAACAAAACAAAAAA
>NC_051405.1:5804927-5805162 GCF_015228065.2 Penaeus monodon
ACAATAAAATTTTATACTAATAAAAATTAGATAAATTTTAATAATATAAAAATTTTATAATATATATAAAATTTTATATATATAAAATTTTTGGTTAAAAACCGGGTTTTATGTATTTTTTAACCATGTTTTATCTATAAAACAAAATATATGATTTTTTGGGGATTTTACGGGAATGTATTTTTTTGGTTTTATGCATTTTTAAAATATGGGGTTTGGTGGTGTGTTGTGGGGT
>NC_051405.1:5805277-5806495 GCF_015228065.2 Penaeus monodon
GGGGCAATAAATGCAAAAATTTGGCAATTTTAAAAGGGACATTAAAAATTTAACATTTCCCAACCTCCAAATTTTTTAAACAAAAAGCATTTGGCCATTAAAAAACCCCCATTAAATTTTTAAATAAAATATATATAAAAATATAATCATAAAATTATATATTTTAATTTATATAATATTAAAATAAAAAATTTTTATATATTTTTATATATAAAATATATAAATATAAATTTTTAAAAAATATATATTATTATAGGGTAATGGTTTTTTTAATATAAAATTAAATTTATATATATTTTATAATATAAAATTAAAAATTAATATATATATAAAATTATAAATATAAAATTATATATGTTTTTTGTGTGGTGGTATTTTAAAAAATATTTTTTAATGAATATGGGAATATTTATACCTTTATATTGTTTTATTTTGATATTTTTATATATATTTATATTTTAAAATTTATATTTTATTTTTATATATTTTATATAAATTTTTTTAATGAAATAAAAAAAATTAGAAAAAACTTTATATATTTTAATAAAAAATTTTATTTTATATATATTTTTAATATATATAAATTATTATATTTTTATATATATATGGATTTTTAATTTTTAGGGAATGTAGGGTAGGTGTGGTTTGATGATATATATTTTAATTATATATATAAAAATATATATATAAAATTTATATAGATTATTTTTAATTTAATATTTTAAAATATAGGATATAATAAAATTAAAATATAAAAATTAATTTTTATTTTTATAATAATAATATTAAAATATTTTTTATATTTTGTTTAAATTTTAAATTTTATAAAATATTTTAAAAATTTTATAATTTTAAAATAAAAATTAAATTTTATTTTTAAAAATAATATATATATAGGGCAGGTTTTACACCCCCACACCCCCCCACAAACACCCCCACCCCCCCACACCCCCACCCCCCCACCCCAACCACCCCCACCCCCCCCAAACACACCCCAAAAACCCCCAACCCCAACCCCCACACCCCCACCCCCAACCCCCCAAACCAACAAAAGGGGCCACATAAAATTATATAATATTTTTAAATTAAATTTAAAATTAAAATAATATATTTATAATTTTTATATTAGATATATAAAATTTAAAAATTTTTTTAAAAAAAGGGCAATTGGGGGTTAATATGGTTTAATTTGGGGATGCATTTTTTCTTACCCCAAAA
>NC_051405.1:5806519-5808747 GCF_015228065.2 Penaeus monodon
CTAGAAAAAATTTTAAAAAAACAAACAAAAATTTTTCCCCATGGGGCCCGGAAATTCCCCCCCCCCCGGGCCCACGGGCCCCCCGGGATTTTTAAAATTTTTTTGGCCCCGGCCCGTGAGATCTGATGAGCAAAAAAAACCCAAAGTTGGCCCGGCGATATTTCTGATAAAAAAGATTTTGTGGGGTTTAGGGGTTTTTTTAAGGGGCTTAGGGGGGGACTCAAAATAAAAGGGGGGAATTTTAAAATCGGTTTTTAAAACCCCCTTTTGCACTGTATTCGTTTCCGGGATATAGGGGGGGGGACAAACCCTTTATAAAAACGCCCAAAAGGAAATGGTTTATTAAAAATATTCAAATTTTTGGGATGGGGGGGGGGAAAAGGGGAAAAAAAAGGGGGAGGATTGGAAAACAAAAAAATCTTTTTTTTTCAAAAATTTAATTACCAAAAAAGGGAAAAAAACTTTTTTGAAATTTAAGGGCAGAGAGGGGGTCCGGGAAATTTAAATAAAAAAAGGGGAAACCCAACCCCTAATTTTTTCCTTTTAAAATTAAGCTATCTGGGGACCTGGGGGGGGCCTTTTAATTTTAAAGGGAGGGAAAAGGGGGGAATTTTTTGGGGGGCCGGGGGAAAAAATTTTAGAAAGTTTTTTGTTAAAAAATTTTTTTTTGGAATTATTCAGGGGAAAAAGGGGGGTTTCCCGCTTCTTTTTTCCTTTCCGGGAAAAAAAACCCGGACCCCCCTTGGCTTTGCCCCGGACTTGCCCCGTAAAAATTTAAAACAACCCCCCTTTTTCCCCGTTTTTAAAAAAATCTTTTATATCGATCGGGCCTGTCTTTTGGGGGTTGGGGGTTTTGTTTTGGTGGGGTTGTGTTTGTTGTTGGGGTGTGTTTTTGTGTGTGGGGTTATTTTTAAAAATATAAAATTTTAATTTTTAAAAATATAAAATTAAAATATAATATATATTTTAATAAAATATATATATAAAATATTATAAATATTTTTGGGGAAATAATTTTTTGGTATAAAAAAACATATATGTGTAGGGAAATATATATATTATTAATAAATTTTATATATAAATTTTTAAAATTTAAAATTATTTTATAAAATATATTAAAATTAAATTTAAAATTTTAATTTTAAAATTAAATATTATATATATATATTTATATAAGTATTAATTAATAAAATTTTTAAAAAAAATATTATAATATTTATTTTAAATATATAATATATATATAAATAATTTTATAAAAAGATATAAAAATAATATATAAAATAAAAATAATATTTTTAAAATTTTTTGGGGGGGGGCCGGTGGGGGGAAAATGGATAGAGCTTTGGGGACTAAAAGGGGGGACTGTAAGGGGAAGGAAAAATTTGGGGAGTTGGGAGGGTTCGGGGTTCCCCCCCCGGCCAGGCGTTTTTTCCCCCGGGGGGCCGGGGGAAAAAATTCCCACCTGGGGTTTTTGCCTTTCCCCTGGGGGCCCACTGGGGGGGCCAACCCGGGCCCCCAAGGGTAAAAAGGGCCGGGTTCCCAAAAGGCCCGGGAAAAAAATTAAAAGAAAATTTATTACCAAAAAAGGGGCCCCCAAAACCGGGGGTTTCCTTCTCCGGGGAAAAAAAGGAACGGGGGGGGGCCCCCCTTACCCCCCGTATTTCCCCTTCCAAACGGGGGCTTTTCCCCCAAAAAAATAAAAAAACAAAATTTAAAATTTACCCAGGGCCTTTTTGCCCCCCAAGGGGCGGCCCCGGGACATGCCCCTACCTTTTTTAAAAAAAAAGGGGAAATGTAATTTTAAAAATATTTATATTTTAAATAAAATAAAATTTTTAATTTTAATTATAATATATTTTTTATATTTTTTATAATATATTTTATATATATTAATATATGTTTTGGGGGTGTTTTGGTGTGTGTGGTTTTGGGGTTGTGTTTTGGGTGTTTTTGGTGTTTTGTGTTGGGGTTGGGGTTGTGGGGGTGTGGTGGGTTGGGGTTGAACCTGCTTCCTAAAAGATCTATTATTTGTTGTTTTCTCCAGCCTTTACCTGTGACCTGACCCCACTATACAAATGACCTCTGTGACCTGGCTTGACCCTTTCTGATCCGCTGGTAAGATGAAAATACTGGCGTTTCTCTAAGAAGTATTTAAAAAATAGAAATGAGGAATAACAGAAAGGAGAGAAGTAGAAGGGGGAGACGGCAGAGGCAAAAGAAGAAATAAA
>NC_051405.1:5808899-5809144 GCF_015228065.2 Penaeus monodon
GGTCCCTTACTCCCTCTTTCTATCCTTCCTGGTTCACCATACATAGACAAAGCAAAATATATGCCTTTTATAATTGGCTTCGGCACTCACAGCGTAACTGCAAACTATGAAGACATATTATGCTGTTGGACAATTATCATATCCTATCAACCAAATTGCAACGATCAATGCTATCGGTTGTTTTGTGTTATTTCTATTATCTATTCTGAGCTTACTTCTTTTTTGTTTAGCGATTAGATGATTGT
>NC_051405.1:5810214-5810296 GCF_015228065.2 Penaeus monodon
CTCGAAGGAAAAAGATATTGGAATCCCCTGAACCTGAGGTGTCTGCTCACTCCTTTGTCACCTCTGTCTTCCTTTTGTGGCC
>NC_051405.1:5811631-5812181 GCF_015228065.2 Penaeus monodon
TGCGCCGACTTATATATGCCCGTCGTGAGATCTGATGAGCAGAAACACCAGTTGGTCGCGATATTCTGATAAAGAGATATGTGAGTACGTTTTAAGGCTTATGATGACTCAGATAGATGTGGATATAATCGGATTTAGACCCTTTTGCACTGTATTCGATCCGATATATGGACACATTTATAGACGACAAGGAATTGTGTTTATTCATATATTCAAATATTTGGATGTGGAAAGAGAAATATGAGGATTGGTACAACCATCTCTTTTCACAAATATACTACCTAAAAAGGAACGTTTGAAATACGCAGAGATGGTCCGGGCAAGTTATCAAAGGAACCATCACTAATTATCCTGTTAATTAGAGATATCTACGACCTGGTGGGCGTAATCATGATGAGAAGGAATTAGGCGCAGGGTAATTAGTAGCTTCTGTTCAAACTGGTTCTTGAATTATTCATGAAATGGCTTCGCTTCTTCTCCTCCGAAAACCCTGAGCTGCATGCCTCCGGACTTGCCCCGTGAATTTCACTACCTCCCATTTTTCGATTAA
>NC_051405.1:5813260-5813901 GCF_015228065.2 Penaeus monodon
CACTTTCACTTTCTATTATTCTATTGTGTACTGCACTGCTTCACGGAGACACCTGCAAACACTCTACCAAAGCAGGTGTTTACACCAGTTCGCTTAATGAGGGAAACTGTTATGATACAGGGCACGCGTCGCTCATTCCAGCAGGGCAGGTGTGGCGGGGTCTTGTACACCTCACGTCACAAGGCAAAGCGGGCAAGGGGGCAAGAGGGCAGGTGATGTTCCTTCATCTGATGGATTCGACTAACGTTACATTCACGGCCGAAGGACCAACACTTACTAATCTTAATGAGATCTTTTTAACGCCGTTTCGATATTCGGTAAGTCGACGGAGGGCTTCGAAGAAAACACGCTCCGTAGCCTCCGCTCATAAACACTTCTTTTTCTTATTTATTTAATATGGTTATTTATTCATCACCCTGTCCAAGGACGATGATTTTTTCTTGGCCGTGTAAACAAGGTACAGAGACTTGCAGGCTGAAGTGCTCCACCTGCCTTGAGCGTCCTCCAATAACACATTTCAGCGTCGTTCACCGTCTGCAGCTGAAGACAACTGAAGGACGGCGGATGCGAGGGCTTCACGGGGCCGCTGACGGTAACGCTGAATAACACTGCAGCACAAGTGGAAGCACCGAAAAGGAAGC
>NC_051405.1:5815173-5815980 GCF_015228065.2 Penaeus monodon
CACTGTCTAGTGTCTGCTAACATCTTCGTCAGCCTCTTCCGCAGACCATCAAACCTTCCATGTCTGCAGAAGCAGCGCCGCAGACCAACTCCATTCCCATGCCTGCGCTGACGAAGAACCCTTCCGTCAGCATGCGACATCCGCAGCAGAGATATAGGAAATCACAAAAGATAGTCGTTATTGCCCGAGGGGGAATAAACACGAATCTCATCCGTCTTGAGATGAGATAGAGGTCCAGCATCGAGGCCGAGGACAAGTGTCAAAACGAGCAGGTGTGAGAGGGGCAGCCTGCAGATCTCCCTCACCTGTTCAGGAGGAGGAAATAGGGGTCGCTTTCGTTAAATTCTATCCAAATGGGGGTTGCAAATAGCAATTTTTCGCCTACACTAGGTTACACCAACATCATTCTACGCCCATACCAACAAATATCGCAAAATAAAGCAACCCACTTATCGCAATCGGCGAAAAACATACAGGTGACGGTGAAGGACAGGGACGCGCGGGGCAGGTGTTGGCGGAGAGCCGGCTCTCCCGAGCGGGAACTCCGCTCCTGGGACTCCGCGCGCACCTCGACTCCTTCTCGTCTGAGAGGAGGAACTACAGCCATTCGTGCAAAAAAGGCGAAGGGGATCCATTGCAACTGTGACTGGAAGATACTGTTGCTGAACTAAAGCTCAATGAATGACAGGCGGTAACGGTGATTTTGGCGGCGGGCGTCCCCTCGCTCACGTGTCCGCGGAGCCACCTGCGCGGGAGGCGGAAAGCGGGTCGCCGGATCAGCTGGCGAAATGCCTCCACTGCCGGCAG
>NC_051405.1:5816429-5816651 GCF_015228065.2 Penaeus monodon
AGAACGAGATTAGATCGATCCTACTTTTGTATAGTGGGTTTTACTGCCAGAAAAAAGTTTGTTTAGACCTGAAGACAATTTGCAGTTTGTTTTGTTGATTTCTCCTTTTTGTCCTTGTAAGAAATCGAGAGATGACTTATTCACAGAAACTTGCTATTCGTTGAACCAATTATACTTTGGTAGAATCACATGAGCGTGTTACAAATCTTTAAGGCAACAAGG
>NC_051405.1:5817085-5817987 GCF_015228065.2 Penaeus monodon
GAGAAACAGACAGGCGAGAGACCTTGGCTTTGTTATTTTGATTCCCCTTAATAATATCTATAATCTAATGCCTCGTTTTTCTCTATCTCATTCCCCTTGCCGGCTCGTTCTCTACCCCCAGCCTCTCTCTCCTTTCCTTTCTTTCTGTCCTTTTCTCCCTCAAAACCTAGACCGTTTTTTAAGAGAGAAAGGAGGCTCATTGCCAAAGAGAATTGTACCGATCGACACCCTCGCCTGAATACGCTTTTGTCGAGATGCTAATGCACACACGCCAGGTCGAAGGGGCTCCAGCAGGAAGCTTTAGCAGGTCGCAACAGGGGAGTCCACCACGCGGCGAGATGAGGCTGATGGCGCCAACAAACGCACGTGCGCACCTGGCCTGCATCTGCCACGCGTCCCTGAGAGAGATTTTTCATTTTTTCCCTTGTCGCCTTGGTGACTTAAACGGACGTTTTCCAGGCTGATTTCTTATTCAGTTATTTAAGGTTGTTTGTAAGTAAGGCTAGATCAGATTTGTAGAAAGAGACAGAAGCTCACAAACGCTTAAAGAAAGGAAGACCAAATTCGACGAAAAGGAGGTAAGTGGCAACCGAGCCAGTGACAGCTGCGCGTGCCGCGTGTTGGAGACTTCACCGCCGTCGCAGGAATAATCCAATTTAATCCTTATCTGTGACAGTCCGAGAGACGAGTTTCCCGACCGTCGAGGCAGCTAATGTACTTTATAATGAAGGTGCGTGAATAATAAATACCTGCGGAGAGAAGCCAGATCCTGCGAGATGAAAATGTGAAGGCTGTTTTAAGGCATTATTTTTTCATGTGTTCAGGTTGACTGAAATCAGGAGGTTTGAATGACGACTTTTGGGCGCGCTGATAGGGCGGTTTTTTGCTTATCTCGTTTATCT
>NC_051405.1:5818587-5819064 GCF_015228065.2 Penaeus monodon
CTTTATATAGTGATAATATAAGACATTTTAAAAACGTATTCATGATAAAAGGAAGAAAAATATACCTTCAGAACTAGTATGGATAAGTAAAGAAAAAGAACAGTAAAACTAACACAATAGAAAATCCGGAACTGAAATAATCATAAACACAGAAACATGAAATACTGAGCAGGGGGTGAAAACACAATCGCCAAGCTGCACAAATACTTCCAGGTGTCTCCCCTCACTGATTCCCCTCAGAAGGACTAGGGGGACGAGCGAACAGGTAACAGAGAGTGAGGGAATCTATTTAATAGCTGTACCTGTCCCCTCGCACGCAGGTGTTCATGCTGGCGAGGGCTCTGTCCGGTCGCCAGGAGGACAGGGGCGTCCCATTTCGCCCTCCCCCCGCCGATACCCCTCCCCCCTGTCTTTTCCCTCCCCCCTCATCTCCCTTCGGCCAGACCCCTACTTAAAACATCTGCAGCTGCTCCGGAG
>NC_051405.1:5820634-5820890 GCF_015228065.2 Penaeus monodon
CTTGTGTTTCTACTTTAGCTCATCGTCTCACCGATCAGACCTTTATTTAAACATATTTTCAGATAGGTAATCAAAACAACTTTTCTTTGTGAGAGAAGGAAAAAGAAAAGAAAAGAAAAAAATATATCACAAAGAAAGCGAAAATAGAAAAATAGGAAGAGTCGAAGAGAAAAAAATATATATAAATATAAAATAATTTTTCTAACACGATGCCATAAAAAGAAAAAGCGAGAGAGCGCTTTTAAGCACATACATA
>NC_051405.1:5821203-5821443 GCF_015228065.2 Penaeus monodon
GATCCATAGAAATAATCATGAGAAGTTATTCATCTAGAGTAGCTAAAAAAGTCTATCAAACAGCCACTTGACAACTCGGCGAGAGAACAAAGGAATGAACAATACTGAATAAACTCCTTGTTTGTCGACAGATGTTGGCTCGGACGGTGAGGTCGCAGAGGAGGTGCTGAAGCCGGCGCTGATACGGCTGCTGTCGGGTCGGTGGTGGTATATTGTTGCTGAGTTTTTGCGGTAGGTACG
>NC_051405.1:5821746-5822440 GCF_015228065.2 Penaeus monodon
TAGGTCATGGTGTTGATAATTTCGGGAAATAATAATGACGATACCAAGGCTGCTACACTACCATGATTCAAGAAGACACCAACAATATTTATCATAATAGAGAGTAACAATATACCCTATTGGAGAAAGGAAAATTCAACGTTTTCAATAGCATCATTGACACAAATTACAATCTAATCAAAGCTTATTTGGAACGGCAACTTACATTATCTGAAATATATTGATGTATGTCCAGTAAGTTAAAATCAAAAGCAGGTGTTTATACCATTCCCTTCCTCATGCACACCTGCTTTTGGCATCTGCTGTGGAGATACCTGTATGCGATGTTAGGAACCTGCTTGTAAATTACACTTGTTATACAGCATACATTGTACACTTGTTGCAAAATGTAGAGTTAGCGTATGCACCATGCACGGTGTTTTAGACAGAGCTTTGGTGATTGAGATAATACCATAGGTTTTCCATTTAGAGTCAGTATATAGCGTTGCAGTCCTTATACTCAGACTTGATAGAGCTTATATAAATTACGTCATCGTAAAATTTTCGGATGGATGCTGCATTGCGCAGGTTGTTTATAGCGACGTACTAATGCCTGTGTGTGTGAATATATTGTCATGACCATACACATGTTCTTATACGTCATTTCTTACCCCTGAGAGCGAGACAGAATCTGAGCCACTTTTCCCCGAAGTCT
>NC_051405.1:5822483-5822581 GCF_015228065.2 Penaeus monodon
GCCAAGCCTCCCGCACCCGCTGCGTCCGCCGCCCCTCGGCATCACCTGTAGCTGCCCTCCTCCCCGCCGGCTGCTGCATCTCCCCGTCAATGGCTTTC
>NC_051405.1:5822622-5823111 GCF_015228065.2 Penaeus monodon
TTTTTTCTCTCGCCTCAACAGCCACCCTTCGCCACCTGCGCGCACCCCCTTCCCCGCTGCCTCCCCCCGCCCCCCTTTAACGAGGCACAAAGGTGGGCATTGAGGGGGAAACTTCACCTTCAAAGGGAGTAGGAATGGCGCGTCACGCGCGTGGGAATCGCGGGAATGGCGAATAAATGCCGGCACACTCCCTGCCCCTTTCGGGAATGGCCTGCCCTCCCGACCGCCGCGCCGCCACCTGCTCGTTTGTTCCGCCGAAGCCACCGGTTGCTCTTGTCTTGGGGGGGGGGGGGGATGCCTGTGTGTAGCCGAGTGTATTTACACAGCGTGCGTGTATGAAATATTCTTTCATTCTATGACGCTCTCTGCTGTAGAGCCAACTTTATTTCTTCTTTTTTAGGAATCGCGTCTTGTTTTTCCTTTCTTTACGATAGTCCTCCTACTCATATATCGCAATATGCGAAAAGTCATATCAATCATGAAGCATGC
>NC_051405.1:5823484-5823676 GCF_015228065.2 Penaeus monodon
ATCCTTGACCTTAGGGTCAGGGAAAGGCTGGTATAACTGATGACATATTCAAGTGATCGTTATTTTTAATTTGTCAACTGGTTTTGTTTCCAAAACAAGTTACTTAAATGCACCTTGATCAATTAAGCTTATCGTTTCAAGGCAAAACCAGCGACAGACCAGTTTCAGGAGAACAGCAAAACATTGGAATCA
>NC_051405.1:5823891-5824650 GCF_015228065.2 Penaeus monodon
TCTTGCTAGAGCAAATTGCCCTACTTTACAACATAAAAATATCAAATAACCTTAAGCTCGAAAGTTGCACCTTATGGTCCACATCTCGCTATTGATGATTATGGAAGAAGACAAATTTCTGTATCCAAGACCGATGGAATTTCAAAGTTATATCCCCGGAATGGTTTGACGATGAGCATTTTCTTTTTCGAAAGTCACATTACTCATTCTTCCAATGAGTTATAGGCTATCGAACTGATTTGGGAATCAAGCAAAGAGAACGTAAATAAAAGAAGCAGGGAGGACAGGTCGTCATATGAAAACAGTGAAAACTTATCGTTATATCAGCTTATCAGATTAAATCTCTCAGTTTAGCGAAGGCAACGCGATGACACTCAAGTTAAGATTAAATAATAAAGAAATTAGTCATTTTACAACTCAAAAACCGTGTTTCTTAGTTTCCGATGCAAGAACCGAGGGCCATGCAAGAGGCTGGAAATACCTGCTGAGGCATCTCTGGCCCGAGCAGCGCGGGTCGAGAAGTAGCCAGAGGCAGATAGCGCGTGCGGATCATAACAAAGGTTGGTGTAATAAGCTCGGCCACCTGGTCACCGCCGGTCAATGGGTTTTCGTAATGGCCAAGCTACACTTTTTTTAAGGGTGGCGAGGGGGGGGGGGTGAATGGTCATGAATGATGGTCTGTTCTGGAACTTCCTTTCACAAGTCGTCTGGCAGATCGGTTATTTTTTATTTTTTTTTACTAGAATGGTTATGGAAGCT
>NC_051405.1:5826216-5826699 GCF_015228065.2 Penaeus monodon
ACGCTTTTGATCATATCTTGCCCAACGCTGAGGACTAAGACGATGCAACCGATTTTGCAATTTTGTCATTGATACCAATTATTTCCGTAGATTCTTGGCTTTTTCTTAAAGACAAGAGAAGCCTTAGTGCCTCCTATAGTGCCACTGGTTACTGTGTAGCATTTGTTAGCATCAAAAATATGAGATGAACAGGAAGGGAAAGTGGAAGGGAAACGACCGCGGTCATGTACTTTATTCAAATTCTTTCACCGGATTGTGAAGACTCACGTTTACTCAAGCAGCTCACCCTTCCTTTTTTCCATCCGCCAGACGCTTAATCATAACATAAATATACACAACAAATAGGAGAATACGGAAATACGGCATCCATTCACGGAATACACACTGTTTCACACTCAAAGGACATGTGCTCAGTCACACGGTGCATTCACTTCATACAACCAAACAAATGCTCGCACACGCAAACCCTTTACATATATACTA
>NC_051405.1:5826809-5826983 GCF_015228065.2 Penaeus monodon
GATATCTTAAACAATAGAATCATCAAGCGAGACGCTGCTTATTTTCCTTCTTTATTAGTTGCGAAAACACTGCTTGAGGAAACGGCCAGGACTTGTTTAGAAAGAACCGCTTTCTCAAATAAACTGAAAAGTCAAGAGTATATGTATATGTATTTAGAGCTGCGGTGATATATC
>NC_051405.1:5827119-5827650 GCF_015228065.2 Penaeus monodon
GACAAGAATACAAAACTATAGAGAATGAATTAAAGCAGGACCAACGTGCAGACAATCCCCGATGATTATATCAGACTTCGAAGTGTAAACAAAATAAATAGATTATATTTACGCACATGACCTAGCAATGACCTTAGCACGCCATCGGTCAGCGGCGCCCCGTGTAAACACACAGTATTAACACCCTTACGTGCTCATAGGTCATCATCCTTCTGCCCTCGACACGCTCCCCAGCTGCTTGTCCTACTGAGAATATGGAAGTCGTTCTTCTAACTCGATTTCTAGGAGCGCAAGCAAGATTGCGGTTGAAGATTATCCCGTCCTTGCCCTGGAGGCAGAGAGGAGGTGCGGGCGGGTCTGGTTCATTGCCATGCGCGTCATATGCGAGCTGAGATTTCGGCCGTTCAGCGGTGGCCACCTAGCAAGCAAATTCGAGTCGGAAAATCCTCATTTTATGCTCTCTTCGTTTAGTTCTTACCTATATGGAGCGTTGGTTATCATCATATATGTATAAGAAAAGGGAGTGTGCTT
>NC_051405.1:5827695-5828085 GCF_015228065.2 Penaeus monodon
TAACTGGCCCGCACGAGGGAGCTCGAGATGGCAAAACTGTGTGAGGACATTGCTGTGATTTGAGCAACCGACGACGCCCACACGCCAAAGCATTGTTTGTGGATGCACTTATTTTACCTGAATTTTATTACTTATCCCGTGTATATATTCTGCCTCTAACATCAAACATTTTTTGATGAATAGGACCTACCTAAATTAAGTATTAATAAAAATGTAGAGTTAAACTATTCTAAATGACGTTTTCCCTTTCAAGATTGAGAAAGCGTCAGTGAAGGTGTGTGTGTTGCCCTCATGGGGGTTGCACCTGCCTCTGTTTTTACATAACGTCAATAAAGGTTGAGATGAAGGGTATTTTGGTGGCACATGCGGGTACCTGGGTATTTAAGGCTA
>NC_051405.1:5828362-5828464 GCF_015228065.2 Penaeus monodon
TACAGGCGAAGATTCTGTGCGAATGTGTATCCACACGTATTATGTATGTGCTTAAAAGCGCTTTCTCGCTCTCTTCTTTTTGTGGCATCGCGTTAGAAAAAA
>NC_051405.1:5828547-5828622 GCF_015228065.2 Penaeus monodon
ACAAAGAAACGTTGTTTTGATTATCTGTCTGAAAATATGCTTATATTAAGGTCTGATTGGAGAGGCGATGCGATA
>NC_051405.1:5830034-5830419 GCF_015228065.2 Penaeus monodon
CGCAACATTGGCCCTGATTTTGTTTATGTTTTCTTGCTTCGCCGCACCTGGCTGACGGGGTACTTTGACGTCTCCTCGAAGAGCATCTGCAGGCGAAATGACCAAATTTTCAGGGAATATAAAATACATGGTCAAAAGACCTTTGGAAGGAAAGGGACCAGAGACTGCAACTACAAATTTGCCTTTTCCGGATGCAATGGAGGTATGCAGGGGAAAGTTCTGCAGTGGAGGAGGAGGCAGGTGTGTTACCCCGTGGATGGAGGATCTGAGGGCTCGGCTGATAACATCAAGGAAATCCAGCCCTGGGCTTTTTCCCCGTCCTAGTAATGGGTGGGAGAGAGGGAGGGAGCTGGGGCTTTGGAACGAGGATATCATTTTATTCAGG
>NC_051405.1:5831693-5832145 GCF_015228065.2 Penaeus monodon
ATGTTATTGTGCTTATTGTTTATCGTCGTTATCATTATCCGTATTAGTATTATTTTTCTTAACATTACAGTTGTCATTTTGTTGTTTTCATAACGTCCTTTTAATTATTTAATCACCAAAAATAAAATTTTCCTCAAAGTACCCCATAAAAAATAAGAAAGGATATCATTAGCAATCACCAGAACTCTTTACTCATTCTGCCACCAACCTTTGTACCTAGGGAAAATTAATATAAATCACCATCCAATGAAATAAGACAATTTTAATCCAAACTCAAACTTTCTCCCACTGTCAAAAATCCTCTCTAGCTTTGTCCTCTAATGAATCACGGGGACAATACTGCTGTACCTGAGGCGCGGACGGGAGCCATTCCTCGAGCCTATTACGCTTCCTCACGCGAAAACAGGGATTAAGTTGGGGCGAAGTGGAGAGCAGAGGGAAGCGTCTGTGCT
>NC_051405.1:5833140-5833309 GCF_015228065.2 Penaeus monodon
CCGGCGGTCGACATGCGCCGGCGTCCCTGGTCCCTTTGCGGGTCCTCCCGGCCGCGGAGACCTGGGTCCTGGCACGCAGCCGCGACCCCAGCACCTTTGGCCGTCGAGGCACCTTCCTGCCTTGCGAAGAAATGGCCGAGAATTCATTTTCATGTTTCATTTGATTCAT
>NC_051405.1:5837429-5837603 GCF_015228065.2 Penaeus monodon
CCAGACAGGGAGATGCGTAGATAAATATACAAATTAATAGTAATTAAAACAGGGGAATTGATTATAATGAAATTACTCTAACACAGACATTATCCTTTTCCTCTGGTCCTAAAAAAGATAATATTAACCTGTTACAGAGTTCGTAAAAGATCTTTTGTTCTAATATCTTTACTG
>NC_051405.1:5837632-5837895 GCF_015228065.2 Penaeus monodon
TCTTACTTTTAAGACATTATCCGCAACATTTCCATGAAACAAAAATAAGAGGTGGATGAAAAGACAGTAGATTAAATTAAAAACATGATTAAACTTTAGGACTTTTGCATTTCCCGAAGTCAGAATATCTTTTAGTGGTATAAAATTTCTTCTCTATTGAATATTGAGGTTATACTGGTTCACTTAGAGTGCGAGATGAATAACGACAGAAAGAGATATTTGGGTATTTTGTAGATGATGTTCAAACAGAAATGAAATTTACT
>NC_051405.1:5837986-5838259 GCF_015228065.2 Penaeus monodon
CAAGAAACATTCGAGTAGGAAAGGTAATCATTTTAATGAAATTAAAAACGAATACAAAAACTCGATTAGATTTTTAATTCACTCCCTCCTTATCACTTCATCAAATCGCTCATTAAGCCCTCTAAGTTAACAGAACCAGTTTTCAACATTAATCTAATTAAAAGGCATTTGGACCAGCACAGGCAGGCGCTTTTTATTTTTTATTTTTTTCTAAAATTGCTGAGTCACGATATTTTACATCTGGCCATTATGCTCTCCTCCCTGTGCCCTTCG
>NC_051405.1:5840218-5840303 GCF_015228065.2 Penaeus monodon
GAAAGAAGGTTTTCCGTACACAGGTTTTAAAGATCTTATGAACATGATCACGCCTAAAATCCAGAAAAAACAGGGAACTGTTGAC
>NC_051405.1:5841449-5842555 GCF_015228065.2 Penaeus monodon
TGTATGTTCATTCTAATAACTTCATCGTTCGCACTTCCCTCATCTCCCCCTCCCCCCTCTCCCTCTACAACCATCCCCCCCACCTCCCCCTCCTCCTTCTTAGCCCCCTCCTCCTCATCTGTGCGTTTATCCTTCTCCGTCTTTGAAATCTCTTTCTTCGCCACCTTTTACTTCTCCTCTACCTGCTCCTTCTCATTTTTCACATTCTTTTTTCCCTCGTCCTTCTAACACTCCTCTATTCTCTTTGCTTCCTCCTCCTTTTCCTCTCCATTTTCTTCCTCCTCCTCCTTTTCCCTCTCCTCGTATCCCTACTCTCCCCTCTCTTCTTCCTTTCCCTTTTCTTTTCCTTTTCCCTCTCTACCCTTTCTTCCTCCATTTTCCTCCTCCCTCCCTCCCTCCCCTCTTCCTCTTCCCTTTTCTCCTACCTTCTCCTCTTCTCTCCTCTCTCCGTCCCTCTCACGCTTCCCTCCACCTCCCTCCCTTCCTCCCCTCTCCCTCCACCCTTGCCTCCTACCTCCTTCCTTCTCCCCTCTCTTCCTGTTCCTCCTCTCCACTCTCTTCCTCCCTCTCCCTCCTCCCTTCCCTCTCCCTCCACCTTTTCCTCCTACCTCTTCTCCTCTCCCTCCTCCCGCCCCCAGCCTCCCCTTCGACAGAATTAGCATTTCACCAAAGGTTCCAGCAGCTGTTGTGGCCGTGAACAAAGGAGCCGTAATGTGAACACTACTGTTTACCAATGAATCATCATCAACTAACGACGTCTCTCCTGGGTTACCGATGACCGATACAAAATGAATCGTTCTGGTAGTATATTGGATTTTCACGTAAACATATCGCCGCATATGAGTATGTGTGCCTTTGTATGTGTACTTGTGGGTGTGGATGCTTGTAGAAAATACACACAAACACACAATGTATCAATACCAAAGATTAAGGAGTGGATTGAAGAAGGGGAATGAGAGGAGATGGAAATAAAAGCGAGTTTCCCCTCATGACTAAGAAAGATGGACTAGTAACCGGACTGTACACGGCGAGTAACGCAACATCTGGGAACCGGGCGTGTCAAGGTCGAAACCCTCAAAAGTCTATGGCAACGATGCGTCACGCTG
>NC_051405.1:5843192-5843377 GCF_015228065.2 Penaeus monodon
TAATGTCGCGTCTGCCAAGGCTGATATAGATAAAGATAACAGGGAGTGACGAAGGCCTTTTCAAATGTGAGAGGTTAAGGCTGGGGAAGCAGTGTCTGAGGCGGACGATGCATTATAGAAGTACTGAGAGCGAACGATTCTTTCCGGTCACTCATTCCGGTCTCACTCTTGCGCTCTGGAGGGGT
>NC_051405.1:5844371-5844506 GCF_015228065.2 Penaeus monodon
TGCACGCATAAACGAGTGTGTGTGGAAGGATGAGAAGGAAAGAGAGACCGGGAGAGAGGGGAGGAGGGAGGGGGAAGGGCAATGTGATCAGACCGGAAGAGCGGGGGGGGTAGGTAAAGGAGGGCAATGGAAGGG
>NC_051405.1:5844550-5844672 GCF_015228065.2 Penaeus monodon
GCTTGCAATGTTAGCAGAATCGTTTCGGTTACCTCTGCTAACAAGGCATTGTTGATTATCATGTTAATGATACTTTTGATGCAGTAACGAATATCAGTTCAAAGATAATTAATCGAGCAATG
>NC_051405.1:5846336-5846502 GCF_015228065.2 Penaeus monodon
GTTGATCATAGTGGGAGGTTGCACTGGCTCTGAGAGCCGCTTTGAACGCAAGTCCGGTTGTGCGCCTTTATTGATCATGAGGTCACCTGACGACGCATTGGGCAATGGGCGGGAAACTGCTGTCTTACGCTTAGTAGCATGTCCCCTACGTACGTTGGCTATGGCA
>NC_051405.1:5847859-5848866 GCF_015228065.2 Penaeus monodon
AGAGACCGCCAATTATTTAGGCGGTTAGCGAAGAGCAATCAGAGAGTAAGTGCAGCTTCGCCAAGGGAGGACCCGAGGCAACGCAGAACATACGAGCGCATCCACATTATATGTTATATAATATTCAACGATTATAATTCTTACAAAATAACTAGGTAAGGATCTTACCGCGGATCGGATATTGAATCATGTGTAACACACTGACCTATGCCTGCAGGAAAACGCTCCGCTATGCTGTGCCGATATTTTATTGTATTTTTACACGTAACATTATTCAGATGACTTGCCTTGAAAAGCGTTATATTAATGAACAGCCCAAATTTCAGTATGCACCAGACCAGGGAATATCACGTTGGCTATCATACTACATGCTCTCCGTGGCGCCTGAATATCGAAGTTACATCGTTATAAATAAAGAATCTTCCATTACATCGGAGCGTAAACGAAGTGATCTGTTTTTTACCTTCCCGGAGAGTAGTGACATCTTACATACAACCATTAAAAGTTTATGCGAGACACGGAACCCGTGTCTGCCGTGAGCGACTGACAATAAATCTATACAAAATCACCAACCTTGGAAGAGACACCGCTCCTGCCTCGGCGGCTGCCGAGTCTAAATGTCATAAATTGTTATTTACCAATTACCTCCCGGTACAAGGTCGCCATTTCCCACAACGCACGGCGCTTTTGGGTTTCAGTTTATTCTATAACGAAGTTATTATTAAATTCATTGAAAATTTTACGCTAGAACTATCCAAACGTTCCAAACGCTTATTCCATCCACACAGGAACACTTCAGATGGGATTTGATGTTTTATGCTTTATAATGTATACTATCAGATGAGACACCTCGGCGACACATGGAAACGATAGCAAATCAAATGCCATTGGCGACGGTGCCTCAGCATTTCCACCACCCACACCCAGACCCGTATAGGCCTAGCACGAGACCTGAAGTTGCTCGTTACAACCACTGGGTTTTCCACGCATCGGCAGTGACGTCACGC
>NC_051405.1:5849258-5849676 GCF_015228065.2 Penaeus monodon
TAAAGAAGCCATCAGAAATCCGGAGAGAATTGGCGAGACAGCATCAGCCACATGGACACACGTGCCCCGCCCGCTCGTGCCCATTGTGAGCCGTGCCCCTTGGACAATGGGTGGGCAGCTCTCGAGGCCAGGTAAGGTCACTCAGAGAGGGTATGGGGGGGAGCGGACGGAGGGTTTAGGAGGTGGAGGAAGCCATTAGAAGATGATGTACTTCTTACGCCTTGTGTGGTACAGGTAAAATCTGGGATTACGCACAATGGAGATTCTGACCGCCGCTCGTCTCTCTTTTCTACATTTCCTCTTTCCCCCTCCCTTCCGCCCGCCCGCACTCTGCCGCTGCTTCTGTTCGCTTTATGCCTCTGTAACTCTCTGTCTTCATCTGTCTGTCTGTATAAACTCTCTTCCACTTTCTGTATTT
>NC_051405.1:5852948-5853309 GCF_015228065.2 Penaeus monodon
TTGGAATGTGGGTAATCCAGATCCTTTTACTAATCATCAGAACAACAGCTTTGGAGCCCCCATCCCCCCTCCCTAACCCTCACCCCACAGAAATGCTCCTTCGCCAGCAAACGATAACAGATCAAGACAGTAATAAAGGTACGACTGAAACTGATAAAGCTTATGAGGCAGATAGCAGTTATTAGAAATCATGAACTATTCAATAGGGTTTCCTGCGCGAGACACTAATGCTCGGTCTTCAAAGGCTGTCTTGTAAGACAAACTTGCCCTGTTTTTACTGACCGAGAATAGCGATTAGTTGACGGGGGTCGCCGGAATGAACACAGCACCGCAGGAGCTTGAAGAACCTTTTCTTGTTCTT
>NC_051405.1:5854483-5854761 GCF_015228065.2 Penaeus monodon
CGGCGTCGATGAGCAAAAAACACGACACCATACATGTGTACTCGTACACTGACAGATTAATGTACAGTCGAGACATACACGTCCAAGATAAGGCGTTTACAATACCCAGCACGCGACGATTTCCTGTTATCTTAGCATTATCTTGAGACTCGGGCGGGCGGTAATCCCGGGAGGCGCCTGGACGACCGGCAGTCTTAATTAATGGCAACAATTTACTTAACAACCAATATTGGCTTGGCGGCGGCAGACGAAAGGGATGTTTTGAAGAATAAGATGAG
>NC_051405.1:5855363-5855566 GCF_015228065.2 Penaeus monodon
GCTAGTCTGTATCCATCATCCTGCATTTTCTCTCACATCATTTCCTGCATCCCTGACATGGAAGAGGCGGACCAGCGAACATGACTTATTTGATGAACGAAAACTTTAATCAATCTTGCTCGAAGAAGACACAGAAAGAAGATGGCAAAGCAAAGAAACGGAGGAGGAGGGGAAGAAAAATTTAAAAGTTTATGAAGAGGAGG
>NC_051405.1:5855594-5855669 GCF_015228065.2 Penaeus monodon
TGCTTGAAAAAGAACATAAAAGAAACTCACATTTCTTTCTTCTCTCATTTTAGTCTTCAAACGTGTGTGTGTTTA
>NC_051405.1:5855908-5856059 GCF_015228065.2 Penaeus monodon
TATTAATATTTCCAGAATAAAAACCGACGTTTGAGAATTATCACTCGACGCCAGACTTGGCGTCGCAGCCAGAGATGGGAGGACGCCGCCGCTGATAATCGCCGCTTGGACTCTTGGCCGACGCCTCGGGCGCCCGATTCCTGCTGGACGA
>NC_051405.1:5858957-5859256 GCF_015228065.2 Penaeus monodon
ACATTGTAAGTCAAAGAAGTGCTTTATTCGCGTTCACCACTAATCCATTCTAGATTATATTTTGCCCCTGACATAGTTGCAAGCCACTAATTAATTTCTGCAAAAGAGCAGCAAGACTGACGCCACTCGGGATCCCTCTCCTAAATTCCTTGCACAAAAAGGCTATACTCTTGAAAATAATTCCTTAAATAATTACCTGTATCTCCCTCAGGATTGATTACCCAGTAATTACTTCATATATATAAGCTGATAGAGGACCTGTTCTCTGCAAGAAACGAAACAGAGAGAAAAAAACGACC
>NC_051405.1:5862843-5863171 GCF_015228065.2 Penaeus monodon
CTAGGTTTGTCTGGCTAACTTTAAAACTTGGTTGTTACTCTTAATTGCTGTGGTATTGGGTTGTTATAAATCATCTGATTATGAGGCCCATTATATTACTTCAGTATCGACTGCTGAGAAGGCATCATTTTTTCTGCACCTTCAATTTCAATATCTCACTTGACGTTTTCATGTCTTTCTTTCATGTTTATACGATTATGTCAGACCTGTTAGCTTTAAAGATCTGTTAACTTTAATGATTCTGTCCGTTTGAACAGGAATGGTGATCTCTCAGTGTCGTTAACTGCTTATGGTTGTTTTTTGAATATATGGTGTTCGGGAAAAAAAG
>NC_051405.1:5863506-5863793 GCF_015228065.2 Penaeus monodon
GAATCGAAATTTAGATGCCCAGTAAGCCAGCTAGAAAATATGCTTCTTCCTCCCCAGAATCACTTTTCATTTACTTATCTTCAGTTGTCATTACTATATGATTCATTTTCGAAAATATTATCTTAGACTAATTCCTATTCAACGTCTGGTCTTCATGATTCTCTAATTCTGTTTGAGACTGGAAGATTAAAGATTCTGGACACGAGGGACGAGGAGGATTATGCCTTGCCTGCCACGTGCCCTTTAAACAGAGTCAAAGCATGTAATATTTCTTTATTTTTTAAATT
>NC_051405.1:5863868-5865055 GCF_015228065.2 Penaeus monodon
ATCATTTTATTGATATAGAGGTCTGTTTCATGATGTTCATGTGAAGTAAGAAAAGAAAGTGATGAAGACATGAGTCATTGGTTAAAGCAAACTAATTCAATCAATGGCTATTCCGGAATAATGCTCTCTGGGCAACCAGTATGTGAAAGCACACGCCCTTGGTAACCCTGCGTCCGACCAAGGCCTTCGTTCCCTCTTCGGGTTCTCTCTCTCGTCAAGATCACCTTGTTTAAAAAGGATGTACCTGCCTTTTATATATACACGCTAGACTGGACCAGAAAAATAAATCCAGTGAGAGATGGCAGATTATGTCTTATGTTCACTTCAACGTTAAATTCCATCCAAAAAGAACGATAATCAAAATGCACAGGAGAATTGTGAAAGACAAAGGATGCTATCCAATAGTGCTAATAGTTGCAAGATCAGGAGCAGCTCAATTTACCGTAAAAGGATTGAGGGTTGTGCAAACCGACCTTACTAAAGGACCGGATGATTTTATTTTAAGATAGACCTCAATTTACTGATAGACCTCAATTTATTGAGTTTCATAATCATCTGTAATAAAAAAGGAACATAAAAATCAGAGATTGGAAGAGTGTATATATACTATGCTAAAGGAATTGACAATAAAAAGTCCAGTACCACATCGGGAGGTCTTTGCTGATACCGTAATTACATATCCATGAGCATCGTATAAAGTGCTGCCAAGATCACACTGTCTATAATTCCGAGGTGATTACTAGTGTCTACCCAATGAATATTTATCTGCCACCTACACTAGAAAAGAATATAAGGTACTCCCACAATGAATGACTTAGGCCTCGCTCTTGTACACACGTGTACGAGTAATTCGACCGACGAAAAGATTACTTCTCCTTGTACGTATAATCAGCTGATGAAATGATTTAATCGAGACAGTGCTTTTGGCAAACAATCTGAAGGTTGTCTAGAAGTACGTGTTTTGTAGATTATATTTTTTTTTCTTTTCTGGGATTGCTCATTGGGTTGTTAATAATTTTTAGGCGCTTCAAAGCAAAGCGGCCTTATTAGGATTATTACCGGCAAGGAGAATGCCAATACGGTAAAGATGTTATTAAATGTTACATATATATTAGTTATATACAAGTGTACTTGTTATATCTCACAGATAAGGAGAATGACCGTACGGCAAATCTGTGTGTATGCAA
>NC_051405.1:5865082-5865374 GCF_015228065.2 Penaeus monodon
AATAGTATACAAGATCTTTATTAATACATAGGTAAGTTTGTAAAAGCGACCACTTCAACATAAAAAAAAAATAATTAGTTTACTGGTACAAATATCTGCTTTTTCTGTACAGTGGCTTGAGTGAATCAGCTCTGCTTGATTATAAGAAAGAACTTTAAACTTTGGAAGTTATAGAGAGAAAATATGTAGCTACAAATGAGACATATATAAAACTAATAAAACTGTTAATCTTGGAAGTATAACCGGATAAAGCAGTAAAGAGTGAATTCGGTATTTGAAATAAAACATGTTG
>NC_051405.1:5867096-5867370 GCF_015228065.2 Penaeus monodon
CCGAGAGGAGCAAGAGGAGGAGAGGACATACTTTTACTTCTTATTTCTTGCCACATATTGATTAGACCTGAGAATTAGGGGAACGCACAGCCTGGACAACTGTTAGGTATTTCAAGTTTCCACCGAAATAGAGAAAAGAATCTTGAGATATTGACAAGCAGATAAATATATAGACTGGAAAGGCTAAATGAAGCAATATTTTTTTAATGAAGGACCACTTCATTCTGGATTGTCTTTAACAATAGCGTCGCACTTTCTCGACGGCTGCTGTGGC
>NC_051405.1:5869410-5870120 GCF_015228065.2 Penaeus monodon
AATCTTTGATAAGTGTAGCAAATGAAACTAAAAGGAGAAAAATACAAGTATTCTTATCATGTTAGACAAAGAATAAAGGTACTGCTGCGCCTCGTGGTACCAGCCTTTAATTTGCCGCTCAGGTAGTCTGCCTCTTACGATTGATGTATACTGAGCCTCTTCTCCCTCTCCCTCCTGAAGAGAAAAAATGGGTGAACCTGTTGGATAAGAGCGAACGAATTGAAGATCTAATGTGTTCTAACTGTGAAAGTACATAGATAATTGGACAAACAAGTATACGCTTGATATAAAAAAGTATACGCTTGAGAACAAACAAGTATACGCTTGAGAGGATTGGGCAAACAAGTATACGCTTGACTATCTACCTCACCCCCCCTCCACACACTCATGCAAAGTACAACCAGCCTCACTTAGGATAATTTCTACAACCTTGTACTAGCTTTTCCTGACAGCAAGCTTGGAGCAAACAGTGCATGATTTGAGACTTGAACGTAGTAATTGCGAGAGAACAAGGTCGTTGCAATGGAAGAACTTAATGTAAGATCTTTAAACTGATTTGCATAATCTTCCTAGATTTACACACATTGAATTGACTTGAAATATTGTTTCGTTGCAGCAATACGACACGAAAAAAAATGCTTTTATAAACACGAAACCAGTAGACCAAGGCAGTAGAAAGCATTTTAGGGGTCAAGCGCTCTCGGAATTAC
>NC_051405.1:5870249-5870419 GCF_015228065.2 Penaeus monodon
AATCGCACAGATATAGAATAAAAAGAGATGATTAAAAACCAAGTTACAGTCAGAAGTAACACATATCTCTAAAATCAACAATAAAAACAGTAACACAGCTTCAAATCAGAAGTGAAATTACAGAAACACAAACTTTTCGCTGCCACTTTTCATTATTTGATTATCCTGTA
>NC_051405.1:5870470-5870597 GCF_015228065.2 Penaeus monodon
AGTAAACATGATAAATGCAATTCGAATTTCCTGTCTTCCTTGAGCTCTCGCCCTCTTTTGTCTAGGCAGAATGAGGCTCACTTCTAATTTTCCCTTCCTGTGTTTAAGCTTTGTTTTTTAATGAATT
>NC_051405.1:5872648-5872913 GCF_015228065.2 Penaeus monodon
GGATCGCGCCCCCCCTCCTTGCCCCGTCCCGCCTCCAAGCACAAAACGGAAGCGAGTGCCAAGAGACCGCTGTCGAAATGACTGCCTTTCGGGATCCGACACAGAAAAATAAGCCTTTTTCCTCTCCCGCGCTCGGATCACAAAAAAGGCCAGCGGAAGTGACGCAAAATCTCGCCGAGCGTGACTCCATCAGTCTAACTGTTGGTCGCGGCTTGCTGATGCTGGTCGGTCCTTTAGCTTTGTGTTTTCTGTTGTGTGTCTTCAC
>NC_051405.1:5875610-5875871 GCF_015228065.2 Penaeus monodon
GGCCCAAAAGTGAATATAATTTTTTTTTTAAAAAAAAAAATATTTTAAATTATAATATTTTTTAAAACTTATTAATAAGATAAAAAAAAAAATTTTAATATGTTTTTTAAATATTAAATTATCATAAAAATTAAAAAAATAATTATATTAAAATTAAAAAACTATATATATATAAAATTTATTAAAATTATATAATATAAAATTTTAAAAAAAAGGGAAATATATAAAAAATGTTTATAAATTTAGAAAAAAATTTTAAAT
>NC_051405.1:5876082-5876176 GCF_015228065.2 Penaeus monodon
AAAACCTTTAATAAAAAAAAATTTTTAAAAAAAAAACAACACACAACATAAAACCCCCCAATATATAATTAAAATTTTAAAAAAAAACTTTTTT
>NC_051405.1:5876332-5876566 GCF_015228065.2 Penaeus monodon
GAATTTTTAAAAACCCAAAAAAATTAAGGTTTAGATTTTATTTAATATTTTGAAAAGTAAATAAATTTAAATTTTAAATATTTTAAATTTAAATAATTAATTAATTAAATTTTATAAAATTATAATTAATAAACCCATCTTAACATGAATGATATATTTTACAAATTATATCTTTATTTAAAATAAAATTTAATTAAAATTAAATTAATTAAAAAGTAATTAATACCCAGCAAA
>NC_051405.1:5876609-5876703 GCF_015228065.2 Penaeus monodon
CCAAAACCACAAAACAAACAGAAATTTTCTTATTAATATATTAAAATTATTTTTTATTAATTTTATTTTAAATATTTAAACCCACAAACACCCC
>NC_051405.1:5876746-5876942 GCF_015228065.2 Penaeus monodon
TTATTTTAAATTTTATTATAATAATATTACTATATTATATAAATATTATTAATATAATATATATATATAATTTTTTATATATTATATTATATTATATTATATATTTTTATATAATATATTTTAAAATTAAAATTTACAAATAATTAATGTTTTTGTTGTTATTAAAATATTATTAAAAATTTTTAAAACTATATAT
>NC_051405.1:5877019-5877143 GCF_015228065.2 Penaeus monodon
TTTTTTTTTTATTTATATATTTATTATTTCATAATATATTTTAAAAATTAAAAATTATATTTTAAAAAATTTATAAAATATATATATTATATATATTATAAAAAAAAATTTTTTTTAAAAAACC
>NC_051405.1:5877295-5877517 GCF_015228065.2 Penaeus monodon
ATTTATATTTATATAATAAAAAAAAAAAAATATTTAAAATATATATTTTAAAATATTATATTTTTTTATATATAATAAATATTTTAAATTTTATATATATATTATAAATATTTTATTTTTATGTTTTTAATATTTAATTATATAAATATATAATATATATTTATAATAAATTTTTTAAATTTTTATATATATAAAATTATATATCTATAAATTTATATTTTT
>NC_051405.1:5877577-5877645 GCF_015228065.2 Penaeus monodon
TATTTATATTTATTATTATTTATTTTTATATATTATTTTTATTATTATATTTATATTATATATTTTAA
>NC_051405.1:5877779-5878370 GCF_015228065.2 Penaeus monodon
TTTAAACAAAAAATTAAACCATAAATTACCCCCCCCCCAAAAAAAAACCCCCAAAAAAAATTTGTATATTATTTTATTTTTATATTATATATATTTATTTTATTATTTTAAAAATTTTTTTTTTTTAAATTTTTTTTATTTTTATTAATTTTATTAATTTTTTTTTTATTTAAAATTTATATATCTTTATTTATTATATTTTTAAAATTTTTTTTAAATTTATTATATATTTTTCCCCTTATTATTTTATTTTTTTCTTTTTTTTTTTTTTTATATATTAAAATTTTTTTTTTTTTTATATAATTTTTAAATTTTTACTTTATTTTTTTTATTATTTTATATTATTTTTACAATATTTATAATTATTTTTTATTTTTTTTTTTTATTTTGTGTTTTGTGTGTTTGTATTATTATTTTTTATTTTTTTTTTTTTTTGTTTTTTTCTTAATAAAAAATAAAAATTTATTTATATATATTAAAATATTTATATTGTAAAACACAAACCCCCCTAATTTTTTGGGTTTATTTTATATATATTTTTATTATATATAATATTATATATATATTAAAATTATAATATTTAAATATTTA
>NC_051405.1:5879339-5879444 GCF_015228065.2 Penaeus monodon
GGTGTGTTTGGTTGTTAGTTGTGCGTATGTGGGGGTTTGTATCGCGGTTTTTTGTGTTTTTTAAAATTATACCCACCTTATAATGCTGTGGTTTATTACATCTAC
>NC_051405.1:5880212-5880415 GCF_015228065.2 Penaeus monodon
GTGTGAGTGTGTGGTTAAAGTATTTTTTTGGGAAAAACATAATTATTATTTTTTTAAATATCTTTTATATTTATAAATTTATTTTTCCCCCCCCACCCCACCCTATGAGTAACCCCGTTATAAATGGTAAAAGGTCGGGTTTTTGGGGGCCTTTGAATTTTTATTTATTTTGGTCACCTAACTTTTCCGAAAAAAAAACCCCC
>NC_051405.1:5880462-5880628 GCF_015228065.2 Penaeus monodon
CCTTCCCCCCCCCCCCTCCAGGGGTTATTGGGGGTTTTTTTGGGCCCTCATTGGGGAAGTACACACTTCCTTTTTTTTTTTCTTCGCTATTTTTATTCTCTTTCCGAAGGGGAGGGGGTAAATATGTGCTTTCTTTCTCCCAATCCCACTGTCCCCCGGGCCTGTT
>NC_051405.1:5880735-5881035 GCF_015228065.2 Penaeus monodon
CCCCATGTAGTGTGCATTTGGCGCAGCCTCCGGTCACCCTCATCTCCTGTCCACGTGCGCTGACCTAACTTCCAGCTCTACTTCCGTCTGTCGTAACTTCCGACATATTAGCGTAACTTATCCGTCAACTTCCTTTTGCCCTTTTTTTTACCCTTGTGTCTGTCATTATTTTTTGTGCCTATGACGCCGGTTATGCCCTGAATTCAATTATGATTAGGCGACTTTTGCCTAGGGAATGTGGGGGCAATTTTGGATTATTCAAAAACCTTGATTATGTTGGATTTTTTATGTATGTATGTG
>NC_051405.1:5881380-5881467 GCF_015228065.2 Penaeus monodon
AAAAATTTTTTTAATTTATATCATAATATTTATTTAAAATTCCTACAATCTATACTTTAAAATATATTTATCTTTTTTAATATAAAA
>NC_051405.1:5881666-5881763 GCF_015228065.2 Penaeus monodon
GTCTCGAATATGTGGTGAGTGAGAATCCCCCTTTATTATTTTAAAACTATCCTGGGGAGGATCAGGTTCAGCCCCCCCGTATAAAAACCCCGTGTTT
>NC_051405.1:5882520-5882968 GCF_015228065.2 Penaeus monodon
GTTTTGTATATATATTACAGTTATACTATTTTCCCCACAGGTTTTATATTTTATTCGAGTTGAATGGAATGACACACAAACATATTTTGTGTGTCTAAGTTTAAAAATAGAAAGGAAGTACTAATTTCAAACACAGTTATTACCAAGTTGAAGAAGATTTACGACGCACTATCACTTGCATATATGTAGGCCGACATTTGTGAACGCGCCGTCCGGGTGGATGCTTCAGTTCATTAATTACTCAGCGAGAATTGTTGCTGCCACGCACCAGGTTTAGCTTAATGAGATAAGTGTCCGCGATTCTGCGAGATGGATTTTGCCCAAATTTTAAATTTCTGTATTACGTGATATCTTAACTGTCAAAAAGTTTTTAAAAAGGAAAAAAGAAGGGAGCTTAAACCCCTCGTGTGGTGTTGTGTAAAAGATAGATGGAATATAATGGAAAAGA
>NC_051405.1:5883618-5883717 GCF_015228065.2 Penaeus monodon
TCCCAAAACATACGCTGAAAAACACAAAACAAAACCAACCCACCCAACCCCAAATATTAATTTAAAAATTTATATAAAAAAAAAGTTTATAGGTTTTTA
>NC_051405.1:5883750-5884055 GCF_015228065.2 Penaeus monodon
ATTTTTAAATTTTAAAGATGGGGGGGGGGGTTGGTTTTGGGTTTGTTGATCCTTATTCCTTTTATTACAATTTGAAATCTTTTTAACCTCCCCAACCTAACCCCCAATCAAACCACAACACCCAAACCAAAACCCCACACACACAGAACCACCCCCAAACAAACCCATCGCGCACAAAAAACCCACCAAAAACAACCCAAAAAAAAAACTTTATATTTTTAATAAATATAAAATTTTTAAATTTTTTTTTAAAATTTTTATTAAAAAATGAAAAATAATATTTTTAATATTTATATTATTTTTTT
>NC_051405.1:5884089-5884327 GCF_015228065.2 Penaeus monodon
TTTTAAATATTTTAAATATTTTAAATATATTATAATCAAAATGTCAATCCTTTAATTATCCAGGGAATATCCTAATTTTAAAAATTTAATCAAAAAAAATTATATACATAATAAAATAATATAAATATTAAAATTTATAAATATTATTATTCCCTTTTTTAAAAATTTTATTATATTTTTATAAAAAATATAATTTAAAAATTTATTTTTTGATATTTATTTAAATGGGCGGGGGGGG
>NC_051405.1:5884381-5884449 GCF_015228065.2 Penaeus monodon
TCTTTGGTTTTTTAGGGTAAAAAAGGGAACTTTTGATCCCTTGGGGGGAAAATCCCCAAACAAATTTT
>NC_051405.1:5884781-5884933 GCF_015228065.2 Penaeus monodon
AGCTGCCGCAGACGAGGAATTTCAGCGGTACCCACGCCTGCCTCTAAGGCCGCACTCTTATCGGCATTACACATCAGCAGAAAACATGACACTCAGAGCTACTGTGCAGAAGAGAATATCCCTGTATCTTATTTGCCTGTCTGTTGATGTGA
>NC_051405.1:5887171-5887598 GCF_015228065.2 Penaeus monodon
AGCTTAGCATCATCATAATTTTTTTCTATTTGATTTTCATTATAATTTGCATAAAACCATGAAAAAACAACAACTGTGATCAAGAAAAGTCGAACAGAGAAATTAAAAATAATCAAACATGAACCTGTAAACAGTTGCAAGCTGTTGACACTGCAGGATGCAGGAGACGCAGAGATTCCCGGATCCTCTCTCCTGCTTAGACGTCGCTATTGATGTTGCAGGCGGAGATCCCGCTCGCGTGTGACTAGGTTTAATTTTTAGCTTATTGAAGGCTTCATCTGTGTCTACATGTTTAGGAAAGGGCTTCATCATTTTTATGTATATGTTCAGAAGGGAATGAGGAATCAATTTAATGCATATTAGAAAGTCATTTATCTTTTTAAATTATTTTTAGATTTCGAGTACTAAATGACCGTAAATCAATCAC
>NC_051405.1:5889391-5889520 GCF_015228065.2 Penaeus monodon
AGGGTCACTCTTAATAAACATGATATTATAAAGAAGGGAAATGTGATTACAACTCAGCCAGTTCCAATAACACAATATGAAATAAACAGTCTTCATAATGACACAGTAGCTGGAAGACATCCCCAAATG
>NC_051405.1:5889582-5889832 GCF_015228065.2 Penaeus monodon
GAGGCAAAAAGCGATATTCCGGCCACGTGCCCCAGGACACATTCCCAAGCACATTACCTTTGCCGGGTGTACATGTGTGTGAGTACATGTGCGTGCGGTGTATGCATGACCATGTCTGCTTGACTGCTGCCCGGGGCGCACCCGCGGCACCCGCCCTTCGCTCACACCTGCCGCTCGCACGCCGGGGACGCCGTCAGGTCCGGCACACCCCCACCCCCACCACGTCGTCCCCCCTCCCTTTCCTGCCCAG
>NC_051405.1:5890158-5890264 GCF_015228065.2 Penaeus monodon
TTCTCATTCGGTGGAAATTTGAAATCCCTAACAGTTGTCCAGGCTGTGCGTTCCCCTAATTCTCCAGGTCTAACAATATTGGCAAGAAATAAGAAGTAAAAGTATG
>NC_051405.1:5891206-5891558 GCF_015228065.2 Penaeus monodon
TGATATTAATTATTCTATTTATTCTTATTTTCATATATTGCCTTATTTCAACATGTTTTATGTCAAATACCGAATTCACTCTTTACTGCTTTATCCGTATTATACTTCCAAGATTAACAGTTTTATTAGTTTTATATATGTCTCATTTGTAGCTACATATTTTCTCTCTATAACTTCCAAAGTTTAAAGTTCTTTTTTATAATCAAGCAGAGCTGATTCACTCAAGCCACTGTACAGAAAAAGCAGATATTTGTACCAGTAAACTAATTTTTTTTTTTAATGTTGAAAGTTCGTTTGAAGTGGTCGCTTTTACAAACTTATCTATGTATTAATAAAGATCTTGTATACTATT
>NC_051405.1:5891585-5892752 GCF_015228065.2 Penaeus monodon
TTGCATACACACAGATTTGCCGTATGGTCATTCTCCTTATCTGTGAGATATAACAAGTACACTTGTATATAACTAATATATATGTAACATCTAATAACATCTTTACCGTATTGGCATTCTCCTTACCGGTAATAATCCTAATAAGGCCGCTTTGCTTTGAAGCGCCTAAAAATTATTAACAACCCAATGAGCAATCCCAGACAAAGAAAAAATGATAATCTACAAAACACGTACTTCTAGACAACCTTCAGATTGTTTGCCATAAGCACTGTCTCGATTAAATCATTTCATCAGCTGATTATACGTACAAGGAGAAGTAATCTTTTCGTCGGTCGAATTACTCGTACACGTGTGTACAAGAGCGAGGCCTAAGTCATTCATTGTGGGAGTACCTTATATTCTTTTCTAGTGTAGGTGGCAGATAAATATTCATTGGGTAGACACTAGTAATCACCTGGGAATTATAGACAGTGTGATCTTGGCAGCACTATATACGATGCTCATGGATATGTAATTACGGTATCAGCAAAGACCTCCCGATGTGGTACTGGACTTTTTATTGTCAATTCCTTTAGCATAGTATATATACACTCTTCCAATCTCTGATTTTTATGTTCCTTTTTTATTACAGATGATTATGAAACTCAATAAATTGAGGTCTATCAGTAAATTGAGGTCTATCTTAAAATAAAATCATCCGGTCCTTTAGTAAGGTCGGTTTGCACAACCCTGCTGCTCCTGATCTTGCAACTATTAGCACTATTGGATAGCATCCTTTGACTTTCACAATTCTCCTGTGCATTTTGATTATCGTTCTTTTTGGATGGAATTTAACGTTGAAGTGAACATAAGACATAATCTGCCATCTCTCACTGGATTTATTTTTCTGGTCCAGTCTAGCGTGTATATATAAAAGGCAGGTACATCCTTTTTAAACAAGGTGATCTTGACGAGAGAGAGAACCCGAAGAGGGAACGAAGGCCTTGGCCCGGACGCAGGGTTACCAAGGGGGGTGTGCTTTCACATACTGGTTGCCCAGAAAAGCATTATTCCGGAATAGCTATTGATTGAATTAGTTTGCTTTAACCAATGACTAATGTCTTCATCACTTTCTTTTCTTACTTCACATGAACATCATGAAACAGACCTCTATATCAATAAAATGAT
>NC_051405.1:5892932-5893220 GCF_015228065.2 Penaeus monodon
AATTTAAAAAATAAAGAAATATTACATGCTTTGACTCTGTTTAAAGGGCACGTGGCAGGCAAGGCATAATCCTCCTCGTCCCTCGTGTCTAGAATCTTTAATCTTCCAGTCTCAAACAGAATTAGAGAATCATGAAGACCGGGACGTTGAATAGGAATTAGTCTAAGATAATATTTTCGAAAATGAATCATATAGTAATGACAACTGAAGATAAGTAAATGAAAAGTGATTCTGGGGAGGAAGAAGCATATTTTCTAGCTGGCTTACTGGGCATCTAAATTTCGATTC
>NC_051405.1:5893570-5893921 GCF_015228065.2 Penaeus monodon
AACAATTTACTTTTTTTCCCAAACACCATATATTCAAAAAGCAACCATAAGCAGTTTTAACGACACTGAGAGATCACCATTCCTGTTCAAACGGACAGAATCATTAAAGTTAACAGATCTTTAAAGCTAACAGGTCTGACATAATCGTATAAACATGAAAGAAAGACATGAAAACGTCAAGTGAGATATTGAAATTGAAGGTACAGAAAAAGTGATGCCTTCTCAGCAGTCGATACTGAAGTAATATAATGGGCCTCATAATCAGATGATTTATAACAACCCAATACCACAGCAATTAAGAGTAACAACCAAGTTTTAAAGTTAGCCAGACAAACCTAGATGATGAAAAGA
>NC_051405.1:5897081-5897190 GCF_015228065.2 Penaeus monodon
TCAAATTTTTCCCTTTTTTCTTAATCTTATTACTACTTCTACTACTGTTATTTCTTTTTATTAATATCAATAGGTATTTTTGATTATTTTGTTATGTTGTTTATTTTAA
>NC_051405.1:5897746-5898268 GCF_015228065.2 Penaeus monodon
AAAAATAAAAAAATTTAAAAAGATAAAAAAAATAATAAACAAAAAAAAATTCCTGCTTTTTCTCCGCTCTCCTCCGCCCCTCCGCCTCTTTTCCGCTCTGCCCCTCTCTCTCCTCCCCCCCCCCCCCTTTCTCCCTCCCCTTCTTTGGGTAAAATATTAAAAATATAAAATTATATATAAATATAATTTAAATAAAAAATAAAAAAGGATGAAATTTATACAAAAATATAATATAAAATATAGGAATATTATAATATTTTATATAATAAATAAAAAATAAATAAGTAATAAATAAACGGATATATAATAATAAAATATAAATATATAGAAAAATAGATATTAAAAAATTTAACGTATATAATATAAAAATTTAAATAATAATAGTATTAAAATAAATATATAAAAATATATATAATTTTAAAATAATTACTTTATATGTTTTATATAAAAGTATTATATAAAATTATTTTAAGAAATTAATAATAATTTTAATATAGGGATATTTAAAAAAGATTTTAAAAT
>NC_051405.1:5898968-5899065 GCF_015228065.2 Penaeus monodon
TTAATAAGAAATAATATGTAAAATAACATTATAGACAATTTTACATATATACACCAAACACACACACTGACAATTGAGGTGTGTTTAAATTAGTCCT
>NC_051405.1:5899177-5899266 GCF_015228065.2 Penaeus monodon
ATATTATTTTATTTTAAGAATATGTATTTTAATATATACTTAATACATATTATTACATATTACTGATGTGTGTTTACATGTATGCCTTT
>NC_051405.1:5899467-5899654 GCF_015228065.2 Penaeus monodon
TAAAAAATAAAAAATTAGTAAATATTTTTAAAAATAAAAGAAAAAAAATAATAATAATATATTGTATAATAAATATAAAAAAAAAATAAAATATGAAGAAAAATAAAAGGGGGATAAAATAAAAAAAAATATATAAATTTTAATATAAGTTTTTAAAATTAGATAATAAATCAAATAAATAATGGGG
>NC_051405.1:5901077-5901946 GCF_015228065.2 Penaeus monodon
ATTTCCAGTTGGTCGACGATGAAGCTGTGTTTTGCTGGAAAATTGTCGCAACATGCAGGAACGACTCCAGGCGCCAGACAAGCAGCTGTCACTGCTTCTAACAAGTCCAGACAGACCTATGGAAGGTACTATAATCGAGGCACAAGAGAACAAATTCCAGCAGAGGGGGGCTCACTCGTCTGGTATTATGAAGCACAGACATCGTACTGGTTCTGTACCGCCATTAACAGGAAAAGTGGCGTGGGAACCTGCAAGAGGTGTTGCTCAACTGGGGACCACTGGACTTGAAGTGGAGAGATGTCCACACAGAGTCCGGACTGAGAGCGCATCTCAACCACTAAAGCCTTTCAAGGGACATCGAGGAGCTGTGTTACGCATCGGAAGATGAGGATGACGCAGTATCCAGATGCCACCGGATGTTCCTGACTTGGACCCAGAGGTTTCCCATTGAACATTCCAGGACTCGATGTTGAGGGACGTTGATCCAGATGGACAGCCGATGTTCGAGCCGACTTCCACTGGTGGACTGAGGCTGAATGGACAGGGAAACCGTCTTCCAGTGCTTACCTTGCTCCTGAATATGTAGCTGTTCAGGACTGTAATTCCTTTTCTTTTCCAGCCCCCTTCCGTGGCTGGGCTGCTGTTAGAGGACACCAGCTTGTGTTTGTTTTTATTTACTTCATTTTACTGTTTTTACTGTACATTTTTATTTACTTGTGTTTTGTGTGTTCAGTGATGATTGTCATGCACGCTCCAAGCTTGAACATACACCGTAACTTTTGAGGCAAGTAAATCGGGCTCAGGCCCCTTCTTGTTTCTCTTTCCAGTGGTCTCCGATGTCCTCTCCGACCCGTCGGTATGGAGGGTTG
>NC_051405.1:5908011-5911967 GCF_015228065.2 Penaeus monodon
ACCCTCCCATACCACGGGGTCGGAGAGGACATCGGAGACACACCTGGAAAGAGAAACAAGGAAGGCCTGAGCCCGATTACTTGCCTCAAAAGTTACGGGTGTATGTTCAGCTGGACGTGCATGACACGCATCACTGAACACACAAACACAAGTAAATAAAATGTACAGTAAAAACGGTAAAATGAAAGTAAATAAAAAAACAAACACAAGCTGGAGTCTCTAACAGCCGCCCAGCCACAGGAAGGGGCTGGAAAAGAAAAGGAATTACAGTCCTGATCTGCTACACATCAGGAGCAAGGGTAGCACTGGAAGACAGTTCCTCTGTCACATCAGCCTCAGGTCCACCAGTGAAGTCGGCTCGATCATCGGCTGGTCCATCTGGATCAACGTCCTCAACTGGTTCTGCAACAGCTTCGCATGTGGCGACAGCTACAGAGGGTGGTAGAAAGGCACCTTCTATATCCCAGTCTTCTTCTGCAATGTCTTGTAGAGATTCAGGAAAATCGTCCCATTCCATCTCGGGTTCGACAGACCCCTCAGGTAACAAGGAGGATTCAGTGAAGTGCTTCGGCTCTGTGACGGTGGAAGCAGTTGTAAATGTGCTCTCCTCTTCAGTTTGAAGTGCTAACCTCGGCTCTGTCATGGCAGAGGTAGATGAGCATCCCAGGCCGTGAGCTACTGGAGTTCCTGGACTGATGGGACACCTGTCTCGCCCGGCAGCAGTAATGCCTGTAGATCTGGAGGCTGTGTGGATCATATCCTTCGCAAAGTCGAGTTCCTCCTCAAGGCCAGTCCTGACAGGAGGTACATGATTCCTGGCAGCTGTGTCCCTGAAGGTTGACTGTGATTGTAGATCAGGATGGTCGAAGGACTGGGGAACACTGTAGACCTCTCCCAGAGGTGTGACGGTCCCAAGCCTTGTACCCTGTTTCAGTACTAGTGGCCGTGAAGTGTGATTCAGGGCCCATATGGAGCATCGTCGTCGAGTGGCGGTTGTAACCAGGTGCGGCAGTGTCAGGTGATCAGTCGCAGCAGGGGTTAGAATGACATCTCCATCTGCCTGTCCCAGGCGAGAAATACAGCCCTCCAGAAAGCGACCCGAATGTGGTGGTATTTCAGTGAGACGTGCAAGGTGCACTGCAGCTTCTTGTGGAGTCGATGGTTGGATGGGCCTTTGGAGTCCAGTTGGAGAATTATCCAGGTCAGAGTCAATCATGCTAATCTGCAGGGAATGTGCGTCCATGTACAGGAGCGGAAGTTCACAACCCCCTAGAATTAGCAGTCCATGAGATGACTCAGCTTCAGACTGTAAGGAGAAGTCCAGGCGTCGCAAGAAGTCTGTCCCAAGGAGAAGGTCACCGTGGAACGAAAGGTCAGCTACTATGGTGCGGTGAAGTAAGGCAATGTCTTTGCTGATGTTAAAGGTGAGTGTAACCTCTGCAGCTGGATGGAAAGGATCTCCTGAGACACCCTGGAGAACCTTGTTGGAAACATGATGTCTGAGCTTCTTTGCTGGGTCGATCACTCCTAAGGCACTGGGCTTGACCAGAGTCACCTGAGACCCAGTGTCAATGAAGCAGAGAAGAGTCTTCCCATCAACACTGAGTGCCACGACTGGCCGTCCGCCGACTGCTGGAGTACTCACAGGAGCTGCCTGCAACAGCTCTGTCTGGGCTGCGATGGAGCGTGTGTGGGTTCCCTCCTGCGAAGTCGCCAGTGAAGCTGGGAACCCTTCCTTCCTGGCCTCTCGGAAAGGGACACTCACGAGACATGTGACCGCTTCTCCCACACCGGAAACAAGAGAAAGCTGGTGGTGATGGCTGACGGGCAGCAGCCCTGCATTCCCGGGTGCTGTGGGTCGAACTTCGATGGTATTCGTACCACATGTTACGCCGTGAAGTTGGAGATAAGGAGAGAGGCCGAGCAGGTGGAGGTGCAGCAGATAGCGGGAACAGGTCATAGCGGTCTCGTGCACGAGGTGGACGGTCTGGAGTACGACGTCGGACCTGGTACTCTTCTTCTTGAAGGTTGTTTGGAGACTGATGGCGAGCGTTGGAACTGCCGTGCCGGATGCCATACCTGGAGTTCTAAAGCTTCTGGGCGGTTTCTGCCAGCTGGATTGGCGAGCAATCATCCTTGAGGACAAGGAGATCCCGCAGGGTGGACGGTAAGCCAGCAAGGAAGACCCGCCTGATCAGCTCTGAAGGCTCTCCAACAGCTCCTCGGTGGTCCCGGTAGCCTTGGAAGACCGACGCCTCCACCTCAAGGAAAAAGTCCATTGGAGCCTGCCTCTCAGTCATGCTGTGGTCATACAACACCTTAAAGAAGTCAGAGGCTGTATACGTGCCTCTGAACTTACGCCTCAGCTGCCGCTTGAATGTGTCCCAGTCCCGTATCCCGTCAAAACTCTCGGAGTTGATGATAGTCTCCGCTCTGCCCCGACAGCTTGCTCTAGCAGCCCGGATGTAGGCATCATCAGTTGCGGGTCTTACCAGGTTTTCAATGGCCCGAATGAAACTCTCCACCTCCTGGTTTCTCTTCAGGGGCTCACAGGCAGAGGTTTCTCCTTTGAAGTGGGGTATGGAGTCTCGGGACACAAGATACGGGATGACATCCCTGGAAGCCAGTGAAGTCTGTTGGTGTTGAAGGTGGTCCTGTGCTGGCTCCTCACAATACCTTGTGTGCAAGGGAGTGGTCATTCTTGGGGCCGGCTCGGGGAAAGTTTGACTAGCCTCCCGCCGGTGTGAAGAAGTCCCAGGATGTGCTGCTAGGTTGTCCAGGTCCGCCTCCATCCTCCTGTATACTGGCGGTTGCTGACCACTTAGCTGGCTGTGAAAGAGAGCCCGCTCTTGCTGCTGCAGACGCCTTTCCCTCTCCTCCAGTTGTCGCTGCCATTCCTGGAGGTCTTCTCTGGAGATGGCTTGAATGGGGTTGGCAGGCCTAACCGCAGGTGGTGTGGTAGCTTGTCGAATGCGAGGGAGTGGAATCTCCGCTGGCTGTTCCTCAGTCTGTGCTGCTGAGGGAACCTGGCTCCCATTGCTGCGAGATACCACTGCCTCTGGAGGATTAGTTCTTGCCTGGAGTTGGTCTTCAAGTCGCTGCAGTCGATCCTCGTTCTTCTGGGAGATTTCCTCCATCCTGCGGAGGAGTTCATCCCTGTTCTGGGCTACAAGGTCCGTCATCCTCTCAAGTATTTCCTCCATCATCGTGACTTCGCCCTCTACGGCCCTTACTGCGTCCTCTACTTGGGTACGAGATCCCTGCACAACTAAAACTGGGAGGGATGTACGGTGGTCAGGTGAAGAGGTACGCGAGCTTGGCTGACTCGATGACCTTGTCACACGTACAGGTCTCCCACGTCCAGGCATAGTACGAAGCCTGGTAACAAGGGGAACACAGTCCCACACACAAAGGAGTCGTACAACTCAAAAAGAAACACAAAAGGAGCCAGAGATACTGGCTGACACAAAACAAAGTGAACAGTGATGCGTGTAACTGAGGCCAAATGCTGGCACATGAAAGATTAAAATAAACTTCCCGTAAACTGGGTAAAAAAGACAAAAAAGACAAAGAACCAAGTGTACACAGGGGATAAAGTAAAATTAGCAGGGGTAAAAAGAAAGATTAGAATACAGTAAAATGAAAGTGTCCCTATACCTAGCAAGAGCCACAAAGTAAAACTAACTGATGAGCGGGCATTAGTAAAAACAGACAAAAAAGCTGAAAGAGAAAAGCCTCGCTCAAAAATACTAAAATACTACAAAATCTGAAATAAAACAAAACACAGAACATAAAACACAAGAAACGTGGCTCTTCTAAAACTACTAAAACAACTAACCTAACAGGAAAAAGCTAAATGCTGGACTTTAAAAATCTTCGTATTAGTCAACGAGCAGAGAAACTCTTAAATACACTCCTGGTAGATCCCACTCGCTGCCACCAAAAATGGGGGTTAC
>NC_051405.1:5913536-5914222 GCF_015228065.2 Penaeus monodon
TGTCTTCTCCACTTCCTGGCCGAGACTCAGGAATGCCTTATCTCTCCAGACAAGTCTATCTTCATTCTTCTCAAGTCAGCAGGGAAGTGGCAGTCCTCTACGAATCGACATTGATCCTCAAAACCAATATCACAAAAATAAACAAGTTCCTTACATCCACTCGACGCTGCTTCGTGAAATTTACTTCTGAGGGGATGCGAGACCCTTTGCATTTCTCTGTTTGTCTGTGTTTTTCCTCATAATTTCAGTGATTTTAAAGGATAGATAATCTTTGCCTCTTTGGTTTCTGAGTTGTTTCTTCAGTCATATTACTGCTGTCATCAAGGTTCTTACCAGTACTGTTATTAGCTACCAAATAAATGAGATCTGTGTTTCTCTCATGATGAAAAACAACATTTTCCTTAATTCAATAATTTTCACTCATATCACAAGGTTGCCAATCTGTTTATACGAAGAGTACCGATTCAAACTACCATAAAGTACCAGATCAGCACAAAACGTACCAAAAGTTATGAAAATCAAACAATTTACTTAAGACCTTCCGTAGGTAATGTTGATGAAAATGTCTTATCCATTTATCCACTAGTTGCCGGGAGGATTGCCAACGTGTACATTTCACACCAAGTAACAGAGATTAGCTCTCCAATTCCAGGCTCGCTCTCCCACATGACCTTACGCTGCTGCCT
>NC_051405.1:5914347-5914750 GCF_015228065.2 Penaeus monodon
TAGGCATCATAACAATAGCCAACACTAACTAAAATCAGATGGAGTAAATATTTCTCGTCATTTCACTTTTGGGGAGAGTGTGATACATTACTGCGCGACTGAATGACTGCGACGTGAAAAGGCTTACCTCTTCGTACTACATACGCGTCCTGTCGTGTTTTCTTCGTATTACATACATGTATCCTACACTGTACTCAGATTGTTACCATGTTTCCATTTCGTTAAGAAATTATTTCCTTACTATGTGTGTAGTGCAGGGAAAAATCTAGAATAGCACCAGAAATTAAACATTTATCCGAATGTCGTAACAATCGTACTGGCACACCAAAATCTGGTACATTAGTACCAGCTTTGGCAGCCCTGCCATTTTATCTGTACTATAAATACCATTTTTATTAGACCC
>NC_051405.1:5915205-5917545 GCF_015228065.2 Penaeus monodon
GAGCCCATGGATGTTTTAGTTTCAGACTGTAAAAGAAGTCCCCCAGGCATGAAAGAAATCTGTCCAAGGAGAAGTCACCATGGAATAAAAAGATCAGTACTATGGTGCGGTAAAGAAGGGCAAGGTCTTTGCTGATTTGAAGGTGAGTGTAACCTCTGCAGCTGGATGAAAAGGACTCCCGAGATATCTGGAAAAAACCCTTTGTAGATGTATGTTCCCTCAGTTTGTTCGCTGGGTCGATCACCTTAAAGGGGCACGGGCTTGACAGAGTCACCTGAGCCCCAGTGTCAATAAGCAGAGAAAAAGGTTTCCCATCAAATTTAATCCCGCCGACTGTGGTGTAGTCATGCTGCTGCTTGAATGACTGTCTGGGCTGCGATGGAGCGTGGGGGGGGTTCCCTCCGTGAAGTTCCCAGTGAAGGGGGAACCTTTTCCTCCGGGCCCCTCTCAGAAAGGGGCACTCACGAGACATCGACCACTTCTCCCCCCCCCGGAAACAAGAGAATGCTGGTGGGAGGCGCTGGCGCAGTCGCATTCCTGGTACTGGGGGTCGAGCTGCGATGGTATTCACACCATTAGTCGTGATTTTGGTGACAGGAAAGGGGTGGGCAGGTGGGGTGAAGGCTAGAGGAAAAGGTATAATCGGTTTGAGACGTGGGGACGGTCTGGAGTGGGGACGTCGGCCCTGGTATCTTTCCTGAGGTCGTTTGGAGAATGATGGCGAGTTTTGGAGCTGCCGTGCTGTCCATACCTAGGTTCCAAAGTTTTGGGCGGTTTCTGCCATCTGGATGGCTTGCAATCACCTTGAGAACAAGGAACCCCACAGGGTGGGGGAAACCCAGCAAGGAAGCCCCGCCTGATCAGTTCTGAAAGCTCTCCAACAGCCCCTCGATGGTTCGGAACCCTTGGAAAACCGACGCTTCCACCCAAAGGGAAAAAAGTCCACCTCTCACACATGCCGTGATCAAACAGCCCCTTAAAGAAGCAGAGGCTGTAAATCCCCCTGAACTTAAGCCTCAGCTCCGCTTGAAAGTGCCCCAATCTTGTATCCATAAAAAGTCTCAGAATTGAGATGGTCCCCCTTGCCCCGACAAGCTTGCCTTGCAGCCCGGATGTATGTTCATCGTTGGGGGTTTTACCAATTTTCGAGCCCGAATGTAACTCTCACCTCCTGGTTTCTCTCGGGGGGCCACAGCGAAGTTTTACCTTTGAATTTCAGTAGGGAATTTTGGGGACACAAGATACAGGATGAAATCTCTGGAAATGAGTGAAGGCTGTTGACATTGAAGGTGGCCCTGTACGGCCCCCACATACCTTGTGCAAAAGAGTGGTAATTTTTGGGGGGCTAGCTCAGGAAATGTCGGTTAGCTTTTTGAAAGTAGGAAGAGGCCCCAGGGGTCTGCTAATTGTCCTGTGCTGCTTCCACCCCATACCTGGCAGTTGCTGACCACCTAGCTCCCTTGAAAAAAGAGCCTGCTTTTGTAGTTGCAGACGGCCTCTCCTTCCCCAGTTTTTTCTGCCATTCCGGGGAGGTCTTCTTGGCAGTTGTTTGGCGAATGGGGTTGGCAGGCCTGCTGCAGGTGGTGGGGGTGGTTTGGCAAAGGAGGGAGTGGAAAAACTCAGCTGGCTGTTCCTCGCGTGCTGCGAGGGAACATGGCTCCCGATACGTGGGATCCATCACCCACCAGGGCAGCCTTGCCTGGAGTTGGCCTCAAGTTGCTGTCCCTTTCCCCTTCATCTGGGAGATTTTTTCCATCCTTGGGAAATTCATCCCTTTCGGGGCAAAAAAGGCATACCTCGCGCATTTCCTCCATCATGTGATTCCCCCCTCCATGCTAAACTGTGCCCGTATTGGGGTTTTGGAACCCTGTACCAATATAAGGGGGGAGGGTGTTCGGGGGGTCAGGAAATGAGGTATGCGAGCTTGGCGGTTTTCGATGATTTGTGGTGGCAAAGACCACCTGTCCAGGAATAGTATGAAGCCTGCTTACAAGGGGAGAAGCCCACACAAAAGAATCGTATGCCTCAAATACAAAAAAAAAAATGGGGCCAAAATATGCTAACTCACAAAGCAAAGTAAAATTGATGTGTGTAACCGAGGCCATATGCTGGACATGAGTTTTTAAAATAAAAATGCTGCAAACTGGGAAAAAAACAAAAAAAAGCAGGAACCAATGTACAAAAAAGAGAAAAGGGTAAAAATTAGCGGGGGTAAAAAAAAAGTTTTAGATACAGTAAAAGGGAAAGTGCCCCTATAGCTAGCAAGAGCCACAAAGGAAAACTGACGATGAGGGGCATTAGTAAAAACACAAAAATGGTGAAAGAGAAAAGCCTTGCTAA
>NC_051405.1:5917606-5917757 GCF_015228065.2 Penaeus monodon
GTGGCTTTCTAAAACAACTAAAATTACAAAACCAAAAGGGAAAAAAAGGTAAATGTGGACTTAAAAATCTGCATATTACTCAACGAAGAGAAACTCATAAATACACCCGGGAGATCCCCCCCGTGCCCCCAAAGAGGGGGGTACCTTTAAA
>NC_051405.1:5918359-5918620 GCF_015228065.2 Penaeus monodon
CTCCACCCCCAAAAAAAAATATTAGGGGAAAAACTATAGGGTAAAAAAAAAAGGTATAAAACAAATGCCCCGTTAAAAATATGGGAACGGCCAAGCGCGTTATAGAAACAAAAAAAACACTAAGACAGGGGGAGAGGGGGGGGGGAGAACAAAAAATCCGTGTGCAAGAGGGTAAGAACACGTGGGGACAACTGTGTAAAAAAATTTCGACTGCATTTTGTCACTCGAATACAAGGAGATACACAATTAAAGTACCCATCC
>NC_051405.1:5918826-5919711 GCF_015228065.2 Penaeus monodon
GGCTGAGCAAAGGGTATCCCGGGAAGCCCTTAACTTAGTGTACCTCTTTTTTAGATAATCGTTAGGGATGGAGTGGTAGTAAGGACTTAATATTAATTTTATTTCGTGGATTGCATGTAACTAAGTAAGGGGAACAACCATGTACTAGACTATAAGTCGAAGGATTATTAGGTTAGTTTTTTGGTAAGGGGGTAACAAATAATTTTAAGGAACTGCGAGAGGTTAAGTAGTGACAAAGTGTTATTTCCCCAAGGAACATAAGGTTCCTTTTTGTTTTTTTTTAAGTAGTTTTCATTTAAGTCTGTGCTAAATGCTTTTTTTTTGGATGAAATTTATATATTTACTGAGAATATTGACAACTTTTTATTTGTTTCAATAGCTTTTATATCGAATTTTTTTTATTTTTTTCTTTAATTAACCCATTATTACAAAAAGTATAATTTTTACTTTTTTATTTAATATTGATTGTGGGAATAATTCGATAATTTTTTTGTATAGAAATTTTTCCACTACAAGTAATAATGTGTTAATCTTTTATTTCCCTAAGTTAAAAAAGAGTACATTTTTATTTTTTTATTCCATATTAGTAATTTTTATGGAAATAACTATGGCAAAATAATATGGCAAAAAAACTATTTAAATCATGATTTATTGGTGAGGGGTTTGGGATTTTTTCTGACCCGCATAGACCAATGGGACCTGCCTGTCCACTGAATACATAGAAATAATTTTCAGTCAGAAAGGGGCGGATAAACCCTTGTGGGGCCCTACTCCCAATAAAATATGACAGGCAATACAACAGAGGGTGTGTAACAAACTTTTTAGGTATTTTTTGAAAAAGAGGATAATGGGTTTTAAAAGAGTGAAACTAGTGTCATTTGAAAA
>NC_051405.1:5919793-5920355 GCF_015228065.2 Penaeus monodon
AAAATTACTTTTGGATACCCTGCAGCTGCCCAAATTATGATATTTTACACCAAATAATACAAAAATGGCAAATAATATTCTTTTACGGTATAAAAGCAAAGAAATATTGACACAGAATTCAGTTTTGCTTTCATTAAAATTTGTAATCAAACCCCCGAAAAAAAGTTGCAATATTAATCTATAAATGAATAAATAAATTTCAAATTTAGAGCGACACAGAAAATGTAGTCATCTTTAAGGGGTTTTTGTCATATTTAACCTCCACCTAAGGGGGAGCTAACTATCATAGGCTTAGTTTTTGAAGAATAAATATAAAATATAAAGAAAATGGGTAAGAACACAAAACCCCATACAGACTTTTTAATGTGCAAAGATGTCAATTTGTTTTTAAAAAAAAGAAAAGGTATTTAAAATTAGGTTTTTCTTGGGACTTTCACCACCCCTTTTAAAAAATTCTCCGTAAAAACCTTCTTTACATGACACAGAAATGGATTTTCATTTATTTTATGCGTTGCCGTGCTGATCTTAACTACCTCAATTCATTTTTTACTTTAAAAAACCC
>NC_051405.1:5922739-5923879 GCF_015228065.2 Penaeus monodon
TTACCCCCTTTGGCATTTCACTGCCTCTCGTGAGTCAGCGGTGGTCGAGAAAATGAAATTTTTTGGGCAATCAATTTTACTCTCCCAAAAACTTTAATATTTTTTCCTTTTTCTGTAAAGTTTGTTTCTATATAGGTTAATTTTTTTCGGGAGTTTTAAAAACCAATATTAATAATTTTCCTGATAAAAAGGGGGATATAAAAATTTAAAAAAAAAATCCGGTTAATATAATAAGTGGAAATTTAAAACCATAATCGTAACCATTCAAGAAATACATCCCGGGAAATTCTTATTTCCCGGAAACCCTTTTTTTTTTTTTTGTAGGGAAAAAACCCATAGTAGACACCTATGTGGCACCGACAAGATAATTTTTTATCAGGGGACTTTAATTTGGGAAATTTTGCTTTTCCCAGAAAAAAGGACGAAATAAATTCGATAAAGCGGGGCACTCATGTTGTACATGGTTTAGAAAAACAGTAGATAGCCTATGTAAAAAACCTGGATATATAAAGACTATGCACGTTTAAAATTTCGAAAATTAATGGTCCCAAGTAAAACCCCAAACCCAAAAAGTGTAAATGTTACGCGTGTCCTTGGGTAGCTTTTCCCTTTGGTTAAAAAATTTCCACTTCTAGAGAGAATTTCTCTTAAATTAAATAGGGTTTAAATTTTCTTTTTTTTAATAGATCGATAGCTGGGGAATAAAAAAACATTTTTTTTTGTTTTAATTTTTTCTGTCCCCCGGGTATAAAATTAATGTTTAAAGAAATATATATGTACATTATTTTTTTAAAGGGCTTTGTAAATTGACACCATACCCAACCCCCACCCCCCCCTCCCCAAACCCTTCTCTGTTCCCCGCCTTCCTCGTTCAAGTTTCCCTTAAACTCAAAATATACAATAGGGGGGAGGATATTTAAAAAGGGATATAGGCCCAAAAAAATATTTACTTCCACCCTAAGTCTTTTTGGGGGAATGAATCATAGGGGAATATAATGCAAAAAAAACAATTTTTCGCGTGTTTTTTTTGCTACAATTCCAAAGTCATTCAGTGCTCGGCCTGCTTTTCCCTTCCACATATTCTTTTCTGTTCATATGAAGCGAATGCCATAAACTTTTTTATAATAATATACGCGTAAA
>NC_051405.1:5930350-5930514 GCF_015228065.2 Penaeus monodon
ATAATATATATAATATATATAAAATATATATATATAACATATATAAAATATATATAAAATTTGATATGTATGTATAAGGGAGGAAATAATATTTTATGGGTATTTTAAATAGGGTTTGGGGCATATATGTGTGTAAATTTAATTATATATAATATAAAATTTTA
>NC_051405.1:5930622-5931061 GCF_015228065.2 Penaeus monodon
AAATATATTTTTTAATTATATAAAAAAAAATTTTATACATATTATAAAATAAAACATCATCGCATAATATATATATTTTATATATATTATATATATATAAAATATTAAAATTAATTATATTTTATTATATATATATATAATTATGCATTTTTTCATATATATATATATTACAAAAATTTACACACCACACACCACACACAAAACAAAAAAACTTTACGATAAGTACTGAGTTAATGATATTATGAAAAAAAATTGCCCCCTTGGGGCAGGTTAGTTAGATAAAAGGGGGAAAAATTTTTGCTTGTGGATTCCCATGGTAGTGGGCTTGAAAAAGGGCAATGCTTTTCTGGAGCCACCGTGTCATCGCAAAACAGATACGCTATGTGAAATTTCTTTTTAATCAGTGCCGCTCGGAAGATCTTTAAATCGAAAAATAGCG
>NC_051405.1:5931331-5931438 GCF_015228065.2 Penaeus monodon
AAGGGCCGACTACACGATGTAATCCAAAAAGCAAAAATTTTCCTCCTTTTATCAAAACTAACCTGCCCAAGGGGGGCAATTTTCCACATAAATCAGTTAACTCAGTA
>NC_051405.1:5931768-5932870 GCF_015228065.2 Penaeus monodon
CCGGGGGTGTGGGGTGCGTGTTGGGGGGTTGTGTGTGGGAAGCACACACACATATAACAATAATCATAATCGAAATTAAATCTAAAACTGAAAAAGTTAGTTCGCCCAACTGTAATAATTTACTAGGTTAGGACGCCCCATTTGGGGAAGGAAAGGGGCCTCATTGGTTTCAAAAAGAAAAAAAGAAAAAGAGGGCAGAACCCCCTGGGCCAAAAAGGGGAGTCCCCTCAAACGCCTCCCGGGAAAAAAAGGGAAATTTATAGTAAAAAACAACCGTTTATCTGTTCGAATGCTTTCTTGTTTAAAGGATACAACGCTATCTAACTCACGGTAAACCCCGAAAAGATACATTTGGCAATGTGAATATAGTGCTAGAAAAAAAGGGGCGGGGTGCGAAAAAAGACCGTGTAAGATTTTAAAAAATGATCAGACCGTCGTGGAAGGGATCTGTGAAAATGAGGGGATCAGGATAGGGGTGACATTGAAATCCATAGGACCCGCATCCTTTGTCCCAGTCGATTCACCCCGACGCCCTAGCCTGTCATTTGGGCCCCTCGCTTGTTTCCCATCGTAGTACGGCTGTAATAGACGCTTTTTTTTTTTGTGAAGGTAAATAGATTTAATTTTAAAAAACCCCCCGGGTTTTCCATTATTCTCTAGGTAGATTAGGCAGAGTTTATACTTCGGGGAAGTTCTTTACGAGACAAATGTAGATATTCTTTTGTAATGTTCCCTTCATCATTTAATACTTTTGAGAACCCCGTTTTGCCTTATTTTCTGTTCATTAATAAAAATGCCGCCCCCAATAATTTTTATGCAGGCCCGGGGGTTGAATGCTAGTTTTTCCTTTCCTGGGGACTATAATTAGGGGATTCAGAGACATACAAAAAGCATTATAAAAAAAAAACCCACCCGCGTTCCCCTGTCTTCCCCAGGTGAATTTAAAAAAATTTGTAGCGGGAAAAAGGAAGCGAAGATAAATTATACCTGCTTTTTTACCGCCTCTGTTCCATATTCTCCAAAAGGAAAAAAACCCGCGTGTTTCAAAATGAAAAAATTGAGCAATGGTTCTCCCCCAAAAATAGTAAATATTTCCCGGGAG
>NC_051405.1:5933516-5933762 GCF_015228065.2 Penaeus monodon
AACATAAAAATTTTTCGATAAGTTGGGGTTAAAATGTATTATGTGGGAAAAATTTCCCCCTTTGGGGAGGTTAGTTTGATAAAAAGGGGGAAAATTTTTCTTTTGGATTACACGTGTAGTTTGGGGTTGATAAGCAAATTTTATTTGGAAACCCCCGTGTCATCCCGAACAAAACGGGTATGTGAAATGCATTTATACAGTGGGCGCTCTGAAGGGTCTTTAAATCGTAAATATTCCTACAAAATA
>NC_051405.1:5937296-5937550 GCF_015228065.2 Penaeus monodon
AAAGATTAAAAACAAAACCCGCCCCAAACACAAAAAACAAACCCCCCTAAGGGACTCAATTTTGGGGAGGGTATGAAAGGGGGGGGTTTTCAAAAAAAATGAAAATAAAAATTTAAATAATTTACTAAGTTAAAATAATTAATTGTTAATATATTATAATAAAATTTTATATTTGTTAAAACATAAATATTTACAAACCCAAAAAACCCCTTTTAAGTTGGGTTTTGGGCCTGAAATATATTTATTGGGAAAAT
>NC_051405.1:5937671-5938044 GCF_015228065.2 Penaeus monodon
TTTTAAAAAAGGAAAATTTTTCCCACCCCCTATGGGGGAAAATTATTTAAAATTTAAATTAATAATTCGATTATATTTTATAAAATAATAAAAACACATTATATAAAATAAAAATTTAAAATTATTATAAAAATTTAAAAAATTAAACCCCCAAAAAATGTGCAATTTTGGGTTTATATATAACATATTTATTATATTAAATAAAAAAAGGGAATTTTTAATTATTTGGGGTTAAAATTGATTTAAATTCAAACCAAACCCCCAATTTCCCATATATTTTATTAAATTTTTTTTAAAAATTTTTTTTTAAATATACCAAAAATCTATTAATTAATTTTAAAAAATTTCCCCAGTGGGGGGTTTGGGAAAATTT
>NC_051405.1:5938084-5938174 GCF_015228065.2 Penaeus monodon
TTTAAATTTTAGTGGTCGTTGTGGCATTTTTAATTTTCCTTTTATAAAATAATTTGGTTTAATTTAAAATTTTTATTTTAAAATTTTAAA
>NC_051405.1:5938843-5938941 GCF_015228065.2 Penaeus monodon
TTAAGATAGAATATATTAATTTTATAGATATTAAATATATATATGATATAAATATGATATAATTAAATAAATAAGGTTTTAATAGGTTGTATAGGTTT
>NC_051405.1:5939366-5939517 GCF_015228065.2 Penaeus monodon
AGGGGTTTTTGGGGTGGGTGGTGTGTTGTTATTAAAATAACATTTAAAAAAAAAATTTTTTTATTAATAATAAGGGGAAAATTTAAATAATAAACCATTTAATCAAATATATAAAGGGGGTTTTATTTTTTTAAAAAAAAAACAAAAAAAG
>NC_051405.1:5939644-5939991 GCF_015228065.2 Penaeus monodon
CAAAAAAAATCCCCGGGTGTGGTTGGGTATAAAAATTAAACCAAAAAAATAAAAGGGTGTGTGGTTTTTGTTGGAAAATTTTTTTTTGGGTTGGGGTTTTAGTTGTGGGGTGGGGTTTTTTGGGTTGTTTGGGAAATTAAAAATTTTGTAGATGTTGAGGTATATTTTATTAAAAAGGGTGGGAATTTAAAAGCCAAAGCCGCATTTATATAAAAAACAACCCCCACCCCAAAACCAACCACCCCCCAAAACCACCCCAACAAACACCATTCCCCACACCCACTAAAAAACCCAAAAACACACCCAAACAACCAACCAACAAAACACAAACCCACCCCCCCCCCAAA
>NC_051405.1:5940029-5940732 GCF_015228065.2 Penaeus monodon
ATTTTAGGATGGAAAAATCTGCCGGATTTTATACTTTCAACCCTCCCTAAGGACCCAAACCCGGCCTTTTCCGGGTATGGGAAACCGGGGGCCCGGAAAAAAGAAACCCCCAAAAAGGTAGGAAATTTTTCTTGACTTCCTTTCCTACTAGTTTTTAAAATTTTACGGGAAACCCCCCCGGGAATCGGTGGGAAAATTTTTTTTCAAATCCTTTGGGAGTTCTGAATCAAAAATTTTTTTTCCCTTTTCAAAAAAAACTAGCATTAAAGGAAATGCTAAAAATTTAGAGGCCCAGGGGGTTAGTGAAAAAGGTAAAAATTTGGGGGGTTCTCAAAGTAAAAGGGGAATGAAGGAAAAATTCCAAAGGAAATCCTTTTTTGGGGCGTTGGAATTTGGTTTAAAACTTGGCCCTTAAAACTAATACCTAGGGAATTTTGGAAAGGGTTGATTTTAAAAAATTATTTTTAATAAAAAAAAATTCTATTAAGGTACTTAATTTAAAAATTAAATATAAATATGGAAAAATGTTGTTATATTTCAAAATTATAAACCCCATATATTTATTAAAGATTTAAAGATTTATTATTAAATCTTTGGGTTGTTTAAGTTCTTTTTAAAATATATAATTTTCCCAAAATTAAAATTTAAGGGTTTACTTGGTTAGGTAGCTGTATTTAAAAAGAAAAAGATTAAAAATAAGGGG
>NC_051405.1:5941614-5941889 GCF_015228065.2 Penaeus monodon
GCATTTTTTTTCGGGGGGGGTTTGGGTTTTTGGGGCGGGAATTTTAGGTAAATTTAAATTTCAACAAGGTAAAAACTTTCCGGGACCGGGGGGGGGCCCCGAAAGCATTGCTTATCAAGGGGCCCACTCACGAGTAACCACAAGCAAAATTTTTCCCCCTTTTAAACTAAAAAACCTGCCCAAGGGGGCCCAAATTTTTCCCCATTTAAAATCAGTTTAAATCAGAATTTTCGTTTAAAATTTTTTTTGTTTTTTTAAAAAAAAAAAAAAAAGAT
>NC_051405.1:5942124-5942271 GCF_015228065.2 Penaeus monodon
GAAAAAATTTTTTGGGGGTTTGGGTTTTTTTCCTCTTTTTTAAAAAATTTTTAATTTTTTATGTATGTAAAATTTTTAAAATTATATATTAAAATATATAAAAAATTTTATATATATATTTCTTTTTTTTTTAAAATTTATAATTTT
>NC_051405.1:5942637-5943344 GCF_015228065.2 Penaeus monodon
GGGCCGGGGGTTTTTTTTTTCCGGTTTTTTTGTTTCCTGACAAATTTAAATTCAAGGGAAAAAACTGGGCCTTCAAAGGACCACTTCTAAAAATGACGGTTTGTTAAAAACGAATCAAAGGGGGTCCTTTTGAGAACCCAAACCCTTCAAAAGAAATTTCTTTGGGCTGAAGAAAATAAGTTAAAATCGCCTAAACAAAGGTAAAGGAAAACTTATTTTTAAAAGGTTTTATTTTCCCAAAAATAAAAAACAGGTTCCCTTTTAAAAGGGTCCCCAAAGGGGTTTTGAACTTGGGCTTGGTAACCCACCCAGGCCAAAAGGGCTTGCCCCTTGGGATTTAAAAAAGCCGCCCAACAAGGGCCTTTCCCAAGACTCGATAGGTTTTAAAAATCGTGGGGCCCGGCCGTTTCCCCCTCCCTTTTTTGACCTTATATTTCCATTGCCCCCAAAAAACTTTGGCTTTTTTGGGTTAAAGCTTGTATCCTTCCCAACAAAAAGGTTGGAAAAGTGGGAACAGGGTTTTTCCTTAAAAACCCAAATTTTTTTGGGAAAACGTTGAAGGGGGCCACCCTTTCGGCCTTTTAGGGGGCTGATTTTCCCTTTTTTTTTTCCCAAAACCTGGGGCCCCTTCCCCGAAATTAGGATCTCCCCTAGTTTTAAATTTCCCCAATCGAAGTTAATTTTTTTTGAAAATTAAATGTTGGGTG
>NC_051405.1:5943401-5944323 GCF_015228065.2 Penaeus monodon
AAAAAAACCCAGGACACCCAACCCAAAAATTTATTTTAAAAAATATATCCTTAAAATTTATTAATTAATCCCCTTTAATTAGATTCAAAATTTTGGGGGTTGGTTTGGAAAAAGGGGGAAAACATTTAAAAAAATTTATTTAAAAGATTTAAAAGTTATTTTCCCTTCTCAACAATTTTTAAAATACGAATATAGAAAATTTATTACCCTTCACCACCCCCCCCCCCACCCCCACCGAGGGGCCTTTTCGTTCCAGGTTAAAAGGAATTTTTTGGTTTCCCTTGGGCGGTTTTTGATGGGGAAAAAGGTGGTTCAAGTTTACGGCCCGGGAAAAGATCTAAAAATTTTTGGGTTGGGGGGGTTGTGGGTTTGTGTTGGTGGTTTTGGTGGGGGGCAATTTTTTGTTGTTGGTGTTGTGGATGGGGGAGGGGGTTTTGGGGGGTGGGGTTGGTGTGGGTTGTGGTGGTTGGTTTGGTGGGTTTTTGTGTTTGGGTGGGGGGTTGTTTTGGTTACCCAAAATTTACCATTTAAAGATTCCCTTAGAGGGGGACCGGAGGAAAAACCCCTTTTGGGGGTAGCAAAACCCGGGGGAGGGAATTCTCCGCGCTTGGATAAACCCTACCATGGGGCCACAGGGAAATTTTTCCCTTTTTTCCAATAAGGCCAACGGGAATTTTTCCCCTTAAGTTCCCCCGAACCATCGAAATTTTTTTTGCCGGGGGTTTGTTGGAAAATGAAATTTATAAAAATTTTTTCAAAAAATTATTTAATAAATAAAATTTAAATTTATAAAATAAAAATTTTAAAAAAAAGCATGTTAAATTTAAAATTTTATAATTAATATTTAAAAAAATTTTTTAAAATAAGAAGGGCCTTTTTTAATTCCCCGGCCCTTTTAATGGGCCCCCCCTTTTTTTGGCTT
>NC_051405.1:5944437-5945683 GCF_015228065.2 Penaeus monodon
TTTTTTTTTTTTTTTGAAAAGTGTTACCCAACCAAAAATTACCTTTTGGGAACCCAGGGGTCCCCCATCCCACTTTCTTTAGGAAAAAACAAACCCAACCTTCCCAAAACTTGGCCCCAAGGGCCACCCTCCCAAATTCCCCGCCCCCAAAAGGCAGGAGGTAACTGCTTTTAAATTCCCAAATTTCCAACCCCCCCAAAAAAAAGGAAGGCCCTTTTCGGGACAAATTAACCCAAGGCCCCACCTTGCTGGCCTGGGGTGGGGGGGGAACAGGGCCCCCCCCTCCCCCAGCCAATTTAAAAACCATTTTCCCAAATTCGGGGTTTCGTTTTGGCCAGAAAAGGGTTTTCTGGGGCCCCCCAGGAGGGAACTGGGCAAAGGCCCAAAAATCCCCCCGGAAACCGGGGACCCTATTTTTCCCCCAAGGGTTTTTGCCCTAGGGGGGGGGCAAAAAAGGGCCCCCTTTTAGGTATTTGGGGAAGGGGGGTTTTGGGCCCGGTTGGGGGGCCCCCCCCAACCGGGCCCCCCGGCCGGTGGGCCATTAAACCCCCCCGGTACCCTCCCCCCGGGGGCCCCTCCAAAAAGCCTTTCCCCCGAGACCCCCACCCCGTTTAGCCTTGGGGGAAACCCCACAGGGTTGGGGGCCCCGGGGTTAAAACCCCCCATTTGGGGTGGCCCAGGGGGTTTGGGGGGGGAAAAAGGTTTTGGTAAAAACCCCGGGCAGGGGGCCCTTAATTTTCCCAAAAGGGGGATTCCCCTTTTTCGCCCCCCTTTAAGGGTGGGCCAAAAATTTTTTGGTGGCAAAAGGGGGTTGCCCCCCAAGGGGGGGAAAAAGGGGATGCCAAAGCAAACTTAAAAAACTATCTAAGGGGCTAAACCCAAAACCCCACAAATCACTTTTCACATCAAACCCCTTGGCGCCAAAAGAAAGGGGAACCCCACCCAATATTTGATTTTTAATATTAATTTATTAATAAATTAAAAATTAATTTTTTAAAAAAAAATATATAATTAAAAAATAATTAAATATTATAATATAAATTTTTAAATAAAATATTACCCAATTTTAAAAAAATAAACCCATAAAATTTATATATTATTATTTTTAATTTTAATTTAAAGGATTAAGGGGGTATAAATTAATTAAAAATAAATTTTTTTAATATTCTATTAAAATTAAAATACACACACACCCCACCCCAACACCCAAACACCCCCCAAAAAAAAAAAATTTATTATAAATAAA
>NC_051405.1:5948630-5949765 GCF_015228065.2 Penaeus monodon
AGCATTTGGGTTTTCGCGTTATTAGTTTAAAAACAGTTTTTGGCCCTTGCCTTCATATGAAAAGAATAGAATTGTGGAAGAAGAAGCGAGGCCCGGGCCTGAATGACTTTGGGGAATTTATAGCAAAAAAAAGCACGCGAATATTGTTTTTAGCCTTATATTCCCCTATGATTTATTCCCTAAATAAGGGCTTAGGCTGGAAGTAAAATTTGTGGTCTATATCTTTGTTTAAAAAATCCTCCCCGTATATGTAATTTGGGGTTTAAAATAAAAATTTACACGAGGAAGGCGGAGGGAACAAGAAGGGCTTTGGGGAGGGAGGGGGGGGGGTTGTATGGTGTCACATTTACAAAGCTTAAAGGGACTATGACTGTACATATATTTTATCTTTAAACATTAATTGATACCGGGAGACAGAAAAAATGAAAAACAAAAGAAATGTTTTCATTCCACTAGCTATCGTTTCTAGTTACAAATAAAGAAAATTTTAAAACCGTTTTTATCAAGAGAAGATTTCTCTAGAAGTGGACTTTTAAAACCAAAAGGAAACGTACCAAGGACACGCGTAACATTTACACTTTGGTTGGAGCTTGACTGTACCATTATTACGAAATTAAGCGTGCATAGCCCATTGATATATCCAGGTTTTACATAGGCTATCTACTGTTATCTAAAACACATGTACAGACATGAGTGCCCCTGCTTTATCAAATTTATTACGTCCCTTTATTCGGAGATAGCAAATTTCCTAAATTACAGTCTCTGAACTTTATCTTTGTCAGGTGCCACATAGGTGTCAATACTATGGGTTTCCAAAACCCAAAAAAAAAAAAAATGTTGCCGCAACAAAAGAATATTCTGGGATGTATTTCTTAGAATGGTTACGATTATGGTTAAGTTGCCATTTATTATATTAACCAGGATTTTTTTTTTAATTTCTTGATATCCCCTTGTATCAGGATATTATTAGATATTGTTTTTAAGGACTCCAGAAAGAAATTAACCTATATAGAAACAAACTTTACAGAAAGGATAAAAAATTAAAGTTAGCAGAGTAAAATTGATTGCCGAAAAAAATGCGATATCTCGACCACAGCTGAACTCACGAGAGGCAGTGAGTGCCAAAGTAATAAAT
>NC_051405.1:5952016-5952588 GCF_015228065.2 Penaeus monodon
AGTTAAGATCAGCACGGGCAACGCATGAAATGAAATGAAAATCCCCTTTCTGTGTCATGTGAAGAGAAGGATTATCTGGAGAAAACCTTTTATAAGGGTGGTGTAAAGTCCCAAGTCAAACCTAACTTGTAATACCATTTTCTTTTTCTATAAAAATAATGACATCATTTGCACATGTTTAAACAAGATCTGTATAGGGTTTTGTGTTCAGTTAGCCCATTTTCTTTATATTTTATATTTATTCATTCAAGAATACTAAGCCTATGATAGGAATAAGCTCTCCTGTAGTGGTGAGTAGGTTGAATATGACAATAATCCCTTGAAGATGGGCTACATTTTCTGTGTCTGCTCTCAATTGAAATGTTATTTATTCATTTATAGATTATATATTGCAACTGTTATTCGTTGGTTTGATTACAAATATTAATGAAAGGGATAAGCGGGAAATTTTGTGTCAATATTTCATTTGCTTTTTATACCGTAAAAGAAGTATTTATTTGCCCACTTTTGTATTATTTGGTGTGAAATATCATAATTTGGGCATGCTGCATGGTAAATACCAAAATAATTAT
>NC_051405.1:5952675-5953241 GCF_015228065.2 Penaeus monodon
TTAAAAGATCACTAGTTTCACTCTTTTCAAACCCATTATCCTGCTTCTTCAATAAGTACCTGAAAAGTATTGGGTTTCACACCCTACTGTTGTATTGCCTGTCATATATTATATTCGCAGTACGAGGCTCCCCAATGGTATCCAGCCCCTTTCTGACTGAAAATTAATTTCTATGTAAGTTCAGTTTGGGCATGGAACAGGTGCCATTGGTCTATGCTGATGTCAGAATAAAAGCCAAAACTCAGTCAATAAATCATGAAAGTAATAGTTTTTGCCATATTATTTTGCCATAGTTAGTTTTCCCTAAAAAATTACTTTAAAATGGAATAAAAAATCAAAAAGTACTCATATTTAAGCAGTTAGGCAGATATAAGATTAACACATGTATTACTTGTAGTGGATAAATTTATATACAAAGAAATTAATCGAATTATTCCCACAATCAAATATTAAATCAAAAGATGAAATTATACCTTTTTGTAAATAAATGGGTTACATGTCAAGAAAATAATAGGAAAAAGTTCGATATCAAAGCTATATGAAACAAATATAAAAGTATGTCAATA
>NC_051405.1:5953429-5953528 GCF_015228065.2 Penaeus monodon
ATAATCCTTTCGACATTATGAGATCTAGTACATGAGTTGGTTCCTTACTTAGTTACATGCAATCCTACGTAAATAAAATTAATATTAAGTCCTTACTAA
>NC_051405.1:5953825-5954107 GCF_015228065.2 Penaeus monodon
AGGATGGGGTACATAATTGTAGTATCATCCATTGTATTTCGAGTGACATAATGCAGTCGCAATTTTTTACTACAGTTAGTCCACCACGTGTTCTTACCCTCTTGCACACGACGATTTTTTGTTCCTCCGCCCTCCCCCCTTCCCCCCATGTCTTAGTGTTTTTTTGTTTCTATAACTGCAGCTTTTTGCCGGTTCACCATATTTTTAACGGGGGCATTTGCTTTATATCCTCTTTTGTGTTACCCTATAGTTTTTCCCCGTAATATATTTTTAGGGTGTGAG
>NC_051405.1:5954732-5956110 GCF_015228065.2 Penaeus monodon
AGGTACCCCCCATCTTTGGTGGGAGCGGTGGGGATCTCCCAGGAGTGTATTTATGAGTTTCTCTGCTCGTTGAGTAATATGCAGATTTTTAAAGTCCAGCATTTACCTTTTCCTGTTAGGTTAGTAATTTTTAGTTGTTTTAGAAGAGCCACGTTTCTTGTATTTCATGTTGTACGTTTTGTTTCTTTCAGCTTTTGTAGTATTTTAGTATTTTTGAGCAAGCTTTTCTCTTTCTTCACCATTTTTGTGTTTTTACTAATGCCCGCTCATCAGTCAGTTTTCCTTTGTGGCTTTGCTAGGTATAGGGACACTTCCATTTTACTGTATACTAATCTTTCTTTTTACCCCTGTAATTTTGACCTTATCCTTTGTGTACACTTGGTTCACTGTCTTTTTTCGTTTTTTACCCAGTTTGCAGGCAGTTTTTATTTTAATATCTCATGTGCCAGCATATGGCCTCGTTACACACATCAATGTTCACTTTGCTTTGTGAGTTAGCCAGTATTTTCGGCCCTATTTTGTTTTTGTATTTGAGGCTACGATTCTTTTGTGTGGGACTTCTCCCTTGTAAGCAGGCTTCATACTATTCCTGGACAGGGGGTCTTTGCCACACAAGATCATCGAACCAGCCAAGCTCGCATACCTCATTACCTGACCACCGACATCCCTCCCGTTTATAGTTGGTACAGGGTTCCACACCCAAGTACAGGACACAGTTTGAGCAGTGGAGGGGGAAGTCACGATGATGGAGGAAATGCTGCAGAGGATGACTGACCTTGTTGCCCAGAAAGGGATGAATTTCTCCACAGGATGGAAGAAATCTCCAGATGAAGGAGGAACGGCTACAGCAACTTGAGGACCAACTCCAGGCAAGAGCTGCTCCTGGTGAGGTGATGGTATCCCACAGTATCGGGAGCCATGTTCCCTCAGCAGCACAGACTGAGGAACAGCCAGCTGAGATTTCCACTCCCTCGCATTTGCCAAACCACCCACACCACCTGCAGCCAGGCCTGCCAAACCCCATTCGCCAAGCAACTGCCAGAGAAGACCTCCAGGAATGGCAGACAACAACTGGAGGAGAGGGAGAGCCGTCTGCAACTACAAGAGCAGGCTCTTTTACAGAGGCAGCTAGGTGGTCAGCAACTGCCGGGGTATGGGAGGATGGAAGCAGCACGGACAACTTGGGCAGCACAACCTGGGTCCTTTTCCCCTACTTTCAAGAAGCTAACCAGACATTTCCTGAGCTAGCCCAAGAATTACCACTCCTTTGTCACAAGGTACTGTGAGGAGCCAGTACAGGACCACCTTCAATGTCAACAGCCTTCACTCATTCCAGAGATTCATCCTGTATCTTGTGCCCCAAGATTCCCATACTGCA
>NC_051405.1:5956490-5957589 GCF_015228065.2 Penaeus monodon
CCTTGCTGGTTACCCTCCACCCTGTGGGATTCCTTGTTCTCAAGGATGATTGCAAGCCATCCAGATGGCAGAAACCGCCCAGAAGCTTTGGAACTCTAGGTATGGCATCAGCACGGCAGCTCCAACACTCGCCATCATTCTCCAAACGAAACCCTTTAAGGAGAAGAGTACCAGGTCCGACGTCACACTCCAGACCGTCCACCACGTGCTCAGACCGATTATAACCCGTTTCCTCTAGCTGCTTCACCCCACCTGCCCACCCCTTTCCTCGTCACCCAAAATCACGACGTAATGGTGGTGAATACCATCGCAGCTCGACCCCCAGTACCAGGAATGCAGCGCTGCAGCCAGCAGCCATCACCACCAGCATTCTCTTGTTTCCGGTGTGGAGAAGTGGTCAGATGTCTCGTGAGTGCCCCTTTCCGAGAGGCCAGGAGGAAAGGTTCCCAGCTTCACTGGCAACTTCACAGAGGGAACCCCCACACGCTCCATCGCAGCCCAGACAGTCATTGCAAGCAGCAGCAGTGACTACACCAGCAGTCGGCGGCATTAAGTGTTGATGGGAAAAACTCTTCTCTGCTTCATTGACACTGGGGCTCAGGTTGACTCTGGTCAAGCCCAGTGCCCCTTTAAAAGTGATGACCCAGCGAACAAACGAGCAACATACATCTAACAAGGTTTTCCAGGTTCTCGGGGGATCCTTTTCATCCAGCTGCAGAGGTTACACTCACCTTTCCAAAACATCAAAACAAAGACCCTTGAGGCTGATGATGTACAGAGGAACGGTCTTCCAGTGCTACCCTGCTCCTGATGTGTAGCTTGTCAGGACTGTAATGCCTTTCTTTTCCAGCCCCTTCCTGTGGCTGGGCTGCTGTTCAGAGACCACCACTTGTGTTGTTTTTTTATTTAATTTCATATTTATGTTTTTTCTGTACATTTTATTTACTTGTGTTTGTGTGTTCAGTGATGCGTGTCATGCACTCCAGCTGAACATTACACCCTTAACTTTTGATGCAAGTAACGGGCTCAGGCCTTCCTTGTTTCTCTTTCCAGGTGTGTCTCCGATGTCGCCTCTCCGACCCCGTGTGGTATGGGAGGG
>NC_051405.1:5959313-5959464 GCF_015228065.2 Penaeus monodon
GTAACCCCCATTTTTGGTGGCAGCGATGGGATCTACCAGGAGTGTATTTAAGAGTTTCTCTGCTCGTTGACTAATACGAAGATTTTAAGTACAGCATTAGCTTTTTTCCTTTTAGGTTAGTTGTTTTTAGTAGTTTTAGAGAGCACGTTTC
>NC_051405.1:5959521-5960638 GCF_015228065.2 Penaeus monodon
AGCGAGGCTTTTCTCTTTCAGCTTTTTTGTCTGTTTTTACTAATGCCCGCTCATCAGTTAAGTTTTACTTTGTGGCTCTGCTAGGTGTAGGGACACTTTCATTTACTGTAGTCCAATCTTATTTTACCTGCTAATTTTAATGCATCCCCTGTGTACACTTGGTGCTTTGTCTTTTTTTGTCTTTCTTACCCAGTTTACGGGAAGTTGTTATTTAATCTTTCATGTGCCCAGCATTTGGGGGCCTCGTTACACGCATCCACTGTCCACTTTGTTTTGTGTCAGCCAGATCTCTGGCTCTTTTTGTGTTCTTGTTGAGTTGTACGACTCCTTTGTGTGTGGGACTGTGTTCCCCTTGCTACCAGGCTTCGTACGATGCCTGGACGTGGGAGGAACGTACGTGTGACAAGGTCATAGAGTCAGCCAAGCTCGGTACCTCTTCACCTGGACCACCGTCATCCCTCCAGTTTAGTTGTGCAGGGATTCTCGTACCCAAGTAGGGAGGACGCAGTTAGGACCGTAGAGGGGGAGTCACGATGAGGAGGAATACTTCAGAGGATGACGGAGCTTGTGGCCCAGAACAGAGATGAACTTCTCCGTAAGATGGAAGGAAACTCTGGAGAGTGAAGATCGGCTACAGCAACTGGAAGACCAAACTCCAGAAGGACTGCTCCTGCCGTAGCCGGTGGTATCCCGCAGTAATGGGAGCCAGGTTCCCTCAGCAGCACAGGACATGAGGAACAGCCAGCTGAGATTCCACTCCCGTCACATTCGCCAAACCACACACCACCTGCGGCCAGGCCTGCCAACCCCATTCGCCAAGCAGCTACAAGGGAAGACCTCCAGGAATGGCAGCGACAACTGGAGGAGAGGGAAGAGGCGTATGCAATACAAGAACAGGCTCTTCTACAGAGGCAGCTAGGGTGGTTCAGCAACTGCCAGGCTACAGAAGGATGGAAGCAGCACGGGACAACTTGGCAGCACACCTTGGGTCCTCTTCCCACTTTCAAGAGGCTAACCAGCCAGTTCCTGTAGCGGCTCCAAGAAATGGACCACTCCTTGCACACAAGGTATGTGAGAGCCAGCACAGGACCACCTTCAACCACCACGACTTCACGGC
>NC_051405.1:5960852-5963446 GCF_015228065.2 Penaeus monodon
GTTGTTCGTTTTTTTACAGGGATGTCATACCCGTATCTTGTGTACGAGACTCCATACACCACTTCAAAGGGAGAAACCTCTGCCTGTGAGCCGAAGAGAACCAGGAGGTGGAGGTTTCATTCGGTCCATTGAAACCTGGTAAGGACCCCAACTGATGATGCCGACATACGGGCTGCCTAGAGCAAGCTGTCGGGGCAGAGCGGAGACTATCATCACATCCGAGAGTTTGAACGGGGTACGGGACTGGGACACATTAAGCGCAGCTGAGGCTAAGTCAGAGCACGTATACAGCCTCTGACTACTTTAAGGGTGTATGACCCCAGCATGACTGAGAGCAGGCTCCAATGGGACCTTTTCCTTGAGGTGGAGGCGTCGGTCTTCCAAGGTTACCGGGACCACCGAGGAAGTGTGGGAGAGCCTCAGAGTGATCAGGCGGGTCTTCCTTGCTGGCTTACCGTACACCCTGCGGGATCTCCTTGCTCCTCAAGGATGATTGCTCGCCAATCAGCTGGCAGAAACGCCCAGAAGCTTTGGAACTACAGGATGGCATCGGCACGGCAGTTCCAAACGCTCGCCATCGTCTCCAACCAACCTTCAAGGAAGAAGAGTACCAGTCCCGACGTCGTACTCCAGACCGCCACCCGTGGCACGAGACCACTAGACTGTTCCCGCTATCTGCTGCCACCTCCACCCGCTCGGCCTCTCTCTTATCTCCACTTCCACGGCGAACATGTGGTGCGAATACCATCGAAGTTCGACCACAGCACCGGGAATGCAGGGCTGCTGCCGTCAAACCCTATCAACCCCTCAGCATACCTCTCGTTTCCGGTGTGGTTAGAAGCGGTCACCTCTCTCGTGAGTGCCCCGTCCGAGAGGCAGGAAGGAAAAGGGTTCCCAGCTCACTGGCAAACTTCACAGCAGGGAAACCCATACACGGCTCCATTGAAGTCAGACCGAACAGTTGCAGCAGCAGCAGTGGACCACTCAGCAGTCGGCGGACGGCAAGTGTGGGTACTCAGTGTGATGGATAAGACTCTTTCTGTTCATTGACACTGGGTCCAGGTTATCTGGTCAAGCCTATTGCTTTAGAAGTGATTGATCCGTCAAACAGCTCCGAAACATCATGTTTCCAACAAGGTTCTCCCAGGGTGTCTCAGGAGATCCTTTCCACCAGCTGCAGAGGTTCGCTAACCTTTAACATCAGCAAAGATGCAGGTACACTCCACGCACCAGAGTAGTGACCTTTCGTTCCAACGGGGGGGATGGACCTTCCCTGGCAGACTTCTTGCGACGCCTGGACTTCTCCGTACAGTCTGAAGCTGAGTAATCTCATGGACTGCTAATTTCTAGGGGGTTGTGAACCTTCCGCTCCTGTACATGGACGCACATTCCTGCAGATTAGCATGATTGACCCGACCTGGATAAGTCTCCACGGACTCAAAGGCCCATCCAACCTCTCTCCACAAGAAGCTGCAGTGCACACTTGCACGTCTCACTTGAATACCACCACATTCGGTGGCGCTTTCTGGGGGCTGTATTCTCGCCTAGGACAGACAAATGGAGATGTCCTTTTAAACTCCTGCTGTAACTGCCAAACTTGACACTGCCACACCTGTTACAAACTGCCACTCGACGACGATGGGCTCCATAGGGCCCTGAATCCCCTTCCCGGCCGCTAGTATTGAAACAGGGTACAAGACTTGGGACAGTCACACCGCTAGGAGAGGTCACAATGCTCGCCTCCCCCCCCCCCAGTCGGCCCAACCATCAGATCGCCACAATCAACCCTCAGGACACGGCTGCCAGGAATCGCATAATCTCCTGTTCAGGGACTGGCCAGGAGGAACTCGATGTAAAGAACACACACCCCTGGGTTTACGTATTACTGCTGCCGGCGAGACAGGTGTCCCATCAGGCCAGGAACTCAGTAGCTCCCGGCCTGGGATGCTAATCTCCCTGCCTGACAGAGCCGAGGTAGCACTTCAAAACTGAAGAGGAGAGACATTTCAAACTGCTTCCACCGTCACAGAGCCGAAGCATTTCATTGAATCCTCCTGTTACTGAGGGTTCTGTCGAACCGAGATGGAATGGGACGATTTTCCTGAATCTCTACAAGGACATTGCAGAAGAAGACTGGGATATAGAAGGTGCTTTTCTACCACCCTCTGTAGCTGTCGCCACATGCGAGCTGTTGCAGAACAGTTGAGGACGTTGATCCGATGGACCAGCCGATGATCGAGCAGACTTCATGGTGGGGACCTGAGGCTGATGATGGACAGAGGGAACCGTCTTCCAGTGCTACCCCTTGCTCTGCATGTGTAGCTGTCAGGACGTAATGCCTTTTCTTTTCCAGCCCCTTCCTGTGCTGGGCTGCTGTTAGAGACACCAGCTTGTGTTTGTTTTTATTACTTTCTTTTACTGTTTTTCTGTACATTTTATTTACTTGTTGTTTGTGTGTTCAGTGATTGCGTGTCATGCACGTCCAGCTGAACATACACCGTAACTTTTGAGGCAAGTAATCGGCTCAGGCCTCCTTGTTTCTCCTTTACAGGTGTGTCTCCGATGTCCTCTCCGACCAGTTGGTATGGGAGGGT
>NC_051405.1:5965541-5966080 GCF_015228065.2 Penaeus monodon
GAGGATAGGCAGACAGTGTCAGACACATAGACAGTCAGTGAGATATTGACAGAAAGAGTGACACAGAAGGGAAGAGAGAGGGGCCACACAAGACACATAAATGCATGACAGTAAAAGAGAGATATACAGATGCATAGATAGTATTGACAATGCATTCAGCCCTCTCGATGGAGCTGTGAACGGACACCTGTTGGCCATGATACCAAAATCCAATACAAACCTGGTAAATGATTGCCTCAAGATCAAACCAAGCTCTTTTGTTTACACTGGAGTACGTAGTTGATTAGCCAATGAACTTATATTTTGACTTAGGATTTTCAAACATAATATTCACAGAGTGTCTGTTTGCCGTGTTTGAAACAGGTGGAGTGACCAAACACACCTGGCAAGGAACTTGAAATTTTCATTCTCTCTCAAATATTTGGAGTGAAATTTTCTGACAGCCTGTTGCGGCTCAATTCTAAGAGCAAAGAAGAATTTACTTCCTTAAAATTTCAGTCGCTGCGGAAATTGATCATGTTAAAACAGATACACATAAT
>NC_051405.1:5970334-5970800 GCF_015228065.2 Penaeus monodon
AAGTGTTGGATTATGTGATCTAGTTAACAGTGATCAATATCCGCAGCGACTGGAAATTTAAGGAGATTATTCTTCTTGCTCCTTAGAATGAGCGCAAACAAGGCTTGTCAAAAAATTTCACTCCAAATATTTGAGAGCAGAATGAAAATTCAAGTTCTTGCCAGGTGTGTTTGGTCACTCAACCTGTTCAAACAAACGGCCAAACAGACACATCTGTTAATATTAATATTGAACAGCTAAAGTAAAAATATAAAGTTCATTGCTAATCAAACATTAAGTATCCAGTGTAAACAAAGAGCTTGTTTGATCATTGAGGCAACTCAATTTACCAGTGTTGGTAGTGGTTGGTAATCAGCCAACCGGTGTTCGTTCACAGCTCCATCGAGAGGCTGAGAGGCATTGTCAATACTATCTATGCATATGTCTATCTAATTTCTTTTTACTTGTCATGGCATTTATGTGTTTT
>NC_051405.1:5970829-5970913 GCF_015228065.2 Penaeus monodon
CCCCTCTACTTCCACTTCTGTGTCCTCTTTATGTCAATATCTTCACTGCCTGTCTATGTGTATGAACACTGTCTGCCTATCGGC
>NC_051405.1:5973050-5974574 GCF_015228065.2 Penaeus monodon
AACCCTTCCCATACCACGGGGTCGGAGAGGCATCGGAGAAGACACCACCTGGAAAGAGAAACAGGAAGGCCTGAGCCCGATACTGCTCAAAAGTTACGGGGGTATGTTCAGCAGGACGGCATGCACGAACCACTGAACACAACAACACAAGTAATAAAAATGTACAGAAAAAACAGTAAAATGAAAGTAAAAAAAAAAACAAACCAAGTGGTGTCTCTACAGCAGCCCAGCCACAGGAAGGGGGCTGGAAAGAAAAGGCATACAGTCCTGCAACAGCTACCACATACAGGAGCAAGTGTAGCAATGGAAGGGACGGGTCCTCTGTACATCATCAGGCCTCAGGTCCACCAGTGAAGTCGGCTCGATCATCGGCTGGGTCCATCTGGATCAACGTCCTCAACTGGTTCTGAAACAGCTTCGCACGGGCGACAGCTACAGAGGTGGTAGAAAAAAGCACCTTCTATATCCCAGTCTTCTTCTGCAATGTCTTGTAGAGATTCAGGAAAATCGTTCCCATCCAGCTCGGGTTCGACAGACCCCTCAGGTAACAAGGAGGATTGCAGTGAAAATGCTTCTGGCTCTGTTGACGGTGGAAGCAGGTTGAATGCGCTCTCCTCTTCAGTTTGAAGTGATAACCTCGGCTCTGGTCATGGCAGAGGTAGATGAGCATCCCAGGCCGTGAGCTAATGGCGTCCGGACTGATGGGACACTATCTCCGCCCGGGCAGCAGTAATAACAGTAAACCCAGGGGGTGTGTGGTCTTAACTCGAGTTCCTCCTCAAGGCCAGTCCTGAAGAGATATGCGATCATGGCAGCCGTTGTCCGGAGGTGATTGTGGCGATCTGGATGGTTGGCAGACTGCGGAGCATTGTAGACCTCTCCTAGAGCTGTGACTGTCCCAAGTTCCTTGTACCATGTTTTCAATACTAGCGGCCGTGAAGTGGGATTCTAGGGCCCATATGGAGCATCGTCGTCGGAGTGGCCAGTTGAACAAGGTGTGGCAGTGTCAAAGTTGGCAGTTACAGCAGGAGTTAAACGGACATCGCATTTGTCTGTCCCTTCATAGGCGAGAATACAACCCTCCATGGAAAAGCGACCCGATGTGTGGTTATTTCAGTGAGGGACGTGGCAAGGTGCACTGCAGCTTCTTGTGGAGAAGGATGGGTTGGATGGGCTTTGGAGTCCCCAGTTGGTAGAATTATCCAGGTCAAGTCATATCAGGGTAATCTGCAGGGAATGTGGCGTCCATGTACAGGAGCGGGAAAGTTCACAACCCCCTAGAATTAGCCATAGTCCATGAGATGATTCAGCTTCAGAACTGTAAGGAGAAAGTCCAGGCGTCGCAAGAAGTCTGTCCAAGGAGAAGGTCACGTGAACGAAAGGTCAGATACTATGGGGCGGTTTAGTACCGATGATCTTGCTGATGTTAAAGGTGAGCGTAACCTTGCAGCTGGATGGAAAGGATCTCCCTGAGACCACCCTGGGAGAACCTTGTGGAAACATGATGTCGGAGATTGTTTGGAC
>NC_051405.1:5974688-5977072 GCF_015228065.2 Penaeus monodon
CCGATGCTGAGTGGTCCAACATGCTGCTGCCTGCAAACTGTCGGTCGGACTGCAATGGAGCGTTTGTATGGTTTCCCTGCGGTGAAGTTGCCAGTGAAGCTACGGCGAAACCTTCCTTCCTGGACTCTCGGAAGGGCACTCACCGAGAGGGTGACCCGCTTCTACCCCCACCGGAAACAGGAGTAGGTGAGGGTGATGGTGTTGAGGCAGCAGCCCTGCATTCCCGGGTGCTGGGGGGCGAACTTCGAGGTATCGCACCACATGTTACGCCGTGAAGTGGATGATACGGAGAGAGGCCGAGGAGCTGGAGTGCAGCAGATAAGCGGGAAACAGGTCATAGTGGTATCGTGCACGAGGTGGACGGTCTGGAGTACGACGTTCGGACCTGGTACTTTCTTCTTGAAGGTTGTTTGGAGACTGATGGCGAGCGTTGGAACTGCCGTGCCGGATGCCATACCTGGAGTTCCAAAGCTTCTGGGCGGTTTCTGCCAGCTGGAATGGCGAGCAATAATCCTGAGGACAAGGAGATTCCCGCAGGGTGGACAGGTAAGCCAGCAAGGAAGACCCGCGGATCAGCTCTGAAGGCTCTCAACAGCTCCTCGGTGGTCCCGGTTAGCCTTGGAAGACCGAACGCCTCACCTCAAGGGAAAAAGTCCATGGAGCTGCCTCTCAGTCATGCTGTGGTAATACAACACCTTAAAGTAGTCGAGGCTGTATACGTGCCTCTGAACTTATGCCTCAGCTGCTGCTTGAAGGTGTCCCAGTCCCGTATCCCGTCAAAACCTCGGAGTTGATGATAGTCTCCCGCTCTGCCCGACAGCTTGCTCTAGCAGCCGGAGTACGGCATCATCAGTTGCGGGTTCTTACCCAGGTTTTCAATGGCACCTAATGAACTCTCCACCTCCCGGTTTCTCTTCAGGGCTCACAGGCAGAGGTTTCTCCTTTGAATTGGGGTATGGAGTCTCGGACACAAGATTACGGGATGACAATCCTGGAAGCCAGTGAAAGCTGTGGTTGTTGAAGCGTGGTCCTGTGCTGGCTCCTCACAATACCTTGTGTGCAAGGGAGTGGTCATCTCTTTGAAGCCGGCTCAAGGAAATGGCTGGTAGCCTCTTGAAAGTGGGAAGAGGAACCCAAGGTGTTTGTGCTGCCAAAGTTGTCCCGTGCTGGCTCCATCCTCTGTAGCCTGGCAGTTGCTGACCACTAGCTGCCTCGTAAAAGAGCTGTTTCTTGTAGTCTGCAGACGCCTCTCCCTCTCCTCCAATTGTTGCTGCATTCCGGAGGTCTTCCTTTGTAGCTGATTGGGCGAATGGGGGTTGGTAGGCCTGCCGCAGGTGGTGTGGTGGTTTGGCGAATGTGAGGGAGTGGGAATCTACAAGGGGCTGTTCCCTCAGTCTGTGCTGCTGAGGGAACCTGGCTTCCCATTCCTGAGGGGATACCACCGCCTCGGCAGGGAGCAGTCCTTGCCTGGAGTTGGGTTCTTCCAGTGCTGTAGCCGAGCTTCACTACTCCGAGAGATTTCTCCCATCTTCGGAGAAGAAGTTTTCATCTCTGTTCGGGGCTACAAGCTCCGTCATCCTCTGAAGATTTCTCCATCATCGTGACTTCCCCCTCTTACGTCCTAACTGCGTCCTCTACTTGGGTACGAGATCCATGCACAACATAACTGTGAGGGATGATCGGTGGTCAGGGTGAGAGGTACGCGAGCTTGGCGGGACTCGATGACCTTTTCACACGTACAGGTGTCTCCCAAACGTTCCCGGCCATAGTACGAAGCCTGTAGCAAGGGGAACACAGTCACACACACAAAGGAGTCGTACAACTCCCAAAAAGGGAAACACAAAAAGAGCCAGGATACTGCTGACACAAAACAAAGTGAACAGTGATGCGTGTAACCTGAGGCCAAATGCTGGGCACATGAAAGATTTAAAATACACAATTCCCGTAAACTGGGTAAAAGACAAAAAAGGACAAAGAACAAAGTGTAACAGGGGGGATATAAAGTAAAATTAGCTAGGGGTAAAAGAAAGATTAGAATACAGTAAAAATGAAAGTGTCCTAACACTAGAAGCGCCACAAAGTAAAAACTAACTGATGAGCGGGTTAGTAAAAAACAGACAAAAAAAAGCTGAAAAGAGAAAAGCCTCGCTCAAAAATACTAAAAATCTACAAAATCTGCAATAAACCCCTTCTCTCCCTCCCCAAACACAGACATAAACACAAGAACGGGGCTCTTCTAAAACGTACTAAACAACAACCTAAAAGGAAAAAAGCTAAATGCTGGACTTAAAAATTTCGTATTAGTCACCGAGCAGAGAAAACTCTTAATACACACTCCTGGTAGATCCACTCGCTCTGCCACCAAAAATGGAAAATGGGGTTAC
>NC_051405.1:5978848-5982645 GCF_015228065.2 Penaeus monodon
TTGAAAGACTCACAACCCTCCCATACCACGGGTCGGAGAGGACATCTGGAGACACAACTGGAAAGAGAAACAAGGAAGGCCTGAGGCCCGATTACTTGACCTCAAAAGTAGGGTGTATGTTCAGCTGGACGTGCATGACACGCATCACTGAACACACCAAAACAAGTAAATAAAATGTACAGAAAAAAACAGTAAATGAAAGTAAATAAAAAAACAAAAACAAGCTTGGTGTCTCTAACAGAAGCCCAGCCACAGGAAGGGGCTGGAAAAGAAAAAGGCATACAGTCTGAAACAGCTACACATCAGGAGAAGGGTAGCACTGGAAGACGGTTCCTCTGGCACATCATCAGCATCAGGTCCACCAGTGAAGTCGGCTCGATCATCGGTGGTCCATCTGGATCAACGTCCTCAACTGTTCTGCAAACGCTTCGCATGTGGCGACAGCTACAGAGGGTGTTAGAAAAGCACCGTCTATATCCAGTCTTCTTCTGCAATGTGTCTGTAGAGATTCAGAAAATCGTCCCATTCCATCAGGTGCGACAGAAGCCCTCAGGTAACAAGGAGGCTCAGTGAAATGCTTCGGCTCTGGGACGAGTGAAGCAGTTGTAAAGGTGCTCCTTCTTCAGGTTGAAAGTGCTAACCTCGGCTCTGTCATGGCAGAGGTAGATGAAGCATCCCAGGCCGTGAGCTTACTGGAGTTCTGGACTGATGGGACACCTGTCTCGACCGGCAGCAGTAATAAAACAGTAAACCCAGGGGCGTGTGTGGTTCTTATATCGAGTTCCTCCTCAAGGCCAGTCCTGCAGGAGATATGCGCTTCCGTGGCAGCCGTGTCCCTGAGGGTTGATGTGCGGATCTGGATGGTTGGCAGGACTGCGGAGATGTAGACCTCTCCTAGAGTGTGACTGTCCAAGTCGTGTACCCTGTTGCAAATACTAAGCGGCCGTGAAGTGGGATCAGGGCACATATGGAGCATCGTCGTCGAAGTGGCGTGTAACAAGGTGTGGCAGTGTCAAAGTTGCAGTACAGCAGAGTTAAAGGACATTCCATTTGTTGTCTAGGCGAGGACATAAGGCCATCCAGAAAGCGACCCGAATGTGGTGGTATTTCAGTGAGGGACGTGCAAGGTGCACTGCAGCTTCTTGTGGGAGAAGAGTTGGATGGGCCTTGGAGTCCAGTTGGAGAATTATCCAGGTCAGAGTCAAATAATGCTTAATCTGCAGGGAATGTGAGTCCATGTACAGGAGCGGACAGTTCACAACCCCCTAGAATTAGCAGTCCATGAGATGACTCCAGGCTTCAGACTGTAAGGAGAAGGGTCCAGGGCGTCGCAAGAAGTCTGTCCCAAGGAGAAGGTCACCGTGGAACGAAGGTCAGTCTACTATGGTGCGGTGGAGTAACATGAGATCTTGACTGATGTAAGGGTGAGCGTAACCTCTGCAGGGGATGGAAAGGATACTCCTGAGACACCATGGAGACCTTGTTGGAAACATGATGTCGGAGCTTGTTGCGGATCAATCCACTTTCTAAGGCCAACTAGGCTTTGACCAGAGTAACCTGGGACCAGTGTCATGAAACAGAGAAGAGTCTTCATCAACAATGGTACCACGACTGGCCGTCCGCCGACTGCTGGAGTGGTTCACTGCTGCTGCCTGCAACTGTTCGGTCTGGACTGCAATGGAGCGTGTATGGGTTCCTGCTGTGAAGTTGCCAGTGAAAGCTGGGAAACCCTCCGTTCCTGGCCTCTCGGAAAGGGGACTCACGAAGAATGTGACCGCTTCTACACACACCGGAAACAGAGTAGGCTGAGGGTGAGGTTGACGGGCAGAGCCCTTGCTTCCCGGGGTGCTGTGGGTCTAGACTTCGATGGTATTCGCACCACTGTTACGCGGTGAAAGTTGGAGATAAGGAGAGAGGGCCGAGCAGGTGGAGGTGCAGCAGATAGCGGGAAACAGGTCATTAGTGGGTCTCGTTGCACGAGGTGGACGGTGTTTGGAGTACGACGTCGGACTGGTACTCTTCTTCCTTGAAGGTGTTTGGAGGACTGATTTTTTTTTCGGCGAGCGTTGGAACTGCCGTGCCGGATTGCCATACCTGGAGCACAAAGCTTTGGGCGGTTTTCTGCCAGCTGGATTGGCGAGCAATCATCCTTGAGGACCAAGGAGATCCGCGGGTGGGCGGTTTAAGCCAGCAAGGAAGACCCGCCTGATCAGCTCTGAAGTCTCTCCAAACAGGCTCCTCGGTGGTCCCGGTTGCCTTGGCAAGACCGACGCCTCCACCTCAAGGAAAAAAAGTCCATGGAGCTGCCTCTCAGTCATGCTGTGGTCATACAACCACCTTAAAAGTAGTCAGAGGCTGTTTATACGTGCCTGCTGAACTTATGCCTCAGCTGCCGCTGTGAATGTTTCCCAGTCCCGATCCCGTCAAAAACTCTCGGAGTTGATGATAGTCTCCGCTCTGCCCCGACAGCCTTGCTCTGCAGCCCGATGAGGCATCATCAGTTGCGGGTCTTACCAGGTTTTCAATGCCCGAATGAAACTCTCACCTCCTGGTTTCTCTTCAGGGGTCACAGGCACAGAGGTTTCTCCTATTGAAGTGGGGTTATGGAGTCTCGGACACAAGATACGGGAGATGACATCCCTGGTAGCCAGTGAAGTCTGGTTGGTGTTGAAGGTGGTCCTGTGCTGGCTCCTCCACAATACCTTGTGTGCAAGGGATGTGGTCATTCTTGGAGCCGGCTAGGAAATGGCTGGTTAGCCTCTTGAAAGTGGGAAGAGGACCCAAGGTGTGCTGCCAAGTTGTCCCGTGCTTGCTTCATCCTTCTGTAGCCTGGCAGTTGCTGACCACCTACTGCCCTTGTAAAAAGAGCCTGTTCTGGTTAGTTGCAGACGCCTCTCCCTCTCCTCCAATTGTTGCTGCCATTCCTGGAGGTCTTCCCTTGTAGCTGCTTGGCGAATGGGGTTGGCAGGCCTGGCCGCAGGTGGTGTGGTGGTTTGGCGAATGTGAGGGAGTGGAATCTCAGCTGGCTGTTCCTCAGTCTGTGCTGCTGAGGGAACCTGGCTCCCATTACTGCGGGATACCACCGCCTCGGCAGGAGCAGTCCTTGCCTGGAGTTGGTCTTCCAGTTGCTGTAGCCGAGCTTCACTCTTCCGAGAGATTTCCTCCATCTTACGGAGAAGTTCATCTCTGTTCTGGGCTACAAGCTCCGTCATCCTCTGAAGTATTTCCTCCATCATCGTGACTTCCCCCTCTACGGTCCTAACTGCGTCCTCTACTTGGGTACGAGATCCCTGCACACTATAAACTGGGAGGTATTGATCCGGTGGTCAGGTGAAGAGGTACGCGAGCTTGGCTGATCGATTGACCTGTCACACGTACAGGTTCTCCCAGTCCAGCATAGTACGGAAGCCTGGAGCAAGGGGAACACAGTACCACACACAAAGGGAGTCGTACAACTCAAAAAGAAACACAAAAAGAGCCAGTAGGATTAATGGCTGACACAAAACAAAGTGAACAGTGATGCGTGTAACTGAGGCCAAATGCGGCACATGAAAGATTATAATAACAACTTCTCCGTAAACTGGGTAAACAAAGACAAAAAGACAAAGAACCAAGGTACACAGGGATAAAGTAAAATTAGACGGGGTAAAAAGAAAGATTAGAAGACAGTAAAATGAAAGGTCCCTACACCTAGCAAGAGCCACCAAGTTAAAAAAACTACACTGATGAGCGGGCATTAGTAAAAACAGACACAAAAGCTGAAAGAGAAAAGCCTCGCTCAAAAATACTAAAATTCT
>NC_051405.1:5982683-5982843 GCF_015228065.2 Penaeus monodon
CACGAAACGTGGTCTTCAGAAAAACTACTAAAACAATAACCTAAAAGGAAAAAAAGCTAAAGCTGGAACTTTTAAAAATCTTCGTATTAGTCAACGAGCAGAGAAACTCTTAAATACACTCCTGGTAGATCCACTCGCTACCACCAAAAATGTGGGTTAC
>NC_051405.1:5985081-5986131 GCF_015228065.2 Penaeus monodon
GCACGGTCTCGCCCTCCCTCCTCCTGATCCGCACCTGTTTCCCTCCTTTCTTTTGAGCCGCATCACTGTGTGTGTCACGCCGGGCAGGGACAGGGGCGCCCCTATCTCCAAGCGACGCCAGATTCATCAGCTGCGAGCCGCCACGAGCTTGCTTGGAGTCATCCAGACGTGACGGCGCTGCCCTGTACACAGAAGACGCATTCCAAGTACAGAGAAAAAGAAAAGAGAAAAAATCTTGGGTATTTACAATATGACTATATTACTCCTTTCTTTCCCTCCCTCGCGACGGTGTGTTAAAAACCCACAAGATCACATACTCGAGTAATCAATATCTGTCAAGAGAAAAGGAGAAGTTTTAAAAATTGTAGCTTATCAATATTTACGAAGTGTTAGACTGTCCGGCTGTGTACACGCCTGCAGTGGCCGGCGTTCCCTCGGGTGCTCCGCTTGCTGCAGGAGGTGGTGGTCATTGTAATGCTATTTGCTTTTTACAGTCCAGCGATTGGAATGTTGCAGATCCGTTCGCGGAGCATGGGCGAGGGTAAGGGCATTATTGTGGGCGTAAATGTTGCGTGACCGTCTTTGCAATTGTAGCATGGGATGAAGTAGACAAAAACTATCTTCCATTTGTTTAAAATGTGCTTCAGTAAATATATGTAGTTCCAGTCCGTAAAGGCCTCCGTCGCCATAGCAGACTACCCTATATCTTATTACCAACACATCTGTGAAAATGTGAAGGAAATGACCAATGAATGAATAATTCGGCTCCCTCTTCATTCCCTTGATCAGCACACCCCCTATATCTGTGTTTAAAATATGTATACAGTGTATAACAAACTAGTCCTAACAATACTGGAACAAGATCAGTAACTAGAATTTGTCTTTTGATTATGATTTTTTTATTCTAAGCTTATTCAGGAATTTTATCAGCGCTCCTCTGGTGACGTAAATGTAGTGTTACATAAAAGCTTGTAAAAATCACAGCTTGTTTTACTGAAGCAATAAACACATATATACTGCAATTACTTAGCTTGCTTCCTTTTCTGATTC
>NC_051405.1:5986297-5986813 GCF_015228065.2 Penaeus monodon
AATTATTGGTTTATCAATATGTACTTTCCCTAAGTAGATCTTAATTATTTTTCTACCAAGGCAACAGTGCTTCCGGATATCATGAAAACGACATCAAAATAAAATCCCTCCCTTGTGTATGCAATAAATTGCAACAAGCACAGGAACACCAGCCACGTTTCCCATCAAGCAGAAAATGCATTCCTCGTTCCCTTAGGCTCCGCTCCTACCCATCGCTCATCGTTAGTAGTCATTTTTCGCGTTTTTGTTTCTCCTCTCTTTCTTGCGTCCCTCGTCATGTTATCTCTTCATTTCATACTTCGGATGGACAGGTATGGCTTGGGAAGTTCAGATATACCGTATGTTGCTTATAAAGGCCCACTTTTTTTAATCGAATCAATATACATGTACGTACGTATGTTCATCTACCAATGTTATCAGCAATTGTCATAAAGAAGATACATCATAAATGTTTTATGGTAAAAATAAGATTATTCAGATTTAGCAAGGTACACATCAGCAGTTATCGTCTTTGTT
>NC_051405.1:5988487-5988765 GCF_015228065.2 Penaeus monodon
TCTGCACTCCACTGACCTCAGACTACGAAAGACCCCCAGACAATCTGTTCCACGTAACTACACTCTCTGTATCGAGTCCCGTTTCTGTATTTGGCTTTGAATATCATTACTGCCACAGAACTTTGTATTTGGCGCATTTGTGTTGATCTTCACGCTTATGGACGCAAGGGGTGGGATGGAGCCGAAGGAGAGGAGGTAGAGGAAAGCTAATAGAGAGAGAGGAAAGGGAGGTGGGATGGTGGAAGATGAGTTGTGGGAGAAAGTACTTCGGTAATGCA
>NC_051405.1:5988870-5989933 GCF_015228065.2 Penaeus monodon
CCAATGTCTCTGCCTCTCTTCTCTCTCTCGCAAAGACAGTTAATCATGATAATGATTTTCCATAAATTATTTCATGGAACAAGGAAAGAAAACGGCCATTGGTGTGTCTTGGAAGGGTCAGCGCTCGCACATGTGTGGGTGGAATGCCAAAAAGTTATAGAGCATGAAATGAACGCTGCAGAGTATCTCAAGGTCCGAGAGAATGACTAATGATTAGTATAGTCTTCACACTTCCGTAGCTCTTCATGTAAACAGCCTGAGGCTTCGAAGTGTGTGTTGTGAAGATGCTAAAAAGGTTCCTGGAACTTTGGGGAACTGAAAAAAAGATTAATATCAGCAACAGAAGACAGGTTGGCAAAGGGTCTTGGTTCCCTCTCGAATCCTCTTCATTCCGAGGCTCCGAAGCACATATTCATTCCCTGCGCGAACAATGAATGTGCGCACCAGAGCAGAGAGAGATAAGGCCATCCCATCGTCTCCCGTAAGATAATGAACTTTTGTTTAATCTGAGAGCTACTGGGTTTCCGTGCACGCGTAAAGATACACTGGGAGATAGGTGAGGATGTAAGCAGATATATGCAAAGAGAGCGAAGAGAATGAAAACAGACTGATAGATTAAGAGGATTATTAAAGGCTTTTGTGAATGCTGCTAATATCATGTGTTCCATGCCCCAGAACAGCCCTGTCATGCTTATGCTCACTTTTAGTCATGCTTCACTTGCCACATACTTAAGGTATTGCCTACCTCCGTCATCCCTTTGCTTAGAATAACATTGTCTCACTTTAAACAAAATCCAGAAGTTCTATACAGGTATTGCACAAGACATTTTTAACAGAATGGAAACATTTATCTTGCTCTGTCCGGTTTTGATGAACTTGGTGGTGAATACATGATGCGAACAAAATTCATTAAAATCACAATAAAGTACATTCATGCATAATTTATAATATACTAAAACACATGCGTGTGTGTATTTCTAATGCTGCATGTCCTCCATACACAATGTAATATGAAGATGAATAACATGGCGGATATGAATATTTAGAGAGAGAGACGGGGGAG
>NC_051405.1:5990079-5990613 GCF_015228065.2 Penaeus monodon
TACAGTGGAGGTAGAGGGTGTGATGGCAGGTTTGCTGAAGAAACAAGGTGTAAATTGGCAGAGGCATTGGCAGGACGCATCTCGACTCCCTGTTGGCGGTCGTGCGGCGCGGGTGCACACGCGCTCCCAGCACCCGTCAGCTTAGCAAACAGTATGCTAATTGTATGTTATCAATGCTGTGAGTTCCCGACAGCGTTCTGGCACGACTCTGAAGCATTTTTCCTTATATCTCCCTCTCTTTATTTGATTTTTGTCTCACATTTTGAAAAGGGAAAGACATCGACTAGCTTACTTTGGCTTAGATTTTTGCGTCCCGTCTGCCTGCTCTCCTGTTTGGCGACTGCAGATCCTCCCCTCGCACGTCGGATGCGTACGTTCAATGTACCTATATATATACACATGTGTGGATATATTTGCATGCTTACATTACAGCATTTCATTGGCTGTAAATGTGTCCAAAGCAATTTATTTTCCTTCTTTTTAATTGGAGATGTACATATCATTAAGCTTCTGAGGGTCTACCGCAAGGAAAAG
>NC_051405.1:5992152-5993800 GCF_015228065.2 Penaeus monodon
TAAGGTAATTCGTTCCTGTTAAGATATTTCAATTCTATATGCAATCATTTTCAATGATCCTTAAGATTATACTAATGAAAACTAATATATTTTACGTTGTGTTTATTTCTATATTCCTCTAAATCTATTTATTGACTTCAACAATGCTTTACTTTTCCTTTTAATCGCTTTTGGTGAACTCTATTGTTTATAAACAGCACTAAAATATCTCAATTCTACTATCATTTTTTCTTCTCTTATAATTTGCTCTTATACTGTGTGCTTATCCTCTGTCTCCTTAAATCTCCATCTCTTTTTCATCCCTCCTCTTCTTCTCCTTCTCCTTTGCTGTCATAATCTTTTTCCCCCTCTGGGTTTTCCTGTCACATCGCTCGGTTTATCTTTCTCCTCCTCCCCTTTTTTATCACCACTTTTTATCCCTTCCATCTTCTCTTTTCTTCTGTCTCCACCTCCTTCGCTTCACCGTTGCCTCCCTCCTTTTTCTTTCTTGTCATATATGACCTTACAAGAACAGAGCATTATTATTCAGGGCCTTTGTGCGGACGACAATTGAATCTTCATTTAAACACAAAAAGACAAAGAAAAAATCTCATTCAGGTTCCAGTAATAAAAATCAAATAATACAATACATTTACTCGACTATATCTTTTTGTGTATTTTTTTCTGTCATGTTTTTAAGCCCCACAAGAAATCATAAGCGCGAGGAAAGAAACACGACATATATGCTTAATTTCTATGTTGGAAAGAAAATGATTTTCTCTTTACACAAAACACGTACTTTCTAGTCTTCGATGTCGGTGGTCCGGTATTAGAATGGTTCTTTTCTAAAATATAAAATTTCTAGGTTATTTCACCAAAAAGGAATGGCACACAGAGAGGAAAAGACACAACGACAAAAAAGGAATGGTACAGAGAGGGGGAAAGACACAACGACAAAAACGTAAAAGAAGCAGTGAATTTCTTAGTAATATTACCACTGCCATGAGTTAGACGAGAATCTGGGAATTCTTACCTGGCAGCCACGCGAGCCGGACAGCGCCGACGCCCGTGTCTGATTTGCTGTCTATTGCATCGTTTAGAGTCCCTACTTGTCAAGAGAATGATACTGTGAATCTAATGACCGCCTCTCTAGCTGTGGTTTGTTACGCTCCATGACTCAGATTTCTGAACTTGTCCCCCACACACGCTCGCGGAGATGGTCATGTAGAGAGATATCATTTCTAATACCCCGAGGATCAGCTCGTTCTGCATGAATGCCTTCACGATGGGTCTCAGAGCTGCAACAACAGCAACTGGCAAGGTGTCTGGGTCTGGCTGGCGCTATGGGCAAGGGAATTCTTCGAGAAAAGTATGTGGCGAGACGCATCGTTATCCGCGCCTGGAAAGAGAAGAGAAAGGAAGAGAATGCGTTCGGGAGTTACGTTTCATAATTATGTTAATAGACAATGAACGTTATACAGATGTGGAATCCTTGGAAGGCTAGATAACTTACGCTGAACTGTTGGGTGAAGAAAGGAAATTCAGTATAAATCTTACTTTTCTATATATAACGGGGTTTAGAGGATCTCGCTGACACTAATGTGGCAAATCATTTCATCATATGCACTTATTGTGCATATCTCTGTCCGTCAATTTGATTTTACACATA
>NC_051405.1:5994005-5994881 GCF_015228065.2 Penaeus monodon
GCACGTCTATGTCTTCTGGGAAAACTTTCATTTGACTTCCCATAATGGTACTATTCCACGTTTCTTCTAGGTAATGTCTCCTTTGCATTTGTAAGAGGCATTCTCACCTGCCATTCACTTCTACCCCATTTCTCTATGAATTATTCTCTCTCCTTTCCCGGCTGTGTACCCCAGTGACTGACACTGTCTGATCAAAGTCGCCGCTGCTACGTGGCGGCGCTTCGTGAAGGTGCTCGACGCCCATGCGATCTCTTTCTCAGCGAAAATATTTCGGTCGTTCAAGCTGTTATGAAATGTATCTATATACTGTTCCTATTATAGTTCTATTATATTTTTTCATTGCCGGAATGATAATAAATAGTAGCAGAATCTTTTTTATTTCATTTCTGATTCTTCATTATATTATACCTACCTATTTTATATAATTTAACTCAAAATACATTTTATTTCCCAGTCATTTTCTTTCTCAACTTTCCGGAGTATAATTTTCATAACATACAATTAATTTTTGATTCATAGCTCCGTGTTATCATGAAATCATCAACATCCACTATCTAAATAACCAAATGATTAAATCATGACAAATCAAATTATGATGGAATATAAACACGTCTGAGACATTATTCACCGTCACTGCATGCCATTTAAGCAAGATTAAAATTTATCAAATTTTTATCAATCATAACATGAAGGTGCTGGATTTTTTGTGTGTACTTTTCACATCTCAGAACGTGGGAACATGACACCAAGAGAAAAGCAAGACGTCATGCACAGATCAGAGATCACTAAAGACGCATGACTCATGATCTGCATTCACCTCCTCAAACGCCTTCCACTCACTTCAGTGCAACAAATTATCCATACTAATGCGTGTGC
>NC_051405.1:5997189-5997526 GCF_015228065.2 Penaeus monodon
TAAGGTAAATCGTTTCTGTTAAGGATATTATATTCTATATGCAATCCATTTCAATGATCTAAGATATACTAATGAAAACTAAGATTTACGTGTGTTATTTCTATATTCCTCTAAATCTATTTATTGACTTCAAACAATGCGTTACTTTCTTTAATCGCTTTTGTGAACTCTCATTGTTTATAAACAGCACTAAAAATATCTCAATTCTACTATCATTTTTCTTCTCTTATAATTTGCTCTTATATTGTGTGCTTATCCTCTGTCTCCAAATCTCCATCTCTTTTTCATCCCTCCTCCCTTCTTCCTTTCTTTGATGTCAATCTTTTTCCCCCTCTGG
>NC_051405.1:5997563-5998885 GCF_015228065.2 Penaeus monodon
CTCACATCGCTCGGTTTATTCTTTCTCCTCCTCCCCTTTTTTATACAATTTTTCTCCTTCCATCTTCTCTTTTCTTCTGTCTCCACCCTCTTCGCTTCACCGTTGCCTCCCTCCTTTTTCTTTCTTGTCATATATGACCTTACAAGAACAGGCATTATTATTCAGGGCTTGTGCGGACGACAATTGAATCTCATTTAAAACACAAAAGATAAAGAAAAAAATCTCATTCAGGTTCCAGTAATAAAAATCAAATAATACCAATACATTACTCGACTATATCTTTTGTGTATTTTTTTTTGTATGTTTTTAAGCCCCACAAGAAATCATAAGCGCGAGGAAAGAACACGACATAATGCTTAATTCTTGTTGGAAAGAAAATGATTTTCTCTTTACACCAAAACACGTACTTTCTAGTCTTCATATGTCGGTGGACCTGTATTAGAAATGGTTCTTTTCTAAAATATAACATTTCTAGTTTATTTCACCAAAAAGGAATGGTACAGAGAGGGGGAAAGACACAACGACAAAAAAGGAATGGTACAGAGAGGGGGAAAGACACAACGACAAAAAAGGAATGGTACAGAGAGGGGGAAAGACACAACGACAAAAACGTAAAAGAAAGCAGTGAATGGGATTTCTTAGTAATATTACCACTGCCCATGAGGTAGGACGGGAATCTGGAATTCCTTACATGGCAGCCACCGAGCCGGACAGCGCCGACGCCCGTGTCTGATTTTGCTGTCTATTGCACGTTTAGAGCCCTAATTGTCAAGAGGAATGATACTGTGAATCTAATGACCGCTTCTCTAGCTGTGGTTTGTTACGCTCCATGACTCAGATTCTGAACTGGTCCCCCACACACGCTCGCGGAGATGGTCATGTAGAGAGATATCATTTCTAAACCCCGAGGAATCGTCGTTCGAATGAATGCCCTTCACGAGGTCTAAGAGCTGCAACAACAGCAACTGGCAAGGTGTCTGGGTTGGCTGGCGCTATGGGCAGGGGAATTCTTCAGAGAAAAAGTATGTGGCGAGACGCATCGTTATCCGCGCCTGGAAAGAGAAGAGAAGGAAGAGAATGCGTTCGGGAGTTACGTTTATAATTATGTTAATAGACAATGAACGTATACAGATGGGGAATCCTGAAGGCTAGATAACTTACGCTGAACTGTTGGGTGAAGAAAGGAAATTCAGTATAAAACATTTTTTTTCTTACTGTTCTATATATAAACGGGGTTAGAGGATCTCGCTGGACACTAATGTGGCAAATCATTTCATAATATGCACTTATGTGCATATCTCTGTCCGTGAATTTGATTTTAC
>NC_051405.1:5998994-6000033 GCF_015228065.2 Penaeus monodon
GCATGTCTATGTCTTCTGGGAAAAATTCATTTGACTTCCCATAATGGTACTATTTCGTGCTAGGTAATGTCTCCTTGCATTGTAAGAGGCATTCTCAACATTGACCACGTCTGATTCAAAGTCGCCGTGATACGTGTCGGGCTCCGTGAAGGTGATCGACGCCCATGCGATCTCTTTCTCAGCGAAATATTTGTATGAAATGTATCTATTATGTTCTATTATAGTTCTATTATATTTCTTCATTACGGAATGATAATTAAATAGTAGCAGAATATTTTTTATTCATTTTGATTCTTCATTATATTATACCTACCTTATTTGATAGAATTTAACTCAAAATAACATTATTTCCAGTAATTTTCTTTTCTCAACTTTCCGGAGTATTAATTTTCATAAACATACAATTAATTTTGATTCATAGCTCCGTTGTTATCATGAAATCATCAAAATACACTATCTAAATAAACCAAATGATAAAATCAGACAAATCAAATGTATGATGGAATCATAAACACGTATGAGACAAATTCACGTCACTGCATACCATTTAAGCAAGATTAAAATTTGTTAAATTTTTTATCAATCATAACATGAAGGTGATGGATTTTTTGTGTGTATTTTTACATCTCAAAAGTGGGAAAATGGGACCAAAAAAAAGGCGCATGAAAACAGAGAACAAAACGCAGCCAGAGACCCCCTAAAGCCTACTCTTCGGGCAAAAAATCCCAACTTCCATAAAAAAAAAAGGGGGAATATATAAAATATAATATATAATTATTTTTAATATATATATATAGAAAAAATATTATATAAAACTTATATATATATAAAAAAATATATAAATATATATTTAACAGAATAAAATTTAAATTAATATTAATTATTTATATTTTATAAAAAAAATTTTATTTTTAAAATTATTTTTTTTCTTTTTTTGTTATATTATTTATTTTGATTTTATTTATATATTTTTTTTAATTTACTTTTTTTTTTTTATATAATGTGGGGGTTTGGGGGGGATATTTATAGGAAAAAAAAT
>NC_051405.1:6001290-6001490 GCF_015228065.2 Penaeus monodon
AAAGTATAAATAAATAATAAATAAAATAATATATAAAAAATTTTTTTAAAATATAATATATATTTTAATAATAAATAATATATATTATAATATATATATATTAAAATAAAAATAATAATATATTTATTATAGAATATATGCCCCTGTACTATACTATGTTTTAAACATATCACAAAACATAATCATAAAACATACATTAT
>NC_051405.1:6001604-6001975 GCF_015228065.2 Penaeus monodon
TTCCTTTTTCATATGAATTTCTGGGGCAGGAATTGCCCCAGTTCTCGAGCTCCATCCGAAAGCTGTCAAGAGGCCCCTTTCACCAACGCACCCGAAGGCAGCATTCAGCCCACCAAAAACGCCCCCACCACCCCGTAACCCCTTCGCCCGCCCCGCACGCCACCTACGCCCCCACACCAACGGCCCTAAAACCCTTCTCCCTTCGGTATGAACACTTTGAGCCTCTCCCTTCGTACTGGGGGGCGGAGGGAAACCCTGAGGAAATACCCAGCACTTCTTTTCGATTATTTAAAATGGCCCCTTTTTTTTCCCGTGGCGTTTTGCCGATTTTCCCCCCTAAAGTACGAAAAAAGACAGCAAAACCCGCAACT
>NC_051405.1:6002021-6002206 GCF_015228065.2 Penaeus monodon
GGGGGGGAAAAACCCTTTGGGCCGTTTGAGTGACGCAAGTTCTCGTTTTATACGCTGCTTATAGAGTTAGATAACTTCGTCGCGTCATTTCTTCGGTTTTTATTGGAAAAGAAATTGAAAAAAAATGGAATTTTTACACATCTATCAATGCGAGGGTGTTTAAAAAATCAAAAGCTTTTCTTCTT
>NC_051405.1:6002313-6002459 GCF_015228065.2 Penaeus monodon
TTTAATACTTTGTCAATTTCCCTGTTTCCCCTACCAAAAGATTTACCTTACGGAGCATTTTTTTTTATTTTGTGTACAAGTTCATCTTAAAATGATATAGTTGCTGTATTTTGCTATGAATTTTACTTTTATTTTTGAATATACTA
>NC_051405.1:6002529-6002630 GCF_015228065.2 Penaeus monodon
ATGATATGTACACAAACACAAAAAGACCACACAAAAACACACCAAAACCACAATATCATATTAAAAAAAATATAATGTACAACACCCCCCACCCCCCCAAC
>NC_051405.1:6002796-6002958 GCF_015228065.2 Penaeus monodon
GGGAAAAGGGCTTATCTTTTTTGTATATGTTCAAAGGGGAATGGGGAACATTTAATGCTATTAAAAAGTCATTTTTTTTTTAAAATTTTTTTTTAGTTTTCGAGTACAAAATGACCGTAATAAAAACCCAACCGGGGGTGATCGGAAATCTTTACTATGTGT
>NC_051405.1:6005002-6005130 GCF_015228065.2 Penaeus monodon
AGGTCATCTTTAATAACTGATATTATAAAGAAGGGAAATGTGATTACAACTCAGCCAGTTCCAATAACACAATATGAAATAAACAGTCTTCATAATGACACAGTAGCTGGAAGACATCCCCAAATGAC
>NC_051405.1:6005188-6005472 GCF_015228065.2 Penaeus monodon
GAGGCAAAAAGCGATATTCCGGCCACGTGCCCCAGGACACATTCCCAAGCACATTACCTTTGCCGGGTGTACATGTGTGTGAGTACATGTGCGTGCGGTGTATGCATGACCATGTCTGCTTGACTGCTGCCCGGGGCGCACCCGCGGCACCCGCCCTTCGCTCACACCTGCCGCTCGCACGCCGGGGACGCCGTCAGGTCCGGCACCCCCCCACCCCCACCACGTCGTCCCCCTCCAATTTTCCTGCCCAGGACTTCCCATTCCCCCTCCCTCCCTTCCCTCCA
>NC_051405.1:6005658-6007181 GCF_015228065.2 Penaeus monodon
CATCTCACTGTCTCAGGACTCTCCTCCCCTCGGACTCACCACTCTCATCTTCATCATTCTCCTCGGACTTCTCATTCTCCCTCCCCCTCTCCCATCATTCCCAGTCCCTCTTCCTCGATCATCCTTCTCTCTCAAGACCCTCTGCCCCAACTTTCTCCTCTTTCCCCTCCTCCTCTCTCTCTCTCTATCTCTCAGGCTCTCTCTCTCCATCTCCTCTCTCCTCATACATTCCTCCTCTCTCCTCTCTCCTCCCAATCTCTACCTCTCTCCACCTCTCATCTCACCTCACCTCTCACCTCGTGCTACTCTCCTCTCTTCCACCTCTCCCTCTCCTCCTCTCTCTCTCTTCTCCTCATCTCTCCCTGTCTCAATCTCCTCTCATCTCTCTGCCCTACCCTCTCTACCCCTCTCTCTCTCTCACGCCCTCCCTCTCTCACACTGCGAGGTCTCTCCTCGTCTCTGCCATCTCGTGCTCTATCGACGATGCTCCCGTCACCTCTCCATTCCGTCTCGCTCCTCTTCCTCGAATCTCTCTCTCTCATCACTCTCATCTCTCTTCAGTCAACTCGTCAGCGGCAGTCTCTCTTCTCCCTCTCTCCTTCCTTTCTCACAAACTCTCCATCATCTGTTCGTTTTTTTCCCCCCCTCTCCGCCGCATCCACTCCTCTCTCGGAAATCACAATTCTCTCTCCAAGTCCCCACGCTCTCCACCTACTCTCCCCTCCTTTCTCCATCTCCTCTCCTATCTCTCTCTCTCCCGCTCACCTCGTCTCTCGCTCTCCCCACTCTCTCTCTGCCGTCTCTCATCCAGATCCCTGATCCTCTCTCCTTCTCCGCTGACTCTCCTCTCCCTCCTCCTCTCTTCACTCATCCACGTCCTCTCTCTTCTTGCTCTATCCAATCTCTCTCGGGTCACATCAACAGCTTCTCTTCTCTCTCTCTTCTACTCCTCTCTCTCCATCGGCGCTCCTTCTTTCTCCCTCCGACTCGCAGCCATGACTCTCCTCTCTCATACTCTCCTCTCCGGCTCTCAGGACTCTCTCCTCCTCTCTTCAACTCCTCCTCTATCGCTCTCCGTGTCTCCTCTCTCCCACCAACACTCTCCTCCACTCCCTTCCTACTCAGTCGACTCTCTCCCTCTCTTCCCGCCCTCTTGAGTACCCCCCCCCCCCCTCTCTCTCGGTTTGTCTCTTCTCTCCTCTCTCTCTCCCAGTCTCCCTCCTCTCGCATCGCTCTGTCTCTCTCCACTTCTCTCCTATGCTATCATCTCTCTCTCACTCGGCAGTCTCACCATCCCCTCGTCGCTACTAGCCTCTCATTCCACCTCCCTCTCTCCTCATCCTCGTCTCTCTCTCCTCCGACTACTCCCCCTCCCACTCGCTCTTCTCCTTCTCTCTCGTTCCACCCTCCTCTCCTCTCATCCCTCCTCCTCTCCCTCTCTCTCTTCTCTCAGACAATATCTTTCTCACCTCATTGTCTCCGAGCCCCCATCCTCTCAGAGCTTTCTCGTTCTCTACTCACCA
>NC_051405.1:6009583-6009719 GCF_015228065.2 Penaeus monodon
TTTGCGCTGCTGATAATTTATGCTATCCATCAAGGCCGCACTGTTTCCATTTACGTGAAGACTACATCAACGACTTTTTAAAAGAAAGGACTTTTTCCCTGGCAACGCTTAAAAGGGAAGATCAGTATCTCGCCTC
>NC_051405.1:6012709-6013073 GCF_015228065.2 Penaeus monodon
GAGGCAGGGCCGCCCTTGTCCCTGGCTCGAACGGGATCCTCAGATTTTTCACGTCCGGCGAAGGCGTCCAGCGCACACGTGACCTTGGCTCTGACTTATTGTTATCACATGGATAACTATAATGTTTTCGTGCGAGAAATCGTCGACAACTATTATTCTAGGATAATGACTTTCGGTACATGAAAATGGCCGCAGTCTCCTCCCTCTTGGAAATAATGCAGTTCAAGGACATTTTTTTATGCCGTTGTTGGTTAATAGTGACATTTCTCGACGATAGAAGGCATAGAGACTTTTAATTACTACTTCGCGATCTTTCCCGATTGTAGCATTGTAGGCGCACTCGTGGAAATTGAAGCAATGACTG
>NC_051405.1:6013581-6013806 GCF_015228065.2 Penaeus monodon
TCCCTCTCCCAAGAAAGCTTTCCCACACTACTCTCAAAGGAGCCGCTCAAGACACACGCACAATGTCGTCAAGAAAAGCAAAAAGAGGTTATCCCGGATATACAGACAAAAGATCGCTTTAAATCCAAAATGACAAGAGACAGCGTAGAGGCTACACCAACGTGCCATCTAAATAGAAGATTCTGCATGCCAGAGTTAGCCAGCAGAAGATGGAGAGGACGGAGG
>NC_051405.1:6014342-6014576 GCF_015228065.2 Penaeus monodon
ACTCGTACTTTTATGAATCTATTTTCAATGCATTTTCTGACTGCGGTTCGAGTGAATCAATGAGCTGCCCGTATATTCACACCCTCATGATTACAAATGCCTGTCTGATGACAAAATCACGCAGTGTGGAATCGCAAACGCTGCAGCAAAAACCCGGCTAAGAACAGGAATTCAAACCGGTTCTCTCTCCGGCTTCTCTCAATGTCACTTGATGGGAAAATGTCCCTCTGAGTT
>NC_051405.1:6014609-6014926 GCF_015228065.2 Penaeus monodon
TAGGGTGTATAATGAAACTTAATGGGCTTAATATGGGTACTACACCAAGGATAATATGTGGATAATGTATCTACTGCATTTATACATCCAATCAGTATTAATGATATGTTACTATATTTTCAATATGCCTAATGTATGTTCAAGATTCCATTTTGCAGAGACATTATACAAAGCAATCTGCAGCAGAAAATGCAATACAGATAGAATCCAAACAAGAAATAGTGGTGGTAACCAGCACGCAAAAGTCATCTCGCTGTCTGTTGGTGTCTCATGACTTGACAACTGTGCTCGCTTGAGAGACGGGAAAACTTAAAAAG
>NC_051405.1:6015276-6015598 GCF_015228065.2 Penaeus monodon
CGCTGCAAAAATGAAGAGTGGGAGATGTACTTACAGGTAAGATCTTTTATTCCCAACACAAAGACAACATTTATATCTGAGAATTAATATTCATGTCATAATGAAAGCTCCATTGACAAAACGATACACCCTTCATTGAATATAAGTCAGTGCAAGGTGTCCTATAATGAGTGCCTGTCAGTATCAATGTATTCCTTTAGAGTCTTGACACTGGAGTTTCCAAGGCAGCGAACATCCTTGTTATCTTTTTGCTCTATACACTAGGGGGGGAGGGTCTTGGAAAAAGAGTATTTTTTGTACGCTTGTGAAAATGATGAAACGA
>NC_051405.1:6018152-6018304 GCF_015228065.2 Penaeus monodon
TTTGACAGAAATTATCGAAGCGGATGATAATATACGTGGAAATACCGTAGAGTTTAAAAAAATTTGCGAGTCCCAACAGCGGTTTCTCGGATAATTACACAGAGAAAATATATCAGTATTTTATTGGATTTTCGCTTCCTTTGTAAAATATA
>NC_051405.1:6019042-6019371 GCF_015228065.2 Penaeus monodon
CAATATACAGACGCGGTAACTCCGACGAATCCTTGGGCCGCAGCGAGGACTTGGCGAGGGAGATCGAGAAGGCTGGGAAGATGAAAAGTTGGGAGCAGTGTGACCTCAGGTCACCTTCAAGCTCGTGAGGTCAAATCAGGCCAAGATATCTTTGATGCATAACGGGTCTATTGTTAAGGACTGAGGACTGGCTTATGATAAGCTGCCAGAATAGCTAGAAATATGTTTGCCTTAACATTTGACGGACTTAGGAGTTTACATCGCTTTCACTTTTGATATCATTCTGATACACATGCGTCTTTAATACCAAATTTAGCCTTCAGGCTAAA
>NC_051405.1:6019946-6020434 GCF_015228065.2 Penaeus monodon
ATGACACGGCGGCGGACGGCCACAGTGGTGCGACCACGTGGTGCTCTCCCCGACCGCCGGTTGTTCACGACTAACCCGCGACTTCTTAGGAACCCCGGGCGGGAGAGTTGCCAAATATTGATTTCATGGTTTTAGAAATACACTTCTTTATAATCATCGCTCTTTTGCTACCAAATTACTGATTCATTTAAAAATCACAAAAACATCACATATTTAATCCTTGAAACTGGGAGTGAAAACATGATATAGAGTAAGATATTACAAAATTCTATTTTACGTTCCTCCCGCCGCTTCAACGAAGTCTTTCGGATAACTTCTGTATAGGATTACTTCTATTTTTCCGCAGCATCATAAATTACTTTAGATACCTTCGTGAACTTCATTACTTGTTTCATCTGACACTCAACACTCCAGGCTTATCTCGCCTTATCAGATTCTAATCTTTGATAGAAACTCCACGACCTCTTCTCTCTCGGTCTGCCTGTTAG
>NC_051405.1:6020792-6021214 GCF_015228065.2 Penaeus monodon
CCCATGTAAAAAGATGCTACATCCTTCACTGTATCGGAGCAGCACCACACCGGGCCGCACCATCCCAGACCGAGCAGGACGGGTCCGGCCAGTCAGAGCAGCTGCACAGCCTCCCTCCTCTCTCCCTCCCCTCTCTCACACACACGTCCTACCATTATTCCTACCTGGCTGCAGCTGTACCTGCTATGCCTACACTTAACAAAAAACACGTGCATATTGAACCTGCTAAGGGGAAAAAAGAAGGGGAGCTGAAACTCATAACCCTTTTATATCGCCCTCCGAAAAGGGGTTTGAGACGTTCGCACGTGCCGAGTAGATGCGTCAATTGAGGTTTCGTCTGAGATGCTGCATAAGACATTTCATCGCCGTGGTCGGTCCATTTCGGGGCTCATGACTATTATATGGCTTTATCCTCAAGCTAC
>NC_051405.1:6021246-6021337 GCF_015228065.2 Penaeus monodon
GCGATTATTATACTAGCCGTATTCTTCACTCTTTGCAGGTCGTAGTTGATATTAAAATCATCAGTCTGTCTGCGTATATTCCTACGTCTTT
>NC_051405.1:6021375-6021618 GCF_015228065.2 Penaeus monodon
ATGTATGCATGTACGTGCGAAAATGGTCCGCGCTTCTAGAAAGAAATGATAAATATATGATATTTAAAATAAACGATGTTTTTCTATTTTGAATTTGCATAAGATGGTACGATTCTTTTTCGGGAAAGATCTGTCTCTGCGCTACAGACTCCGTCAGACGAAGACGTGTTCTCTTCATTTGCATGACGACAACTAGTTAGGTGAGGCAGGCACGCGTATGTGCGTTTCAATTGGCTTGCACAT
>NC_051405.1:6021679-6023693 GCF_015228065.2 Penaeus monodon
CGGGTTGGCTACTGATAACTGACCCTCCCCTCCCCCTCATCATGAAAGGACTATGAGTTTCCAAGTGCCATTATCAGTATAGGGAATAACGCTTCTATGAGATCACTATTTTCAGATAGATGCCCCTTCAATATCACTTTTATAATTCCAACTTTCGTTACTAGAAATATCTGCTCAGTCCTAAGATTTTATAATGCGGAAGAAGAAAATGTAAAATAAGACCAAGACAGCAGTGTTCGGTCCCCACGCTACGGCACGCGCCCTGGTCGCGAGCGTAGCCACGCGCCTGTCTCGCTGCCAGGCCTCGCTGGACGCTTCATAGAAACACTAATTTATTTGCGGAGTATTTAATGGATTATTCACCAGAATTGTACTACTTTCTTTAAGATCACTCTAAGGAAGGTGTTCGGTAAAAAAAAAAATACATTTTGTGAATAATATTACCAGAGGAAGAATATTCCAGGTAAGTTTGGCATCAGGCAGACGGTCACCTGGCGAGAGAAGGCGTGGCTTAGTAAACGAGGTTACAAATAGGAGCCGCGGCTTTTAAGGTAGTTAGTAGACGTCCGCCTCTCTTACTGCACGTGTATTCCACAAGGATGTCGGTTGCCACCACACAGCGCCTGGTGCCAATTCGGCCATCGCCACACAAGGGCGTGACAGTGTCTAAGAACGTCACAGTGATCACAACTTCGGCTTCTCCCGCCACGTTAACGCCGCCCAAGACGGGACTCAAAAGGAAATTGGCAGATCCAAGTCCCGAACCTGTGAAGTGTAAGCGACGCATCAACTTTAGTGGCGTCGGGTATGTAGTGTCGCCAGTGCCCGTGACAGTAGCCCGCCGAAATGCCCGTGAGAGGAACCGTGTCAAGCAAGTGAACAACGGCTTTGCAACGCTGCGCCAACACATACCCGGAGCCGCCAAAGCCAAGAAGATTAGCAAAGTAGAAACCTTAAAACAGGCAGTGGAGTATATAAGATCTTTACAGGAGTTGTTGGACACGCACGATGCCCTGATGCACCGCACCAACACGCTCGTCGCCTCCAGCCAGCCCTCGCCCGCGCCCAAGGAGCCATCACACCCTTACACCAACGCCGTGGCGCCCACGACTGTCTTGTCCCAGCAACAGTACCGTGTTTTACAGTACCCAAGCTACTATTACAGTGAAAACGTGTCTCCAGTGCCTGCGTCAGTGTACCCCATGAACGTATCTGCAGTGTCTCCCACGTGCAGTGACGCAGCGGTGTCCCCAACGCCTTCGTACGATTCCGCGTACTCGTCGCAGTCCTCTCACGAGACGCCGGTCACGGTCACCACCACCAGCCTAAGCAACATGTTCAACCCAGCCAGCACCACGACCCTGCCGGACACCTACGACCCCCTGGACGCCTACGAGTCAGCCACGTCGCCCGAGGACGAGGAGCTACTAGACGCCATCGCCCTGTGGCAGCAGTGTCAATAGCAGGTCAGTAGCCACGCTTGCCGTGCATGTGGACGTGGGGGTGCCTTTGCTTCATTTATAAGATTGTGTTAAAATCAACCCTGAAACAGGAGTATAAACTTGCCGTATGGGAAGGAGAAGGTGTGCGGGGAGTATTTGAAAAAGAAAGAAAATTCGTCCTGTGCAGTGAGAGTGAAAATTTGCGCAAACTAGAATGTATTATTTTTGTTTCATTTCATGCAGTGTTTCAAGTTTTAGAGTTCGAGTTCTTGGTGCCATAGGCAACTAATGTTTTTTTTTGCGATTTTCGCTAACCGAATCTTGTGACGTCGTTCTATAATACGGCGGCATAACCAAGATGCCTTTCCGGCTGAAAGCAGTGCGATCTCCTCCAGGTAGAGAGAGCTTAAAAGAGGTCTCCGTAAGTCTTTATAATCCTATCAGCTTCCTGGGGACGGATGTCGTGATAAACACCTTCCCGCCCCACCTGGGCTCGAGGGGATAATGGCTTCCTTCTTAGCCTCGACTGAAGAAAAATGAGATTTCTCCCTAATATAATGAAGCGATTTCGA
>NC_051405.1:6023887-6024644 GCF_015228065.2 Penaeus monodon
CAGTCGTACTAAACGGCTTTAATATTGGAGATTTCAACGAAGAAAAAAGTACTGATCCACCAAAGAAAAAGATGTAGTTTATTAACCAAGAATTCTCCATTACTCCTACATCTCGGATTTCCTCGATCTTACGTATCACACTCGTAGCCTCAAGGGTTCTCAACAGAACGAGGTTGAGGGTGATGGGGTCACACTAGACGCGGGCTCTAGCAACGGTTCCTCTTTGTGTGTGTTCGGTCCCGCCCGCCCAGGTTTCGATGCCCGACCCGTGGGCCAACATATGTGCACATAAATTCTGCTCCCGTTTCTTACCCCAAAACGATTGTTTATTCGAGCGCGCGTGGGAAAGTTTTTGCGCCAATATCCCGGGCGAGTCAGCTTTGCCCTATTTCTTTGCTTCTTTTTTATCTGGGCCGAGGGAGGGTGATACTTTTTACTCGTCACTGGGGAAGTATAGCAATATCTCTTGTTGAGAAGCGAAGCGACTTTTGGAACTCGTATGCGAATAGGATTTTTTTTTCATTTTTGTAAGAAGATGGATATACAGTCGCCTTTTCTTTGGGTCTGTGATCGTAAATTTCGAGCGCTCGTTAAGCTTTCAGCAGCAGGTATTCAGGGCGCAGGGAAGCCGCAGTTTCGTCTGTGTCCTGGTGTGCGTGCGGTGGCTTCTGTCCTCGAAACCACTTGCACTTTCATAATTACTTTCTCCATGACTAAGCTTTTACTATTTAGTGCTCCTCTTCTTCAGCTGCTGCTG
>NC_051405.1:6024806-6025923 GCF_015228065.2 Penaeus monodon
TTGCTATTATTTCTAACATTCTTGCTTAAGATACCATAGCTAACGACTTTTAGAACATTTGCTATTTTTTCTTTGGTTCGACAAACGATCCAAGCGGAGCGCTGCTGATTGGCCCCGAACCCCCTGCCTCGGCGTCCTCAGCACGGGCGAACGGCACGCGTATTCACCCCCCCCCCCCCCGCCTCACTCCAACTCCCACCCCATTAGCCTTGGCTCCCCCTCACCTCCCCCCCCACTCATCCCGCGCGGCGCCCACCCCACCCGCCGCCCGTGTCATCTCTGGCGGCGACGGAAGGCGGGAGAACCAGATTCATCACGTATTTGTATATCTTTTTTTCGTTCTTTTGTTAAATTATTCTTGTGGATTTCCTTACTCTTAACGTTTGCAGCTTATAGTCTCATGTGATAAGTCTTCGTCATGCAGACTCCATTTTTGGAATACAACTTTTTGAGACTTAAGGATAAAGCACCAAAAGGGAGATACAGCTAACTTCACTCGCTTTTCCCCTGGCGAGTACGTGCGTAGCTGAGTATTTCCCTCCCGCGTCGTCTCGGGCAAGCAAACCTCGGCTCTCTCGCGGCTCGGCGGGGACGGGTAGGAAAAGTAGAAATCCCTGGCACACCGACTTTGAAAATATATTTACGGGGCAGCTATATCACAGATCATTTGATTTCTATATCACAAGATTGTCCGAAATAAGTCATAAAAGGATCTGGATCCGTGGGCCGCACAATGACTTGCGATAATAAAAGGAAAAGGGGATATATCAGAGAAAGGGAAGTCGTGAGCGCAGGGGTTCGGACACAGGGGCGAAGTAGTGCAGTGGTCCGTATCCCGCCGGACTCTTGCTTTTGTCCTGCTTCCCGCCACCAGAGATACGATAATCTGTAGAATTTTCTCTCACTTTTTCCTGATTTTATCTTGTGCGTCTTGTCCTCGCAGCCTCCTCGTTGATAGATACTTACTTGGAGATTCAACAGTATCGATCTGGCCAAATAATTCGTGGTGGTAATGGATCGGGGATGAGAAAAGTGAATCCGTGATCCGAGTACTCGTGAGCAACCAACCTCCTCCCCCTCCCCGGCTGTACTTTCAACCCCCCCCTTTCCCCTACCT
>NC_051405.1:6025968-6028011 GCF_015228065.2 Penaeus monodon
GTCCCTCGCCCTACCCTATGGACACGTTTGTGCTGCTGTAGAGGAAGCGGAGATTAGATCTGATATGGATTTATGCTCGGGTGCATTTATAGCGAATTCTGATAAATGACGCCACTGATGACGTGATAATAACTGCGGACGGCCGCTCGAGGATTATTACCTGATCGGCATTGAAGTCTCCGAGTGAATATTTGGAGAGAGCGTCGTTTTCCCAACAGGCGCGAAATTAATGCTCCCGCCAACTTGTCTTTTGAAAAACTGGAAAATATAATTCTGTCCATTGAATGCCGCTATTGAAACGGGCCACGCTTTGGAGAAATTCAATTCAGTGCTGTCTAGACGGGCGGATAAGTTTTTTCCCCCTTTTTTTCTTTATCTGATATTCTGATGTCGAAGGGGCAGAGGAATTAATTTAGGAATCACATAGCTGAATAACATGTATGCAAGGGGTAAATCTGCTAGTAAATTTTAAAGTTACTGAATAGCATATATACTACGAAATGGTATGTTATTGAAATTCTAAAGTTTCTTTTTCTCTCTTCCACAGGTCCTACAAGGGAAAGAATCTAGTCATGCTTGTCTATCATCATGTACTGCTGGTCAACTTCTCCAGTCCATCTTCTACCAAGTCCAGGAGACCTTCTGAGGACACAGTCTCCAAACTTTAAAGTCTTTAAGTCCTCATAACTTTGGAGCTTTATATCTTAAACTTTCAAGAACAAGGCGTGTATTTTACTATAGCTTCTCAAGTTCTACTGACTCGCTTCGTGAATTTCGCCCACCAAGAAGATTCCAGGAATCCAAGGAAAGCCGATCTCCCAGCCTCGAGAGTCCGCCGACCGAGTTTTCCAGGCGCACGAATAGGCTGTGCGGAGGGCCCAGCGCCCGGAGTCCAGCCGACCACCGCCCTTCCCGAAGAGCTTGCCGTGTTCGAGTCCGAGGACGCTGCTGTCTCGCAAGAAGAGGAAGGCAGAAAGGGGCTGCCCACTTTCTAATGCTAATAATAATCGGTAAGTTCCACAGTGAAAAGGAACCACTGCTTCCTACCTCCTTTGGTGAATGGCCGAGTGAATTGCTCATGGGCTTTTGAGTACCTCGAGTTCCCATGGTTAACATTTGTAATGCAGCCAGCTCGTTTACATCCTCATTCTGCTTTAAAGAATCCAAAATGAAAAAAAGGAGAAAGAAGGTGAAAGGAATTCCTTATTCATCATTTTCATTCAGTATAGGAAGCACGTAAATCTTTTGTTGTTCGGGAAGGTACTCCGTATGTACTGGACTCTGAGAGTAACTCATAATAGCAGCACTTCACGAAGTCCAGTAATGTTGTAACCGTCATCGTTTATCTGACGTCACTGTGTCTGATGCTCCTGGATCAGCTCCAGAACATTTTCCCGTGACTGACATTTCGTGATTTGTGCGGCTGTAATTGTGCGTGACATTATGAAGGCGATTCCTAGTGCCTTCCCAGCCTGGGTTACTAGTTTTAGGGTTACCCCTGAGAATGTGAAAGTGAAAGAGGCTTGTGTACCAGATATTGGAAGAGAGAATGTAATTAGTTAAGTAAGAGTACTGTGCACTTACATAATCGAAATCGAAAGAAAGTAACATTCTTTTGTAAATTGTACAACTTTGTATACTAACCTTGTTTTTTCCGTTCTTTTCAGATATCGTGCAGTTCCACAACGGACTTAACCCTAGGAATAAGGAAGGCTATAGCGATGAAAGAGGCGGTAAAGATAGAAGAGTTAGAAGAGCAACGTGATACAAAGAAAAATCCGGTCGACCAACCATAAAACAAGTGAACAAAAGAAAAAAAAGGTATAACAGCCAACAACGGACAGGCACTGGGGGACCGTTGTAGCTAGAAGTCTCCCGTTGTCTCATTGGTGTCTTGAAGTTGTAGATTCACAAGTCTCCTATTAGTATTGTAAATCTCTAGCAGACTCACTTTAAAAGAAGCATGACAAGATAAAAAGATGGGAAGATACAGTTCATATATTCATTGTTTCTCTTTGGTGGGGAAGGAATTATCTGCATTAC
>NC_051405.1:6028038-6028169 GCF_015228065.2 Penaeus monodon
GTGAATGTCTAGTCAAAAGTGCAGCAGAGCCTAAATAAGACATTTTATACTTTCGCCAAAGTTTGCCCTGTGTTTGGCTGGCGTCGCCGCATCTAGATCCCAGAGGAGTTTCGCTTGTATTTTTAAACAAA
>NC_051405.1:6028340-6029083 GCF_015228065.2 Penaeus monodon
GAACAATAACACGTGCTCATTAGATGGTCACAAAGGCATAGATTATACGCGCATTTCATATGGACTGTGCATATATCATTGTATCATTACACTATTTGACATGCCAGTTCTACACTCTTGTTTCGTCATTATAAAGACGTCAAAGCTTACTTCACGAAATTCGACTCTGGTGTCAAGATGGCTTTCGCCAAGATAATAATCTCGTAAAACTCAAATGCTCAGCGAGTTGTTTACGATTATTTTGCTAAGTTTTGTGTTCTACATGTAAAACCAAAATGCTAACAGTATCTTAACTATAAAGACATATTTTAACCCTTTGATTCCTTCATGGTGATTCTCAAGTATATTATATGATTCAATATAGTTACTAAAACCAATATATTACGAGCTTCCTAACTAATGCAGCTTAACGCACGCCCACTGCAATGTGCGTGGGCGTGCATTCCACTTAATGCTGCATTTAGCTTAACTGCATCTCTAGTGCCTTACGAAAGCAGTGATCTTTGATGCTTCCAAACGTTATACTTGTGCCTTTCTATGATGGCTATATTTGTTAACTAACACTTTAATATGATCTTAATATTCTATATACTGTATATGATCTCTGTAATGTAAACTAGTTGTTATGGACAGTTTGATTGATAATATGATCTCCTTTATACTATATTCTTGCTCAAATGCTTGTAATGTATAAGAAAGCAACATCCGATGAAAGACTTGATCAGTATTCTATTAATGTTAAG
>NC_051405.1:6029115-6029698 GCF_015228065.2 Penaeus monodon
TTCTACCTTGGCATGCAACATGCAACTTGCATAGTGTTTTCCCCATCGATTTCCATTACTTGGCTGATAGTATTAACTGAACATGTGGGCATTTCCACACACAAGACACATTCCAGTACAAGTCAGGCATTGACGATGTTTACTCCAACTTTTCGTTATACATTCCATTAAACACTACAGTTACCCTGAAGATAGGGACTCCTTGTGAACGATTTTTCCGTCGTATGCTCATTCCACTGTAAGCATTCCGTATATGCTAGAGAAAGAAAATATTATCCAGTGGTACATAATGTATAGTATTATGTTTTTTGTCTGTTTCGTATGATCACTGTTGTATTATTTTCTTTTAATGTTGGTTGTAATGATTATACCTGCCAATGGTTGTCATTCTTGGTGTATAGTCTGATGTTGCTTGGTAATCAAACAGGCAACGGTGTAAATAATGTACAGATTTTTTATATGTATGCATAAGCTTTTGTTATAATAAAGGCAAGGCTTTATAATTTTCTTTTTACTCAAATGTTTGTTCCTCCCTCTTAATTGGATATCGTTTGTCATACCTGAAAAGGGAGTCATGGACAAG
>NC_051405.1:6030213-6031206 GCF_015228065.2 Penaeus monodon
CACCACACACCCTTCGTCACTGGCCATTCTAATGTCCTTCGCCCCAACCACACAATCTGACAAAGAGCTTAAAACATTCTAGATAAATACAACTATGATGATGTATGTATCAACTGCAGTTCGGGATTCCCGCAGGAGGCATACGTCTCGAACTGATCACGGGTTTTACATACGGACTCTTGATTGGCTCGTGCTCAGTTCCCCTTTCGCGGCACGCTAGATTTTCAGCAGTTCAGGTAAGTCATTTTAAATTTGATTAGATAAGATTAGTGAATAAAAGTAACCAATATCGGAAGGCAAAGTACCTGACACCGATAATGCGAACTACCATGATATTGATTATTACTTATTTTCAATAACCTAAACCAGCATAGACTAGCCTAACCCAATGGGGGTTATATTGCTTATCTTTCTTGTAAAAAATACTCCCACGAACGAATATTTAAATCATATGAATGAAGGGATTATATGAAGGGAAGTCTTAAGAAAACATCTTTCCTCCCTTTCAACTTTTCCTCTGGGTTCCTATTGTGTCAAAGCCATAAGGTAGTTGGATAATCATGGAAGGAATAGGATACAAGCTTCGTGATGTATTCATTCAAAATGATATTTTGACAATGAGACCTTCTAATGAAGTTAGTTAAAGAGACTGAAATTTACCGGTCCGTTATCCTTAAGGTGTATGGCGGACAAAAATACTATTTAAAAAATGCTATTTCCATCTCTTTCCTTCATGTTACTAAATATCATTTGTAACGAAATCAGTATTCGTAAAAATACTATACTAAAGGTGTATCAACAAACTTTGCGGCAATCCGGCAATATATATTTTCTGGGCGTCGTGTCGATACTGTTGCTTCAAGCTTTGCTTCTTATGTAACAGAGGGCCATGCATATATCTTACTAATGTGGCTGTAACGATCATTTGTCTCTCGTAAAACTGGTTTGCCATGTTGTAAAACTGATGTAGTGTTCTGAATTTATTGCATTAAG
>NC_051405.1:6033546-6033902 GCF_015228065.2 Penaeus monodon
TCTTAATCCATTATTTATTTTTGAACATACCGCTCGCACACATAGTAAAATTTCACAAAATAAATACTGCAATGAATCTCAGCAAAAGGCATAAGTCACACTTCCCATTAAGAGATTAAAACCCGATCTTGCTTTATCATGAGAAGTGCGCGGAGACATCTCCATCACCACTCTGTGCAATAAATAGTGCTTGAAGTCGGCCACAGCAATGACGACCGCCTTGCTGATGGCATCTTGACCTCGTTTTTCCTCCCCTTGACATGCCATTGCAAAGGTTGGTGTGTTGCTTTGCCTTGTGTTCTGCCCGTGGCCCTGTGGACGGACCACGTAAAATATCTTAGCATATAATCAAATTT
>NC_051405.1:6033941-6036130 GCF_015228065.2 Penaeus monodon
ATATCGTAGCTTCATCCTTATTCTCACATATCCTTAATACTTCTGTATTGAATTCTGTGTTGCCATTTATTGTTATTTATGTCTAAAAACAGGAATAGAGTAATACAAATGATGAACAAAAGTTTTATTTCAAATATTGCAGGAATGATATGTAGAAATTATCTACTAAAGAGGCATAAACCATATAAAAATCAAATAACAAAGATGTATACCAGATCATGTACATTAGTAAAGTCTGATACACATTTTCAATTTCAATTTAACACAAACAAAATTCCTAAACGTACGTCTACTCTGTAAACCGTCTCTTCCTAAACCAAAGGCGTTTACTATGTGTCAGATCTGACAACACTACAAAGAAATTTTGCAAGCCACTCAAAAGTTACGAATAACAAGGTAAGTAACACGATCTTCTACACTGATATACAAAAAAGCATATTCCATTACAACAAAACCCCTCGACACCCCATCAGGGCTCTGCCACATAACAGGGTTCCTCCTTCACGGGGCCATTACCCGAAATGAAGAGCACCGTCCACGCCATAACACCTCAAGGGTTGCTAGTTTCTTATGAAAACTGATAAGGATCTCATGTTTGCAGTATTGGCAAGGTGAACACAGCAACTCCGTGTCACAAAGCAAAAGTCGCAATTCTGTTGGCGATTTTCTCACAGCAGATGTTGCCTTAGTGCTTGAGGTGAATTGTAATGGCGTTCTTCTAATTGTTTTTAAGTCTCTGACTGTTTTAAAGAAGTTATTTAATTTTACTTTATATCTATATCGTTTATTTTAAGGAGCTAGTTCAGATTCACGTCAAAGAGCAATGCTTTTTTTCATTTCTTGAAGAAACTGATAGAATATTGATTCTTCTATCATTCAACCAAACCAGGCAACATCAGACACACCAGATAGAAGGGACTTAGGGTTCAAGCACAGTATTTATAGGATTTTACTTTAAAATCTGACAAGAGATATACAGCGAAAAAAAATATATAAAAGAAACAGATACCGTACTGGTCTTGGTGCTTGTAGCAATTTCTTCTGCGGACTCTTCGACCAACAAAACTATCGCTGGCCATCAATTATCCAGACTCCCAACGCAGTAATTAAAGGCTGTAGTCGGGATATCAACCTCAGCCCGTCGGTTACAGACTTCGCAAATGAGTGGCTGTAATCTCTCGGGTACAAATGAGAAACGAATTGAATGTTTCTGACCTAAATGTAAACTAGAGATTTACCGGCTATTAGTTCCGACACCCGCAGTCTCTCCTCAGGTAGCTATTGACACACGCTCGTGCAGAAGGCTAGTAATTAGCAGCAGTGCAAGGCTCATTAGAGGTTGAGTTCCTGTCATTAAAGTGAGGTTATGGCCGGCGATACACATGGAAGCAGCCGAGAGGGAGAGACTGTCACTCGAGCCTCTGACCTCGCTGACCCAGCTATTAGGACTCGCAATTATACACCTACATGAAAACAAACATAGGTGCAGATATACAGACAAGCACATATATGCGTACTTTATCCACCTACCTACGTACATATATTCATTCATTAACAAAATCAGTATTTCATACATACATACACAAATCGTTTCTCCTCATGCGCAACACTTACGAGCGCGAGGCAGCGTCCCCCCCCCCCCCCACTCCCGCAGCACGGCCGCCTTCCCGCCTGCCAGCAGGAGTCGAGCGACACCCCGCGCCGGCGCGCGCCCGTGGCCGGCGAGGGAGAGCTCTCATTCGACACGAGGGAGAGATAGCAGGCCGGCCATTACGCACGATAAAACACCAGTGTAAGAATGAGACAAGATATTTCAATGGTGTTTTCATGTCAGGCTGACAATGAAATTGCTGGGTCAAGGTAATTTGAGGTGCTGCGACTAGCATTTGTAGACGCGAGAAATCGTTGAGGTGAATCGAAAAGAAATATTCTCAATTATGTTAATTTCTTTACCTTCATATATCACTGTGGCACAATTCTATAATGCACACGAAAAACGACAAAAACAAATAACGATTTGTTACAAAGTATAATTACACCTACTGTCAACTTTAGCCCCTGTGACCTCGCCTGACCTGACACACGGATCTCATAAGGGCACCCACATGCCGTTTAAGATGCTATCATGTATGCTTATTAATCTGCATATTAAGTGAAGTTCGACCGAGAGATAACACTGTCTCCAAAAA
>NC_051405.1:6036877-6037105 GCF_015228065.2 Penaeus monodon
GGATATGAAGGGAGGAGAGAGACTTTTCTGAAAAGTCACTGCTATGCTATTAATATCGAGTCGAGCCCAGCAATGCCATTAGCAAAAAGGAGCATTAGGCGTTTTAGTACAAGTAAATATTTTGACGTTTCATACACCGCCAGACAAGAACCGGTCTCGCGGTCATGTCCATCTTGACCTTGGTGACGCTCGGGGCAGATGTGGGACTCGACAATCTCGCATTATCGT
>NC_051405.1:6037159-6037570 GCF_015228065.2 Penaeus monodon
GGTCAGAAGGCGATGTTGGGCAATGACGAGGTCTCTTGTGCTCCCAGCGAATCCGACGTTTGTCTGCCACGCCTTCCGTGCAAGCAGGAGGAAGGGCAGTTGGCAGAAGCTGAATCACAAATCAAGATAAACTCGCGGAAATATAACAAACATGTACCCGCACATATATAGTAAAGGAACAGATGGACAGAAAATTTGAACTATATATAGATAAGTAGACAGGCAGATTGTTAAGAGATGGGGCAAGAGAGGGGGAAGGGGAAGAAGAAAATGTATGCAGGTAGGCAGAGTGAAAATACGACTGTTGTAAGGATAGCTTGTTATCTAACATAAAAAGGAAGGTAAGGTATACACGTACCCCATAACACGCACAGACGTGTATGTGTGTATATGTATGCATACATACACCCC
>NC_051405.1:6037739-6038214 GCF_015228065.2 Penaeus monodon
GGCAGAAGAGGGAAGGGGCGTGGGGTGTGGGAGGGGCGTTCCGAGCACCACAGGGGGAGGGGGAGGACGGGGGAGGGAAGCAAGGGGCCGAAGACTTAATTATACCTTTCGCGACATCTTGAGAGAAAATCGGAATAATTTTCACTTAAGGGACTTTTTCTGAAGCCTTTTTTGTTGGTGATTTTTCTTTGGGTTCGTTGTAGGAGGCTCAGAAGAAAGCGCAGACTGAATTGATTAATATATTTTTGATATCAATATCTGTTACGGATATACCAAATCCTCTTTACACTTTAGGCTATTTGATAGATAATAATAAAGAAAAAATATGACCGGCATAGTCTTTGCTATCTAACTAATCGACACGACTTGATAATCGCTCAAAGTCTGCCACTACTAATTGCCTCATTATTCATTTGGACGCCTTCGCAAACATGCTTTGTGTGTGGCGATTAAGAGCTCTTTAAAATTCTGATAT
>NC_051405.1:6038367-6038634 GCF_015228065.2 Penaeus monodon
CAACTACGTGATTGCATAATAAAAAAAATAGATAAATCGATACAAAAGACAAAAAAATATACATTTCCAATAACACTAAGATCACAAAGTCGAATAGACTCATAACTTGGCCACTACGCCCCACTCCCATAATTGATACGCTATTCATTGTGATCCAAGTGGAAGAGAGACGAAGAGGGGAGAAGGAAACAAAGTAAAAGAGACGAAGAGGGGAGAAGGAAGAGGGGAAGAGTAAGGGAGGCAACAAAATGGGGTTAGGAGAAAATC
>NC_051405.1:6039424-6040046 GCF_015228065.2 Penaeus monodon
AACGTGCCTTTGCAAAGCCTTTGTGTTTCGATATACAAGCTATAGAAATTGATATATATCTGTATATCTTACTAATTATCTAAAAGATAACTATATGCATGTATCTACATCTATATTTTCATTGGTATTTTCGTTCCAATCCAGTTTATTTCTTTAATTGCTGTAGAGATTCTCACTCGCTGAAAATCCACCCATATTCTTATACACACCAATCATTATGGTCAAACACCAGAGCAATCAGAGATGATGAAAGCGGTGCGTGATAATGCAACAAAGTCCTTAATGCAATTCCATAAAAAGGAGTCATGACATTGCTTGCAGAAAACGTTCATCCTTGAACTTCTCAGGCGGGAGGGAAGCCATCAGATCCCGCCTGGTTTTTCGGCCACAACGGAAGCCTTCTTATGCAAACTGCGTAGGAGAGAGAGAGCGTTTGTATTGCAATTCTATGCTTCTGTTCGTGGCAATGTTCCCCTGGTTTCGTTTCATATTCAGTGTGCATCAAATTGACTTTTTTCAGAGGTCTGGGACCGGATTTTTTAATTGTGTTTATTTAGGTCGTACGTTGTATCTTTTGAACGAGGAAATAGAGATACAGATAAGTAGCTCCAGACAAACCATA
>NC_051405.1:6042398-6042489 GCF_015228065.2 Penaeus monodon
AGACTTGTACACAAAATAAAAAAAATGCTCCGTAAGGTAAATCTTTTGGTAGGGGAAACAGGGAAATCGACAAAGTATTAAAAAAAAAGAA
>NC_051405.1:6042520-6043147 GCF_015228065.2 Penaeus monodon
AAGAAGAAAAGACTTTTGATATTTTAACACTCTTCACGCATTGATAGATGTGATCACAATTTCACACTTTTTTCAATTTCTTTTCCAATACACCGAAGCAATGACGTCGACGAAGATTATCTGAACTCTATAAGACGAGCGTATAAGAGCGAGCACTTGCGTCACTCGAACGGTCTCAAGGTTAAACCCCTTTTTTCTCTCTTGTCTTTTTTTTTCAAATTCTTTTTATGGGTTCTTAGTTGCTGGTTTTGACTGTCATTTTTCGTATCTTTAGGGTGGAATCGGCAAAACGCCACAGGAAAAAGAAGGGGCCATTTTAAATAATCGCAAAGAAGTAGCTGGGTATTTCCTCAAGGGTCTTGCCTCCGTCCTCCAGTACGACAGGCGAGAGGCTCGAAGTGTTCAGTACACGGAAGGGGAGAAGGGTTATTGATGGCCGTTGGTGTGTGGGCGTAGGTGGGCGTGCGGGGGCGGGCGAAGGGATGTTACTGGTGGTGACGGGCGTTTGTGGCTGGGCTGAATGCTGCCTTCGGGTGTGCGTTGGTGAAGGCGCCTCTTGACAGCTTACGGATGGAGCTCGAGAACTGGCGCAATATGCCGTGCAGAGAAATTCATATGAAAATGGAA
>NC_051405.1:6044769-6044911 GCF_015228065.2 Penaeus monodon
TATAAATATTTCCCTTTTTTTAAATATTTCATTTTCCCCCCTTAATATATTAATTTATTTCTTTGTATCTTTAATAAATTTACCCCCATTTTTTTAAATCCTTTATTTTTAAAATCATTTTCAAAAAACCCAACAAAACCCT
>NC_051405.1:6045092-6046083 GCF_015228065.2 Penaeus monodon
TTTTTTAAAAAATATAAAAATTTTTTATATTTTTGGGGGGGTTTGGGGGGTTTTTGGGGGGGGGGTTTTTGGGGGGGGGGGGAAAAATTTTTTGGGGGTTTTGGGGGGGAAAAAAAAATTTAAATTAACCCCCCCCAAAATTAATAATTTTTTTAAATAAGGGTTGAAATATTAAATTATAATTAAATTATATAATAAATAAAATATATATAATATTATAATATAATTATAAAATTATATTTTAATATAATGAAAAAAAATAATATTATGAAATAAAATATTGTAGAAAATTAAAAATATTATTATAATATATATATATATAAACACACTTTATATAAAATTTTTATAATTAATAATTTTAATAATATATATTTTTATATTATCTTTAAAATATTTTTTTCCCTTTCTTTTTAATTTAATTAAAAATAAAAAAAAATAATTATGTTATATTATAAAAAATTTATAAATTTTAATCTCTTAAATGGAGAATTTAAAATAATTTAATTTTTATTTTATAAATTTATTTATATTTAATATTTTTATTTAATATATTTTTATATTAATAAAAAACTATAAATAAAAAAATTTATTTATGAAAATTATATGGGAAAGGAGAAAAAAAAATGACTGGGAAATAAAAATGTTTTTTGATTAAATTTAAAAAAATGGGGGTTTAATGAAGTCGAAATTTGAAATAAAAAAATCCTACTATTTTTATATTTAAAATTTTAAAAAATTTTAATGCTTAATGGAACGTATGAAAATTTAACGGTTAACCCAAATATTTTGCTGAAAAGAGTGATGGGGTGAGTTTCAGAAACGGAGAGAACCATTTGAGAATTAACTGGGGAAAGGGGAAAGGAGGGAAAAAATTATGAGAAATGGGGTTTAAAGTAATCGGGGAAAGAATGCTCTTACAAATCAAAGGAGAAAATTAATAGAAAAATGGAAAGTAATGGGGAACAAAATAAATTTCCCAAAGAATGCGTGC
>NC_051405.1:6046363-6047298 GCF_015228065.2 Penaeus monodon
TAAATCAAAGACGACAGAGATAGCACAATAAGTGCATAGAGAAATGTTTTTCCTTTAGTGTCAGCGAACCCTCAAAAACCCGTTTATATAGAAAAGAAGATTTATACTGAATTTTCCTTTCTTCCCCCCAACGTTCAGCGAAGTTATCTGCCTTCCAAGGATTCCAACCCTGATAACGTTCATTGTCTATTAACAAAATTATAAACTAACCCCCGAACCATTCTCTTCCTTCTCTTCTTTTTCCCAGGCGGGAAAAACGATGCGTCTCGCCACATACTTTCTCGAAGAATTCCCCTTTTCCCATAGCGCCAGCCAGACCAGACACCTTTGCCAGTTGCGTTGTTGCAGCTCTGAGACCCATCGTGAAGGATTCATGCAGAACGGTGATCCTCGGGGTATTAGAAATGATTCTCCTACATCCCCATCTCCGCGGGGTGTGGGGGAAAAGTTCAGAAATCTGAGTCATGGAGCGTAAAAAAACCACAGCTAAAAGGGGCGGTCATTAGATTCACAGTTATTCTCTTGACAAGTAGGGTTTTAAAGAAAAATAGACAGAAAATCAGCCCCCAAGGGGGCGGGGCGGTTTCCGGTCGCTCCGCCAGGAAAAAGAATTCCCAGTTTTCGTCAACCTTTGGGTGGTTTTCTTTAAAAAAATTTCCTGCTTCTTTTTTACTTTTTTGTCGTTGTGTCTTTCCCCCTCTTTGTCCCATTCCTTTTTTGTGTTGGGGTTTTTCCCTCCTGTGTCCCTTTCCTTTTTTGGTAAAATAACCTAGAAATTTTATTTTTAGAAAAAAACCTTTTAAAATCCCGGGCCCCCGACATCGAAGCTAAAAGTACGTTTTTTTGTGAAAAAGAGAAAATCTTTTCTTTCCAACATAGAAATTAAGCTATATGTCGTGTTTTTTTCCCTCGCGTTTTATGTTTTTTGTGGGGTT
>NC_051405.1:6047332-6047989 GCF_015228065.2 Penaeus monodon
TAGTCGAGAAAATGTATTGTTTTATTTTTTTTTTATTAGGGAACCTGAAGGGAGATTTTTTTTTGTTTTTTTGTGTTTAAATGAAGATTCAATTGCGTCCGACAAAGGCCCTGAATAAAATGCCTGTTTTGTAAGGTCATATAGAAAAGAAAGAAAAAGGAGGGAGGAAAAAGGGTTTGAAGCAAAGGGGAGGTGGGACAGAAAAAAAGGAAGAGGGAAAGGGAAAAAAAGGGTGAAAAAAAAGGGGGAGGGGGAGAAAGATAAACCGAGCGATGTGACGGGAAAAACCCGGGGGGAAAAAGATTATGACAGAAAAGGAGAAGGAAAAGAAGAGGAGGGATAAAAAAGAGATGGAGATTAAGGAGACAGAGGAAAAGCACACATTAAGAGAAATTATAAGAGAAAAAAAAATGATAGTAGAATTGAATATTTTAGTGCTTTTTATAAACAAAATTTTCACCAAAAGCGTTTAAAAAGGGGAAAAGTAAAGCATTTTTTGAAGTCAAAAAATTTTTAGGGGAATATAGAAATAAACCAACAAAAAATATATTAGTTTTCTTTAGTTAATCTTAAGGATTTTAAAAATGATTGCATATAAAATTTGAAATTTTAACGGGAAAAAAATTCCCTTTAATTACTTCACTAATTAACTACTAC
>NC_051405.1:6048150-6048732 GCF_015228065.2 Penaeus monodon
AATAATAAAATAAAAATTAAAAATAATAATATAAAAAATTATATAAAAATAAAAATTTTTTTTTTTTTTAAAAAAATTTTTTTAATTTTTTAAAAATATTTTAATAATTAAAAATGTGAAATTATAAATAGAATAAAAAAATAAAAAATAATAATAGTTAAAAAAGAAAGATAATATAATGGTATTTAATAATGAAATAAAAAAAAATAAAAATATAAATAAAAATAAAAAAAAATAATAAAAATAATAAAAAAAATTAAAAATAAAAAAAATAAAAAAAAAAATAATTATTAAAAAAAAAAAAAAAAAAACAAAAAAATAAAAAATTTAAAAATAATATTAAAAATAAAAAAAATTAAGAAAAATAAAAAAAAAAAGATGAAATAAATATTTTTAGATGAAATAATAAAAAAAAAATAATAATAATAATAATAAAAAAAAAATAAAATAATAAAAAAATAATAATAAAATTAAAAAATTGATAAAAAAAAAATTTTAAAAAAGTAAAAATAAAAATGAAAATGATAAGAAAAAAATGATAAAAAAAATAGGGGGGGGATGATGATAAAAATTTTTTTTAAA
>NC_051405.1:6048801-6049525 GCF_015228065.2 Penaeus monodon
TAAAAAAAAATTTTGGGTAAGAAAATAAAAAATTAATATAAAATATATTAAAATAAGATATTATAGAATAATAAAAATTTAAATTAAAATATATGAAATAAAAAAAATAATAAAATAAAAAATAAAAATAATAAAAAAAATGAAATTAAAGATTTATGAAAAAAAAAAAAAAGTAATAAAAAAATAAAGTAAATTTTGAAGGAATGACTTTTTTTAAGATAAAAATTTAAAATAAATTTAAAAAAAAAAAAAAATAAAAATTTTAAAAATTAAGAAAAAAAAATTAAAAAAATGAAAAAAAATCAATTTTTAAATTTTTTGGAAAAAAGTAATGAAAAAAAAGGGGGTCCGCGAAAAAAAGGGGGAATTTTTGCAGCCCTCGAAGCTTTTTTAAAATTTCCCCTAAAAAAAGGGGAAAAAAAATTTCTTTTCAATTTCCCCCGAAATGCGAATAAACATTTAAATATCCCAAAATGTTTTTAAAAAGGTCTTGAAAAAACGGGGGGGGGGAGCGCCCCAAGGGCCCCGGGAAAACCCAAAAAAAATCAACAAATAACTTCGTGTCTTTTTCCCCTTTTTTGGGCCCTCTTTTTTTTTTTTGGTTCCAGCACCCTTTCAAATCCTTTTTTCCTTTCTTCTGCTCCTCCTGTGCCCCCCCCCGCCCCGCCAAAAAATCGGAAAAGGTCCTCCCCCTTTGAAAAACTTGGCTTAAAACCCCATCACA
>NC_051405.1:6049572-6049727 GCF_015228065.2 Penaeus monodon
CCCCTTTTTTCCCCCCCCCTTTTCTTCTCTTTTTCTTTCTCCTTTTTCCCCCCCCCGTTTTTTGTTCCCCCCCCCTTTTTCTAAAAAATTTTGAGTTTTTCATTTTAATTAATGGGGAAAAAGGGGGGGGGGGCCCTTGAAAAAACCCTGTTTTT
>NC_051405.1:6049767-6050463 GCF_015228065.2 Penaeus monodon
TTTCGCATCTTTTAACCTTTTATAAAAACCCCAAAATAAATTTTCCTTCCGAAAAAGTTTGTTAATAAAATTTTTTTTTAAAAGGGGGACATGCTATTTGGGTGGGATCAAATTTTGAGGGAAAAAGCTGACTAAAAGGACAAAGAAAGGGGTTTGGGGGGGGCCCAAAAATTTCCTCCCCCAAAGTTTAAAAACCCCTTTTTTTTTTTTCGGCCCCGCTGTTCTGAATCCCAATACCCTTATCTTACCCCTCACGGGAAACCCCGAGCCTTAAAATTTTTTCCAAAATTTTTCTTCAACATGGGAGGCCCACCTCCGGGTTTTCGCCTTCTTGTTTAAAAAAAATTTTCGCGGGTTTTGGGGGGGGGGGAAAAAAACCGGGAAAGGGGGGGAAAAAGCCCCCCCAAAAAGGGGGGAAAAAAAAAACAAAAGCCCCGGGTTTTTTTTGAAAAAGAGGAAGGGGAAAACTTCTTCAATCATTTTCCCCTTTTTCCCCCTTTCCTTCCTCTTCTTTTTTCTTTTTCCCCCCCCCTGTCAGCGTGACCCCCAAGCCACCAAAAGGCCCTTTTTTTCCGCCAAAAAAAATGGGAAAAATTATCTGAAAAGTTTTTTTGGGGGGAAAGGGGGGGGAGGAGAAGGGGGAAAAAGGGAGGGGAAGGAAAAAAAGAAAGGGGGGAAAAAGAAGGGCCCCGAAGC
>NC_051405.1:6050506-6050660 GCF_015228065.2 Penaeus monodon
CTTTTTCCCCCAAAACCCCCCCCCACCACCCACCCCCTTTTTTTTTTATTTTAAATTTTTTTTAAAACCCATTGGTTGGTGGTTGGGGTTTTTTGTGGGTTTGTATTGGGGGTAAAAGGGTTTTAAAAAATTTTTTTTTTATTAGGCATGGAGG
>NC_051405.1:6051043-6051437 GCF_015228065.2 Penaeus monodon
TTTTTTAATAATAATATTTTTTTTTAAAAAATTTTTTTTTTTAAAAAAAAAAAAACCAAAAAACCCCAAAAAAAAAAAATAAATTTAAAAATAATAATATAAATTAAATTAATTAAAATATTTTTAAAAAATAAATATTGTATAATTAATAATTTTAAAAAAAATTTTTTAAATAATTTTTTATAATTTTAAAAAATTTAAAAAAAACCCCAAAAAATTTTAAGGGTTTTAAATTATAAAAAATAATAATTTTTAATATAATAAAATTTTAATATTATATTAAAATTTTAAAAAATTATATTTTTAAAAAAATATAAAATTTATTTTAAAAAATAATATAATATAAATTATATTTAAAATATATAAATATAAATTTTTTATTAAAAATATTAAA
>NC_051405.1:6052135-6052699 GCF_015228065.2 Penaeus monodon
GCACATTGGAATGCATGTAGGAATCTGCATTCATCCCAGTGTGCATGTACAAACAAAGACGATAACTGCTGATGTGTACCTTGCTAAATCTGAATAATCTTATTTTTACCATAAAACATTTATGATGTATCTTCTTTATGACAATTGCTGATAACATTGGTAGATGAACATACGTACATACATGTATATTGATTCGATTAAAGAAAGTGGGCCTTTATAAGCAACATACGGTATATCTGAACTTCCCATGCCATACCTGTCCATCCGAAGTATGAAATGAAGAGATAACTTTGACGAGGGACGAAAGAAAGAGAGGAGAAACAAAAAACGCGAAAATGACTACTAACGATGAGCGATGGGTAGGAGCGGAGCCAAAGGGAACGAGGAATGCTTTTCTGCTGATGGGAAACGTGGCTGGTGTTCCTGTGCTTGTTGCAGTTTATTGCTACACAAGGGAGGATTTTATTTTGATGTCGTTTTCATGATACCCGGGAAGCACTGTTGCCATGATAGAAAAATAATTAAGATCTACTTAGGAAAGTACATATTGATAAACCAATAATT
>NC_051405.1:6052904-6053983 GCF_015228065.2 Penaeus monodon
GAATCAGAAAAGGAAGCAAGCTAAGTAATTGCAGTATATATGTGTTTATTGCTTCAGTAAAACCAGCTGTGTTTTTTTACAAAGCTTTTATGTAACACTACATTTCCCGTCACAGAGGAGCGCTGATAAAATTCCTGAATAGCTTAGAATAAAAAATCATAATCAAAAGACAAATTCTAGTTACTGATCTTGTTCCAGTATTGTTGACTAGTTTTTTTTATACACTGTATACATATTTTAAACACAGATATAGGGGGGGTGCTGATCAAAGGGGAAAGAAGAGGGAGCCGAATTATTCATTCATTGGTCATTTCCTTCACTTTTTCACAGATGTGTTGGTAATAAAATATAGGGTAGTCTGCTATGGCGACGGAGGCCTTTACGGACTGGAACTACATATACTGAAGCACATTTTAAACAAAAGGAAGATAGTTTTTGTCTACTTCATCCCATGCTACAAATTTCAAAGAAAGGTCACGCAACATTTACGCCCACAATAATGCCCTTACCTTCGCCCATGCTCCGCGAACGGATCTGCAACATTCCAATCGCTGGACTGTAAAAAGCAAATAGCATTACAATGACCACCACCTCCTGCAGCAAGCGGAGCACCCGAGGGAACGCCGGCCACTGCAGGCGTGTACACAGCCGGACAGTCTAACACTTCGTAAATATTGATAAGCTACAATTTTTAAAACTTCTCCTTTTCTCTTGACAGATATTGATTACTCGAGTATGTGATCTTGCGGGTTTTTAACACACCGTCGCGAGGGAGGGAAAGAAAGGAGTAATATAGTCATATTGTAAATACCCAAGATTTTTTCTCTTTTCTTTTTCTCTGTACTTGGAATGCGTCTTCTGTGTACAGGGCAGCGCCGTCACGTCTGGATGACTCCAAGCAAGCTCGTGGCGGCTCGCAGCTGATGAATCTGGCGTCGCTTGGAGATAGGGGCGCCCCTGTCCCTGCCCGGCGTGACACACACAGTGATGCGGCTCAAGAAGAAAGGAGGGAACAGGTGCGGAATCTGGAGAGGAGGGAGGGCGAGGGTAAGAGAAACAGCGAGAGATACAGATACATG
>NC_051405.1:6054880-6055382 GCF_015228065.2 Penaeus monodon
GCGGATAGGCAGACAGTGTCAGACACATAGACAGGCAGTGAGATATTGATAGAAAGAGGGAAACAGAAGGGAAGAGAGGGGGCCACACACAGACACATAAATGCATGACAAGTAAAAAGAGAGATAGACATATGCATAGATAGTATTGACAATGCCTCTCAGCCTCTCGATGGAGCTGTGAACGACACCTGTTGGCATGATACCAACCAATACCAACACTGGTAAATTGATTGCCTCAAGATCAAACAAGCTCTTTGTTTACCACTGGATACGTATGTTGATTAGCAATGAACTTTATATTTTTACTTTAGGATTTTCAATATTAATATTCACAGAGTGTCTGTTTGCCGTTGTTGAACAGGTGGAGTGACAACACACCTGGCAAGAACTTGAATTTTCATTCTCTCTCAAATATTTGGAGTGAAATTTTTGACAAGCCTTGTTTGCGGCTCAATTCTAAGAGCAAGAAGAATACTCTCCTTAAATTTCAGTCGCTGCGGAA
>NC_051405.1:6057109-6058493 GCF_015228065.2 Penaeus monodon
ACGGCAGCACACCAGTTTTTAAACAGTTCGTGTCCATTTACATAGTGTTCCACAAAGGGCAGCCGTATAAGGTCATACACTGACTGTTAAATAACTTTACCATTGCTGTAGTGTTGTAGATCATAAATTATCAATTATAACATTTGTTTAAATTTTAATATCTCTTATCACAGCAAATGACAGAAAATGGCCGAGATATTTTTCTTTTGAAACACTTTCTTCCAAACATGGATACTGTTACGTCTTTAATATTGTTGTTTGCATGACCGAAGATTAGCAATGTACATTTTGTTGGATTGAATGTCAAGCCATATTCACATCACATATAAGATATATTCTTGCACTACATACTGTGGAGAGTATGATGACATCATCAGCACATACAAATGTATTTGATCATAAACTGCCCATATAACAACCTGTTACTATTGTCCAGTCTGCATAATAGTGGATCTATGTAAACCGAGAAGATTAGTGGACTTATTATCGTCCATGTTTCACCCCATTACCAATTGCAAACTCCTCAGAAAGCCATTCGTTCCAACACTGCTCTACTTATGAGTTGCGCATTTAATAAAAGACGGATGACCAACGGGCATACATTTCGTCTTGATAAAATATTAAGCAATTTGTTATGCTCTACCTTATCAAATGTTTTTAGTCGCTTCGAGCAACAGCGCATGACATTTGAGTCTCGGGAGAAGTAATACTGGATGGTTTCCATATCAAGAAACGTGCAGAGGGGTCGGTCAATCTTTCTTATAACCAAATTGTCTTATACTTGGTGTCAATTTGTCCTTAGATATATAACTTCATAATCTAAACTACTTATTATTTACTAATTTTTATTTTTTTCATTATTTTTGAGAATAGGTTTTATACTGAATAATATGTGATAACTTCCGCACTTTATCCTAGCTACAGGTATTTTACTTAAGAAAATGTAAAGATCTCCAATGCCGTGAATAAGATGATTACTAGATATGTTATAGATTTTATCTTTTTTATCTTTTGATAACAACTTAACGGCTTCTTTAACAACGCCTCATGTTTCGCCATTGCATGAAGGAAGGAAGTAGTCGCAAGCTCTATTAGCAATGTCCTTATCGAAGTAGAGGCCATTTACCTGAAGGGGTGTTATTTTCTCTTCTCAACTTCCTCACAGGAGTTCAAGATTCTCTATGAGTAACTGTGCAGTCCTATTTCTTATAATATAATTCTGGCCCAGTGGTATTTGCGCCTGTTGTGCCGGTGCAGGTCAGCAAGTTGACTCTGCACAGGACTCTGCATTCCTCCACAGGCAGTGCCAAAACACGGGTTTATCCTTCAGGAGCTGAACGTATTCATTCCATTTCAAGGATGCCAGGTGTACTAATTGCCACTC
>NC_051405.1:6059040-6059192 GCF_015228065.2 Penaeus monodon
GCCAGGGAGAAGCTTTATTCCAATCGAGTGAATTGGCTTTGGTGTTTATGTGTCCTACAGTAACTGTAGCTGTTAGATTGATATCAATTTGAGTTGTTAGGTGTTGGGAAAGGTGTTGGTGCTGACCGGAACGAATGCCAGGGCGAGGCTGC
>NC_051405.1:6059563-6060129 GCF_015228065.2 Penaeus monodon
TTTCCTCATCATCCTGCCCAAAATACTAGAAACATAAAAGTAATAAATCGATTATTAAAAGAAATGATAAAAAAATTCCATTGGTACGAATTAGAAAATTAATGAATGGCAGTGATGAAGATTGCAGTGGAACTAGAAGCTAAAACAAAGACAAAAAAAAAAGACAAAACAGTCATGAAACAATGTAACAACAAAAAATAATCAAAGGAGCAACGCATTGATTACAACAGAAGAAGGCAAAAGAAGAGAAGAAGAAAAAAACAGTAAAGGAAAAAAACAAGAAAGAAAAAGACAAAGATATAGAAAGCGCAAAAAAAAGTCGAAAAGAAAAAATAAAACCAGAAAAGAGGACCTGAAGAGAAAAAAGAGAAAAGAACCAGGCAGAGTACGAGGCGCGTGGCCAGAACGACTGCCTTTCCCCAAAGCCGGGGGAGCGCACGTCACCCGCTGTCGGCCGCCGTTGCGCTGCGTTTCCGGCCAATGCATTCCCTGGCCTCTTGGGAGTTCATTTGAAATATTATTTTTACTTGTTTGCACTAATGTCTAGTCTTTTAATCCCCTTCTCG
>NC_051405.1:6061318-6061657 GCF_015228065.2 Penaeus monodon
CCCGATTCCCTTCCGTACGAAGTTCACATTTATCTTTATTGGTTATTTTTTGTGCGGAAATATTAGACTGATTGCTCAATTTACATAGTTCTACTACGCACTATTATTCTCCTGCTCTCTCTCTCAGCGCTCCCATGTACATATCCCTTCGTTATTCCCTTTATGTTTATCCACCACCATTCAGTCTTTCTTGAAGAAATAACCATGAGTAAGCCTGTTATTCATTCGCTCCCTCCCGCCCTTCTCCTTGTTACTTGCCTGTATGTCCCTCTCCTGTCCCTTTCACAATACGAACCCTCCTCTTAACCTCTCCCTCCTCTCCACCCCGCCCGAATTTCC
>NC_051405.1:6061703-6061903 GCF_015228065.2 Penaeus monodon
CTGTCTTCCACATGCATGCGAGTCAACACAGGCGTGGGGGTACGGTAGGGGTGTGGCAGTGGTCGTTCCCGGCTCGCGCCCCCGTGGGAGGGTAATTGTGTTTTGGGTTCCTTTCACTCGGGAGGATTGATGGAGCCATGACATACCTGAGGGTGACTGACCCGCGCGAAAACAGACTGCCAGCCTTCCCGACGGGCGCT
>NC_051405.1:6062028-6062512 GCF_015228065.2 Penaeus monodon
TATTCCCGACCTGGAATGTGGAGGCTATAAATGAGTATATTTTTATTCACCTTCTTATGACTTATAAATTTGTTTCTAATTAACATCAGATTATGTTGCCTTTAAATAAATAATATATTACTAAACGTCACGTCAAATATACGTTTTTGTTCTTTTTTTATAGACAGGGACTAATTAACTTCTTTGAAACCCTTAATGAATTTCCTTTCGTCAGTGATCATTTTTTTCGTAATTAACACTTCGTCAGTGCTAATGAGGAAGCCTTCAGTCAAATTACCCCAGCTAATATGAATTAGAGGCAATCTAGAGCTCAAAGAAGGATTCGCGGTTCGTTCAAAAGCGATTCCGAGATTAACCGTCTGTCCCAGAATTGGCGATTAGATGTAAAATCTCAGAGATGAATTCCGGATTTTGGGATTAGAGAAGGTAGCCCGGGATTATGGAGAAATTTTGCCACTTTTTGTGGTGGATGACACAAACGCAG
>NC_051405.1:6062613-6062927 GCF_015228065.2 Penaeus monodon
TTCTGCCCGCTGTAAAAAAATTTTCACGGACACAGACCTCACTACATCCTTCACATTTCCAACATCGTGGCATAACGCTCTCAATTGCGAGGGGGGGGGGGGAGAGAGGGGACATGACCGGGCAGGACAAAGGGTCCTCGCGATGCCCTCGGGGGGAGATGGCGCGGGGGCTCTTTTGTGAAGTCCTGCAATTTGTCTGAATGCTAAACTGTTGCAATAAAAACGGAGACATTAATAATTAATTGAGCAAAATGATAATGACTTGCCTCTGTCACCAGCCATAAATATAATCGTAGCATGCCTTTGCTATAGTT
>NC_051405.1:6063686-6064808 GCF_015228065.2 Penaeus monodon
AAATATTTTTTTTCGTTCACCTCACGTTTCTCCGTCTAAAAATGCTAGTCGCAGCACCTCAACTTACCTTGACCCAGCAATTTCATTGTCGCCTGACATGAAAACCATTGAAATATCTTGTCTCATTCTTACACTGGTGTTTATCGTGCGTAATGGCCGCCTGCTATCTCTCCCTCGTGTCGAATGAGAGCTCTCCCTCCCCGGCCACGGGCGCGCGCCGGCGCGGGGTGTCGCTCGACTCCGCTGGCAGCGGGAAGGCGGCCGTGCTGCGGGGTGGGGGGGGGGGAGGACGCTGCCTCGCGCTCGTAAGTGGTTGCGCATGAGGAGAAACGATTTGTGTATGTATGTATGAAATACGGGATTTTTGTAATGAATGAATATATGTACGTAGTAGGTGGATAAAGTACGCATATATGTGCTTGTCTGTATATCTGCACCTATGTTTTTTTTCATGTAGGTGTATAATTGCGAGTCCTAATAGCGGGGGTCAGCGAGGTCAGAGCTCGAGTGACAGTCTCTCCCTCTGGGCTGCTTCCATGTGTATCGCCGGCCATAACCTCACTTTAATGACAGGAACTCAACCTCTAATGAGCCTTGCACTGCTGCTAATTACTAGCCTTCTGCACGAGCGTGTGTCAATAGCTACCTGAGGAGAGACTGCGGGTGTCGGAACTAATAGCCGGTAAATCTCTAGTTTACATTTGGGTCAGAAACATTCAATTCTTTTTCTCATTGTACCCGAAGTTTACACCACTCATTTGCGAAGTCTGAAACCGACGGGCTGAGGTTGATATCCCGACTACAGCCTTTAATTACTGCGTTGGAGTCTGGAAAATTTGATGGCCAGCGATATTTTTTGTTGGTCGAAGATCCGCAGAAGAAATTGCTACAAGCACCAAGACCATTACGGTATCTGTTTTTTTTATTATTTTTTTTCGCTGTATATCTCTTGTCAGATTTTAAAGTAAAATCCTATAAACTGTGCTTGAACCCTAAGTCCCTTCTATCTGGTGTGTCTGCTGTTGCCTGGTTTGGTTGACTGATATAAGAATCAATATTCCATCAGTTTCTTTAAGAAATGAAAAAAAGCATTGCTCTTTGACGTGAATCTGAACTAGCTCC
>NC_051405.1:6064846-6066002 GCF_015228065.2 Penaeus monodon
CTTCTTTAAAACCCGTCAGAGACTTAAAAACAATTAGAAGAACGCCATTACAATTCACCTCAAGCACTAAGGCAACATCTGCTGTAAGAAAATCGCCAACAGAATTGCGACTTTTGCTTTATGACACGGAGTTGCTGCGTTTCACCTTGCCAATACTGCAAAATGAGATCCTTATCAGTTTTTATAAGAAGCTAGCAACCTTGAGGTGTTATGGCGTGGACGGGGTTCTCATTTTGGGTAATGGCCCGTTGAAGGAGGAACCCTTTATTGGCAGAGCCCTGATGGCGTGTCGAGGGGTTTTGTTGTTATGGAATATGCTTTTTTGTATATCGTGTAGAAGATCGTGTTACTTCCCTTGTTTTCGTAACTTTTGAGTGGCTTGCAAAATTTTTTTGTAGTTTTTGTCAGATCTGACACATAGTAAACCCCTTTGGTTTGGGAAGAGACGGTTTTACGAGTAAACGTACTTTGGGATTTTTTTTGTGTTAAATTGAAATTGAAAATGTGTACAGACTTTACAAATGTACATGATCTGGTATACATCTTTGTTATTTGATTTTTATATGGTTTATGCCTCTTAGATGTATATGTAAATAATTTTCTACATTCATTGCTGAAATATTTGAAATAAAAACTTTTTTCATCTTTTTGTATTACTCTTTTCCCTTTTTTTTAGACATAATAACAATAAATGGAAACACAGAATTCAATACAAAAGTTTTAAAGGGGATATGTGAGATAAGGATAAAGCTACAAATATAATGAAAATGACAGATGAATTATAATATCTGATAATAAATTTGATTATATGCTAAGATATTTTACGTGGTCCGTCCACAGGGCCACGGGCAGAACACAAGGCAAAGCAACACACCAACCTTTGCAATGGCTGTCAAGGGGAGGAAAAAACGAGGTCAAGATGCCATCAGCAAAGCGGTCGTCATGGGTGTGGCCGACTTCAACACTATTTATTGCACAGAGTGGTGATGGAGATGTCTCCGCGCACTTTTCATGATAAAGCAAGTTTGGGTTTTAAACTCTTAATGGAAAATGTGACTTATGCCTTTTGCTGAGATTCATTGCAGTATTTATTTGTGAAATTCTTTCTAGTGTGCGAGCGGTATGTTCAAAAATAATAATGGGTTAGATGTGCGGG
>NC_051405.1:6068212-6068532 GCF_015228065.2 Penaeus monodon
CCCCTTTTATTTTTGCTTATTTTTATTGTGATATATTATTTTTTTATATCTTATATATTTTATTTATATATATGTTTCTATATTGATTTTTGTTTTTTTTTATTTTATATATAATTTTTTATGTATCTTTTATATACATATATATTATATTATTTTATATTTATATTTAATATTATAGATATTATAATTATAACTTTTATAATATATATTTTTATATATCTAATCTTATTAAATTTTCATTTTAATGTATTTTTTAACTTTTTTTTTCCTTTATTTTACTTCTTTTATTAAACCGTCAAATATATATAAACTCCATAAGT
>NC_051405.1:6068720-6070508 GCF_015228065.2 Penaeus monodon
CAGCCCTTTTTAAATTATTTCTTTTAATCGTATAGTTAATGAAATTTAAACCCATATTACAAATCTACATTATCAATTTTAACTTATATTTTATATATCTCTGTATATTCATACTTATACAATATCTAACCCCATAAATTATATCCACTTTTCCCAAAATTTTTTATACACCTTTTATTAATTTTCTATCTATTCTTTACATTTATTATCATTAAAAAATTTATTTTTAATAGTATTTTTAAAATTAATTAAATTTTTTCATCTTTATATTCTTAGTCTCATTTCCTTTTTCATTATATCTCCAAACTTTTCTATTCCCTTCCTATTTCCACTACTTATTTTTCCCATATATACCCCTTTTTAAAGTTTTTTTTTTTAGCTTCCTTTTATATCCTTCATTTATTTTTAATTTTTTATATTTTAAAATAATATACCCTGGTAGTATTATCTTTATATATATATATATATATCATATATAATATTCATTATTCTTCATCTTCCTTCATATTTTATTTATTTTATAATTTATCTATACTTATATATCTTTACTCAATTTTACTCCCAAAATACCAATTTTATTTTTTATTTAAATATATTCGATAGTTCTATCCATCTCAGTTTTACTTAAACTATATTTATTATTAGTTTTAATTTTTTCGTTTTTCCTAATTTATTCCTAATTTGCTATTATCTATTATATATATATTATATATATTTATTTATTATATATTTTATATATATATATATATATATATATAAATATATTATATATATTATATTTTTATCTATTTTTATATTATTATAATTATATATATTATTATTAATTTTCTATTTTTATCTATATTATATTATATATTATATTTAATATATATTCTAGTATTCTATATTTTATATATATATTTTATATTTTATATTCTCTTATATTATATATTATATATTATATCTACTATTTCATATCTATTCTATTTTTATAAAATTTTATCTAATATTATTTAAAATATTATATATTCCTATATATATATTATTTATTATTATATATTTTATATATATATATTTTTTTAATTATCCCCCGATATTATAAAGGGTTAATTCTTATATATACCTAATTTATAAATATATCTCTATTATATATTCATATCTATTATATTATATTATGTTATATTTTAATATATCCTAACTTTCATTTATTTAATTCTTTATCCCAAAATTAAAATTATTAATAATCACTATTTTATGTACTATATTCTATCCGACTACTTACTATCACTTTTTTATATATTTTAAACTTATTTTTTTACCCAATTTTACTTTCATTATCTTAATTTATTTTTAATTATTATTTCCCTTTTTAAAATTCCTACTCTATCCTTTATATATTATTATTTTCTATTTTTTATTAAAATAACTACCTTCCTTTTCTATTCTTCTTTAAAAATCCACATATATCTTATGAGTTATTTTATATCTTAAAATCTTTTTTTTTCCCATGTTTATTTTACCTTTATTTATTATATAATATAACTTTATATTATAATTATATCCCCCCCTTCTGTTAGTTAAATTAAATTTTCCCCTTTTTTTAATTATAAAAAATACTATTTAAATATTTATTTTTATTACTAATAATTTAAAAATTTTTTATAATATATTTATTTAAAATTTTAAAAAATTTTTTTATTTTAATTTTTCATATTTCTAACTTTGTTTTATTCCCAACCCCCATATATTTTAATTTTATAATATTTTTTAATACTTTTTATTTTAAAATTAATTTTTCTAATTTTTTCC
>NC_051405.1:6074413-6074607 GCF_015228065.2 Penaeus monodon
GGTCTAGTGAACTGACTTGGCTAAAAGAACGCGAGGTGACCGAACATAAATCATAGTCAATTTAAGGGATGGCATTACAGACTAAAACAAAGATGGCCGAAGAACTCATCCGTGAAGCCGTATTTGCCGATGACAATGCTTTTACAGCCTATTCCTCAGACATGCTAATTCCCAAGGGCAGCGCCGGCGCGTCC
>NC_051405.1:6075068-6076369 GCF_015228065.2 Penaeus monodon
CTTGCGCTCTTGGCCTGTTAGTTTTGAATAATAATCAAGCGCTCTCGTGGTGACTTAATCACCTGGAAATTTGTGCACGAACATAGTCCATCCACTTTTACTGGTAACTCCTCAAAAGCAGTTTATTACAATGAAAAATTGCTCCCCTGTTTTAAAATCATTAGAGCAAACCACCATTAAGCATTGATTGGTGCATAAATGACCCTCGCCCGGCCGTTGGGGGGATAATAGAGACATCAAAGAAAGGCTGAAGAACCTGTTTTCGGTCGAGTGGGCAGCGCTGTGAGGCGGTCAGGGCTCTGTGGGTGGCACTGCCTACAGAAGGGAGCGGGCAAGTTTATATTCCGGGCGATGGGTCTCCTTCTGTTGCCTAATGGGGCTCCCCTCTCGATGATGGGACTTGCTTCATGCCTAATGGGGGTCCTCGCACTCGCGGTCGGACTCTTTTTTGCTTCCAAGGGACTCCGTGTTGGCTGAGATCCTCGGTTCTCTGTCCTCCGCCTGACGAGATTTCCGCCACTCGTTTAAGGAAAGACTTCCCTACATAGAAATATCACATAGAGGGAAAGGCCTGGGCGACAAATGAGTTTATTATACAATGAACATTCGCGAAGAACATTTGTAAGTAAACATATCAACAAATTTTGAAAATAAAAGCACTCAGCTTAGATATAGGTAGCATCCTCTACTGACTCGTAAATCAGCATCAGCTTCAACAAAGGCGAGAAGTCACCCAACCCTCGAATTACCACGAAACCTGACCACAGTGCAAAGAAGAAAGACGCGAGATAACACTAGTGTTTCTAAGCGAGGTAGCATGAAAGTAATATCTCACTCGACCGTTGAATACATCATAAGATCGAACCGAGTGGCAGAGGCATGCACATCAGCCAAGTTGGATAAATCAGCCAATTGCTTTGCTTGTTTTTCTGAAGTGGTTTTATTCTGGCTCTTATGGTTAAGACATCATAAGGGAAAACGAAAGCAATCCTCACCCAGCGCTGCATTTTTAACTATAGGAGAAGTGACGAGGAGCCTTGGCGTGAAGGTGATGCTGTACATCATAACCCAAGTAAATTATGTTTTCATCTCAAGGAGAACTTGTTAACAGTAAATGGAAACAGATCATGCAGCTAACTTTTTTTCTTTGGATGGAGCTAATAATGCTCATGTTGCAGTATCTAATTGCACAGCAGTTTCAGTACGAGGAAGTAACTGTAGTTAACCTCTCTGCATTCTGTGTATATAATATTCAGCTTGAAAAATAAAGTGGGTGGTCTCGTATATCTACATGATAGGGA
>NC_051405.1:6076820-6076907 GCF_015228065.2 Penaeus monodon
CTTCCCCAAATGCGGCGAGCAATACAGTCTTCTTGCTTGTACAGTTAAGTTAATCCAGTTCTGTGAATAAACGTATTAGATTAAGTT
>NC_051405.1:6077022-6077440 GCF_015228065.2 Penaeus monodon
CTTAATATCATTTAAAAGCTAGTATCTCAAGGCTATAAGATATTGACGTGTTGTCTCGTCCCAACACGCCATTGCATTTTGAATGATATAGCCCTGCGTATGTCCATTAAAAAGGGTCTATTGTATAAGAACTACTATTTGTTATCATTCATTAATGGGAGAATTGTTTATTTATGAATATCCTTCACCTTACTCTCCATCCCCCTCGTTATTCATCTACTCTTAATCAAACAATCTAAACCAGCCAGCAGCCATTTCTTCTTCTTACAGACCCACCAGTGCATGACTCTACGTAAAGGGGAGATATGGAGTGGAAAAAGATTCTGGATGGCAAAGGAGGACAAAGAGCAGAGAGAACTTAATGACGAGAGAGGAAGGGTGAACACACACACACATCTGTGTGTGGATGCGCGCGCGC
>NC_051405.1:6077646-6077885 GCF_015228065.2 Penaeus monodon
AGTAGATTAGTATCTCTGGGTAGGCCTTATTAGGATGAGATGGGGGTGGGGGTGGAATGAGGGAGAATCATCCTCCAGAAAATTATAATGTGCTTTTTTAACGGTCACGACTCCTAGTTAGATCTCCTTATCTCGTCGTCCGCCGTCACTCGCGACTTCCTCTCCGGTTATTTACGTTACACTACTTGAGGAACAAATGGCCGCCGAAAAGGGCATGGCGGAGTCTACGTTTCATTTAT
>NC_051405.1:6078187-6078695 GCF_015228065.2 Penaeus monodon
TTGTTGAGGGTTGGTGTTATTCCACTGTAAAGTACACTAGGCTAGGTACTTGTGTGCGAATAATGTTCAGGTTTCACTTCACTACGAAGCATCGATCTGTCGACCCGGGCTTGACTGCCGAACTACTATTTCACGACCTCATTTCCAATCTGCGCTTCACTTCAGTGAGTCTTTCTAATATTTGAACATATATGCAAAGTTGCTTAGCTTGAAATATGAGTGGCCAAGACAATTGCAAAGGAGGAGCTATGGAAACAGTCCCTATTCAGAGCCTCATTGTATGAAGTTCATGACCGTCAGCAAGAACAAGGTCTTTTGACTGAGAGTTGCCCACAATCACCACCAGAGTTTTACATAGTACGTTGGATTATTGCTGCATCCAGTGTCTACGATGTATTTTTGCATTTTTGGGGGATGTTGAATACATTTTTGTTAAAGATGCATGTAAGTATATTTCAATGTTACACATGTGTTTATTTTTCCTATCTTGAATAAGCCATTCCTAGGG
>NC_051405.1:6079586-6079783 GCF_015228065.2 Penaeus monodon
TCCCGACCTTCACACGACTAGGCTTCCCCCTCCACCCGCCCTATAAACACCTTCAGTAATCAGCCAAAGAACCTGACAAAAGACGTCATAACCCCCCCCCCCCGGCTACCGTCTTCGGCGCCTCCCTAAGACGGGAATAACTCGCAGGTCACGCTTGACGTCTTACGCCCAGGGAGGATCTAGCGCCGGTCACGAAG
>NC_051405.1:6079884-6080524 GCF_015228065.2 Penaeus monodon
AGGCAGTGGGTGGTCTGCACGCGCCCAGGTCTTGCGGGAATGTTAATGAGAAATACCGAGATGATATGCGAGATAAAGGACAGCGCGGGGTGAGGGAGGGGGTAGAGGGGTGATTGAGTAGTGGTGGTGGGGGGGCAGTGGGTAGGGTGTGAAGGAGGAAAAGAGGAGAGAAAAGAAAGGGAAACATATTAATATTTTCTTTTTTTCGCCTTTTTCTTTTCACACGAAACTGAACTAAGCCATTTTCGATGTCATAACCGTGTTCCTTGCATCTGACGTGTGACGGAAGGCCAGAGGATTCAGATATCACCTGTGGTAATACAGCGAGCAAGTGCACTCTGCAGAATCTGAGATCATTAAACAGGATTACTGGAGCGTGTTCGATGACTCTGTCTTGATGTACCATTGCCGATGATGACCGTGATAAAGTGATTAAGACGTCTTTATTACGTCTTAAGCGCTCCTTTGATTAGGGGCTCGCGAGCAAGAAACACATTCCTACTGGCTCGCTTGCTTGGAGCCCCGGGGAGTGAGCTACTGTGTCGATGGTGATATTCAAAGGGGTAAAAATATTCATAATGCTGATCATAACTTCAGGGGTGATGATACCAGTGGTAGTTGTGGAATTAAAATGATGGCG
>NC_051405.1:6080601-6080869 GCF_015228065.2 Penaeus monodon
CACTAATCCTCTTATAAGAATGAGGATAATGAGCATACAGTATTGACAGTACCTGTGACAATTATAAGAGATGTGTGTATTATATCAGCCATGTTTTTATCAGTAATTTAGTCTCCAAACCTTTTTCGTGATTATAAAAAAGGAGTTCGCCAATAACTGTCAATGTTAAGTTCGTGGTTTCAGATCAGAAATCTTCATATATATATCTGCATCACATATTTCATCCCGTGTATCTATTGTATAGATAAATCTTACAGTTGGGTAACTC
>NC_051405.1:6080968-6081645 GCF_015228065.2 Penaeus monodon
TTTCTGTACACAAAAAAGAATGAAAATAATGCAATGGCTCTTAATATTGCTTTTATCATAATATTTGCCTTTATATAATGGTAATAATAATAATACAAGAAACAAATGTGGTTGTTATAATGAAAAAAGAAGAAAAACAAAAACAAACAAAAATAAATAAATAAAAAGAAATTAGGAAGTAGAAACTAAAGAATTAGGAGAAAATAATGATAATGATAAGACGAAGACGAAGAAAAGAAGAAAGAGAAAAAGGAGGATAATAAGAATAAGAAAAAGGAGGAAAATAATAATAATAATAATAATAAGGGAAAGAATACGGCCGAAGCATCATACGGCCGACGTCCCTGTGTGAACTTGGTTTATCACAAAATTACACAGCGGAAATCGTTGCATCTCGGCCCCAAACGAAGCCAATCAAAACATTTTCTTATCGTGAGTAAAATCTGGAGAGAAGAAGAACATACGTTGAAGGTGAAGTGAGCTTATTACAGGCAACTGGAGAATTTATTTGACAAGGTAATCGCTGTATAAAAGTTCATACTGTATTATATATGATATAAAGCAACTGTAATGAATGCCTGATGTTCAGCTGTTAAACTGCAGAATAAGATAACTTGTGTAATCGTTTGTGCATTATCACACATTACACAATTGTAAATAAATATGGAAGTATCTTA
>NC_051405.1:6081822-6081981 GCF_015228065.2 Penaeus monodon
ATGTATATGTGTATGCGCGCACATAGAACATAAACCGAGTCCGTTCTTCTCTAAAATAACATTTCAAAGACGGATGCAAAAATAATTTATTACAATCAAAAGAAGGGAAAACGAGGCTTTCAAAGAATATCGTCTTGGGATTTTTCGCAGGAGGTCGAG
>NC_051405.1:6082915-6083531 GCF_015228065.2 Penaeus monodon
CACCGGCCCTCGAGCTGCGGTCACGTCTCTCCAGCCTAGCATGGAATCCGCACTCGGCAGCCTCTCGGGGCGCGCGGAGTGGCACCGAGCAAAGCCTCGAGGGCGCTCTTGGCTGCGCCTCTCGAGTCCTAAACGTTCCGCTCGTTGCCTTCGCCAGCACTCGTCCTGTTTATCTGATATGCTAGAGGATTCCTTCCAGAGAACAGGGCTGTTTTCCTTCCGTATTTCCCCAATGATGCTCTTACTCCAAAAACAATATTGGTCTAGTTCGATCCGATGTCCTGTTCCCCAGACCAGAACGTTTGCTTTTGTTTACATATCCTTTATTCTTGGTGTTATTCCTGGTCTTTGGCGGTGAAAGGAAGAGCTGTTCGTAATCATTAACTTTTTTACAATAGTATGTCCGACTTTTATCTTCATTAACATTAGTTGCTTCGTAAGCTTAACTAATCAACATGTAAGTCATTACAATGCAACTTTTTACGTAGAAAGAGAATAAAAAAGTGACTTGACAGCTAAAATTCATGTCGGCTGAAAAAGACATCATTGGCCATGAAAATCTTACTTTTTCTCTAATTTTCTTTTAAGTTTCATACCTGCCATTAATTTGCTGTCA
>NC_051405.1:6083581-6083824 GCF_015228065.2 Penaeus monodon
CCATCATTTATTCTGACCGAAGTTCCGGTTCCCTTCCTTTTATACTTTAATTTGGTTCTTTTCCTCCGCGTCTTTGTCCTCCGATCAGCCGGCGAAGACACTGTCACTGGTTATGACGTCATTTCCGTAACTCCTCGTGTGAGAATGTTTTCCTCGGTATGCTGTGTGACATAATTTGCGTTGTTTTAATTGACCCATTGCCTCGTGCCACCCCAGATTGTAGGGTTTGAGTTTTAAATCGAA
>NC_051405.1:6083854-6084600 GCF_015228065.2 Penaeus monodon
CAAATGACAATGGGATATGCAGTACTTGCACCATGTTGCTTTCTAAATTTGCATGGATGAAAATGATGGATCTTGACTTTAGCTGATGTTGACTAATTCTCAACCTATCCATCACAACTATCTGTATTATCGTTCTGGTATACAAATCGCCAGTTGTAATTACTCATGTTAACAATAATGACGATGGTATTGGTGATGATAAAGAAAATAGTGAAGACAGCGATGGCGATATAATCTAATCATGTTTATCTTTTTATATCCTTTTTAAAATGATAATGTTTATGACATTTATCCTAATTCTGGAAAAAAAAACATACTAATACTAGCAATATAACAAAAACAATGCTTCTGTTCTTTCCAAAACAGAAATAACAATAGCACTGTTTTCTAGCCTCACATGATAATTGCTTTCATGCCATTCAGTCCTCAAGCACCTCTGCCAGATTATCTTGCCAACTCACGCGTAAAAGCACTTAACCCTGGGATGTTTTTCTGTTTTCTTATCCGGATTTTTACCGAAATACTGACTTGAAAACGGTTTTTCCACTACACTCCATTCGCCAATTTCAACGTGATTTTGGAAAAGCTTTTGTAAAAACAACAGTGGGGTGTAGCAACACAAGCTGTTGATCGGTTTGAACAACAAAGATCTGTTGCCAGGATGAGGTTTCGTAAACTGGGATTCCATTTGGATTATATGTGTTATGTCTGTTATGTGAGCGAGTGTGTGTGTACTTATATGCATT
>NC_051405.1:6084841-6085072 GCF_015228065.2 Penaeus monodon
CAGAAGTACACGCACGTTTGTTGTTGATGCCTACTTCAATCCTATAAGACGGGCCCCTTGGCTCGGCACTTCGCTGACAATTCGACGATTCCTATAGCCGCTCACAGCTCCAGGACCAAGGCATCGGGGCAGCGCTCAGGCGGACAAGACCTGAGCAAAGAGCATCATCATCATCAATAACGGTAATAGGAGCAAAAGGCGCGAAAAACGTCTTAGATTCGCCACGCCGTT
>NC_051405.1:6085099-6085246 GCF_015228065.2 Penaeus monodon
CGTTCCTGGTGTTCTTCCTAAGCAACGCTCGCTTTATCAGCGCTCGAGGACACGTGTGACGGATGAGGTGGGAAAATTTCATGGCGGCGACTTGCTCAGAAATGCTGACCGCCGTAAGTATTGAGGACAGGTTATTAGTTGGGTATC
>NC_051405.1:6089681-6089787 GCF_015228065.2 Penaeus monodon
ACATATAAAAATAATTAAACACACCCCCACACGGGGTAATTTTTATCAATACATTACAATACACGCAAAAAGTTTTTTGTGTGTACTATATTTTCAAAATTTGTAT
>NC_051405.1:6090036-6090226 GCF_015228065.2 Penaeus monodon
GTTGACAGAAGGACAAATAGACGCAACACATGCATCACCATCGGTCTACCTGTCTCGTGGTCCTGCTGAAGGTCCGACGGCCGCCCATCTGGTGTCCAGGTCTCGGCCCGAAATCCATAGGGCCCCAGGAGGGTGGAGGAAAGAAATACAGTTATTTTAAGGAGATTTGAAGGGGTGGTTTCCCGGGTTC
>NC_051405.1:6090260-6090387 GCF_015228065.2 Penaeus monodon
TAGAGATGAGGGACGCTAATGGATGCTATGAGCCTGTTAGCAATCTAAATAGCAGTCTGCTTGCCTGTGTATGTATATCAAGTCCTATGCCTCTGTATCATGTAAATGTGGGGGTGTGGGGTTTTGG
>NC_051405.1:6090763-6090945 GCF_015228065.2 Penaeus monodon
TCAGGGGCCCGCGCCGACAAATATAAAGTAAGATTTAGGAAAAGACATCTAGTAAGTTTTTTTAGTATCCACAGGAATACAAATATGTGTATACCGTAAATGTTATCATCATTATTTAAGCAACAATGTATTTTCCGTACAAAGGGCAAGGGCCTTAATAAGGTACGAGGAGTGAACGAAAT
>NC_051405.1:6091075-6091355 GCF_015228065.2 Penaeus monodon
TGCCTCAGATCAACAAGTCTTGTCCACTGGATGTATGTGATTAGCAATGAACTTATTTTACTTTAGGATTTTCATATTAATATTCACAGAGTGTCTGTTGCGTTGTTGAACAGGTGAGTGACAACACACTGCAAGAACTTGAATTTTCATTCTCTCTCAAATATTGGAGTGAAATTTTGACAAGCTGTTTGCGGCTCATCTAAGAGCAAGAAGAATACTCTCCTTAAATTCAGTCGCTGCGAATGATCACTGTTAACAGATACACATAATCCAACAGCTT
>NC_051405.1:6093438-6094872 GCF_015228065.2 Penaeus monodon
AGCACACCAGTTTTTAAACAGTTCGTGTCCATTTACATGGGGTTCCACAAAGGGCAGCCGTATAAGGTCATACACTGACTGTTAAATAACTTTACCATTGCTGTAGTGTTGTAGATCATAAATTAACAATTATAACATTTGTTTAAATCTTAATATCTCTTATCACAGTTTTTTATATTTATAAGATTACAAGCAAATGACAGAAAATGGCCGAGATATTTTTCTTTTGAAACACTTTCTTCCAAACATGGATACTGTTACGTCTTTAATATTGTTGTTTGCATGACCGAAGATTAGCAATGTACATTTTGTTGGATTGAATGTCAAGCCATATTCAACTCACATATAAAATATATTCTTGCACTACATACTGTGGAGAGTATGATGACATCATCAGCACATACAAATGCATTTGATCATAAACTGCCCATATAACAACCTGTTACTATTGTCCAGTCTGCATAATAGTGGATCTATGTAAACCGAGAAGATTAGTGGACTTATTACCCTCCCTGTTTCACCCCATTACCAATTGCAAACTCCTCAGAAAGCCATTCGTTCCAACACACCACTCACTGCTCTACTTATGAGTTGCGCATTTAATAAAAGACGGATGACCAACGGGCACACATTTCGTCTTGCTAAAATATTAAGCAATTTGTTATGCTCTACCTTATCAAATGTTTTTAGTCGCTTCGAGCAACAGCGCATGACATTTGAGTCTCGGGAGAAGTAATACTGGATGGTTTCCATATCAAGAAACGTGCAGAGGGGTCGGTCAATCTTTCTTATAACCAAATTGTCTTATACTTGGTGTCAATTTGTCCTTAGATATATAACTTCATAATCTAAACTACTTATTATTTACTAATTTTCATTTTTGTCATTATTTTTGAGAATAGGTTTTATACTGAATAATATGTGATAACTTCCGCACTTTATCCTAGCTACAGGTATTTTACTTAAGAAAATGTAAAGATCTCCAATGCCGTGAATAAGATGATTACTAGATATGTTATAGATTTTATCTTTTTTATCTTTTGATAACAACTTAACGGCTTCTTTAACAACGCCTCATGTTTCGCCATTGCATGAAGGAAGGAAGTAGTCGCAAGCTCTATTAGCAATGTCCTTATCGAAGTAGAGGCCATTTACCTGAAGGGGTGTTATTTTCTCTTCTCAACTTCCTCACAGGAGTTCAAGATTCTCTATGAGTAACTGTGCAGTCCTATTTCTTATAATATAATTCGGGCCCCCAGTGGATTTTGCGCCTGTTGTGCCGGTGCAGGTCAGCAAGTTGACTCTGCACAGGACTCTGCATTCCTCCACAGCAGTGCCCAAAACACGGGTTTATCCTTCAGGAGCTGAACGTATTCATTCCATTTCAAGGATGCCAGGTGTACTAATTGCCACTCTGAGGGGCATGGCGAGATG
>NC_051405.1:6094937-6096100 GCF_015228065.2 Penaeus monodon
TGTGATAATTGTATATCTATATATATTGTTTTGTATGTGCATGTTATAGTTAAGTAACCCCTGTATTATTTCGTGCTCTTTAGAGAGTTTGGTGCATTCGTGTTTGATTACATTGTGTTTGAAATTGTGTAAAGTTAAGGACATGTTTCTGGGTGGGGTTATTTATGAGTTATAAAGTGTACCAAACACTGATTTTCAAATTGGCCGCGCGAAAATTCGAAACACCTGTTAAGAAGGCGCGGGCACAAGACAGTGGGAGAGAGGACGCGGTCGAGGTTGGACGGTACACGGGTGAGGGTTTCTGGAGATACTTTATATTTCATATCTTATTACTAATGGACTGCTCGTTTTATTTAACAAAGTGTCACCCTTTTAAGGTTTTAAGAGAATATGAGTGAACTAGTTGTCCTTTTAGGGTTGGTTCGTGGTAAAATAGTAAGGAACTCCCAGTAGGTTTGTTATGATGACCGTTAACACCGACACGTTCCAAATGATTCGGTTTTAAAGTTGTACATAATATCATATACTTATCTTTTCCAAACTTCTGTTCCTTTAAATATTTATATTTCCATAAATTTGAGTTTTGTATTTTCATTTTTATTCCGTTTTGTTGTTCCATTTTAATAAATAAATTCTTAAAGAAAATTTGTTTCTCTTTCTCTTATCTTGAACGATAATAACATACAATGAATGAGCAACAAATTCTATACAAAACATTTTGGGTCATTCAGAAAGGATGCTTAAAAACTCAATACTAGTATCGAGTGAACCACATAAATTTCTTAATAAATGGGGGCCTGGCCAATTAAAGGTTGCTGATAATTGTTTGTTATTATCAGACAGATAAAAGAAAGTTGTGCTTTAGATTGCTAGAGTTAAGATTAATTACCATGACTAATTTCGAATTGGATAGGTTTATTGCCCAGCCTTCGGTAGAATACTTAGAAGGTTGTAAGTTAACTAAGGATGATTGGGTTAACTTAGCAAGACACTACGAAATCGAAATTAATGCAAGCAATAGAAAGGCAGTGATTGTGAAGGAAGTAATTAATGCATTAAAAGAAGATGATTACTTGATGAGTCACACTGAATTTATGTGGCAGTAATAGTACACGGGAGTCCGCTTAAAATTATGGGAAAAAGGGGTTGGAGAAGGTAAAATT
>NC_051405.1:6096151-6096306 GCF_015228065.2 Penaeus monodon
GTTTCAGTTAGATCTCTTAGAAAGGAAGGCAAAGGCTGCGTGTCCTTTGGGAGGAGATAATGTTGAGTATGGGCGTTTTGACGTGGGAAGGAGAGCAGAATGGTACCACTGTTTTGAGGAGGAGGATCCGGAGAATTTTCTTGCAGTTCGAAACC
>NC_051405.1:6096542-6098469 GCF_015228065.2 Penaeus monodon
AAGCTTCGCAACCGGTGGCTAGCGGCTAGTGGACAACATTTGAAGGTTTTGCGAATTAGTGACACTCGAGCAGTTCATTAGAGGAGTATCTCCAGATATCCGTGTGTACCTATGTGAAAAGAGGTGGCAACATTAACGAGAGCTGCTACTTTAGCAGAAAAATTATAGTTTAATACATCAAAGTAAACGCTAACAGATTAAGACCAACCTCGGCATCCCTTTTTCCCGCTCGGTTTGCTGGGAGGCTGAATTTTTGAGGGTCGCATAAATCAGGATGGTTCAAATAAAAAGGGTCCTTTTATTGACAATGGAGTCTCTAATACGCGAAATCGAGATTGCTTTTATTGTAAAAGACCAGGTCACTTTGTTGCTAATTGCCCAAAGTTGGAAGGCAAATCCTATGACGCGAGCGGCGACCGGTATTCCAATCTTGCCCTTGCATCACATCCATTAGTTCGACCACAGACTCTGAAGAATTCCGTCAGAGTGAACCACAGTCACTGTTTAAACCATTCATGTTTGAAGGCTCTATATCTAAGTCCTGAAGGGACGAAACATTTCCAGTGAGCATATTGAGGGATACTGCGCTTCTAAGAGTGTAGTGGTGAAAGGGGCCGTCCCTTTTATCGAAGAATCAACACGGGCGAAAGTGGGAGTAGTTAAGGATTCGGCGGTACTGTTCAGTGCCTTTGTGTCCATCTACTTAAGGAGTAAACTCTTATCTAAACTGGTAATTGTAGGTATAAAGACTCGCTGCCAGTCGAGGGGGCTACCTTTTTGATGGCAAATGATATAGCAGGGGGGTTAGTGGTACCAGACCCTGTAGTGCGTGCAAAGCCCCTCATGTTTAGTCCTACCCCGGAAGTTAAAAAAAGTATCCGTACTTGTTTCCTGTCTGTGCAGTCACACGAAGTAAGGCAAAAGAGACGGAGGGTATTGACAGCATAGTTCTATAACTAAAGATTATTCCCTCGGTTTTAGATTTTCTGTTTGATAGAAGAGATGAAAATTTATGACAGGGGGACCAGATCAGGAGAAAGTTTGATGGTAAAAGCTCGAACGCAAAATAATTGAAAAGAAAAATGAGGAAAGAATCAAAAGCATTTAAAATTTTAGCCAAATACCAATTTTCTAGACATGCTCTATTAAAAGCTCAAGAAGATGACTGTTCCTTACAGCCTCTGTTTGCTATAGCTGGATCAGAGAACGATTGCCAGGTTGATTGTAAAGGCATTATTTGAAGTCAGGTCTGCTCATGCGGGAAATACCGCCCACCAGAATTAGATGCAGAAGAAGTGTGGCATGAGGGCCACCAATTGTAGTTCCCTTGGTATATAGACCAATGATTCTGAGTCTAGCTCATGATTTTATAGGCGGACATCTCGGAGTGAAAAAAAATTTGGGAAAGGTATTAAGATATTTCTACTGGCCAGGAATTTCATCAATGTACGTCATTTCTGTCAATCTTGCCATGTTTTGTCAAATGTCGGGAAACCAATCAAAAACTGAAACCGGCACCATTAATACCTATCCCTGTGTCAATGAACCTTTCTCAAAAGTGATTATTGATTGTGTCGGCCCCCTCCCAAAATCTAAGAAAGGAAATCAATTTATGTTAACTATTATGTGTGCTTCAACGAGGTATCCTAGGCTATTCCCATCAAAAAAATAACTTCCAAATCTATTATTCCTTTGCTCTCAGTTTTTTTACTCAACATGGTTTTCCACGGGTCAGGACAGTCAGACCAGGGTAAAAAATTTTACTTCCAAGGTGTTTAAACAAGTTATGTCTAGCCTCGAGATTACTCAATATTTAGCTTCTGCTTACCACCCGGAGAGTCAGGGTGCTTAGAAAAGATTCCACCCAAACAACTGAAGAGCACGTTAACCAAAATTTTTTCTAGAAACTGGTAAAGACTGGACGATG
>NC_051405.1:6098523-6101272 GCF_015228065.2 Penaeus monodon
ATTCTCCAGATGAATTGTTGTTTGGAAGAGAGATCAGGGGACCTATGAAATTAATGAGTGAATGTTGGCTTGATGAAGAACATTCTGAGAATGTACATGAATATGTTCAAAATTTGAAAAATAAACTGAGTGTTGTACGAGAATTTGCTATGGAAAATCTGAAAAAGGCTCAAGGAAAGATGAAAGATAACTTTGATAAATATCTGTGGAAAGACAATTCAACCCAGGAAAATAAAGTGCTAATGTTATTGCCCTTAAGGAAGTTACCCCTTCAGGGTAGTTTTCCAAGGTCCGTTTGAGGGCATTAAGAAAGTGGGGGAAAATAAAATTTTTTTATATCTACTCCAGGACGCAAAAGAATAAAAATTAGTGCATATAAATTTAATTTAAAGGGTTATCATACACAAAAACCTCAGGTAGTGAATAGCCTTGTACATGAAGCGGGTGATGAGATAAAAAAAATGTCAGTAGACGATTTCCAAGTAAAAAAGGTAGAAGTCAAGCTACATAACTCAGATATACTTCAAAATCCACATGAAACTCTCGCATCTAGAAACGAGACCAACAAACAGCTATTGTTTCTCTTCTTAGAATTTCATAGACATATTCAAAGATGTACCGGTCCGAGCTCAGTAATTGCGCATGATGTCATACTAGTAGAGGACGCTGTTCCTGTCAGACAGTCGCCCTATAGAATGTCACCATCCAAGAAGGAATTATTAAGGGAGGAGGGTTTGCTTCTTTTTAGATCATGGATTAGTGGAGCAGAGCAAAGCGAGTGGGCATCCCCCTGCATATTGGTCCCCCAAATCAGATAATACGATGCGCATGTGCACGGATTATAGGCGAGTAAATGCCTAACCCGCGCCGATTCCTTCCCTCTCCCTAGAATCGACGATATATTGATTCCGTCGGCAAGGCACCTTTTGTTACCAAACTTTACCTGTTAAAAGGTTTTACCAAGTACCACTGACAGATCGAGCTAAAAGGATATCCGCTTTCATTACCCTCCGATGGCTTGTTCCAGTATAAGGTAAAGCCTTTTGGTATGAGGAATGCTGCGCCCACTTTCCAGCGGTTAATGGGGAAGATAGTGGCAGGGTTTTAAGTGGGGTATATGCTTACCTTGACGACACTTAATAACGTCATTAACTTGGGAGGAAAAATGTAGCCTCTTTGCGCGTTTTATTCCAACGCCTGAAAAAGGCTCACTTGACTGTCAATTTAGTGAAGAGTGAATTTGCTCATTTCGCGGCTCGTCTTCCTAGTCACGAAATAGGAGGGGGGGCGATAAGCCCCGTTATGGCTAAGGTAGAAGCAATACAAAAACTCCCAGCACCCACGAGTCGAAAAGGTCTAAAGCGATTTTTGGGGATGGTAGGTTATTACCGGCGTTTCTGTCCGAACTTTGCAGATGTTCAAACCCACTTTACTGCCCTGATAAGCCCGAAGGAGAAGTTCGTCTGGTCTTCAGAGTGCCAAGCAGCTTTCGAGGAAGATCCGATCCATTCTGATGACGAGACCTGTGTTTTAAAAGCCCGGACTTCAGCCCGCCCCTTTCGTGTTGCAAGTGGACGCGAGCGATGTCGCAGCGGGGGCGGTGTTACTTCAGGCTGGCGATGGGGGGATCTTACACCCAGTGTCCTTCATGTCTACGAAGTTCAAAGTATTCAGCGCAGTTATTCCACTATTGAAAAGGAGGCTTTGGCTCTGTTAATGGCACTGGAAAAATTTGCCCTGTACCTAGATAATTCTGCAGAGGAAATCATAGTTTTCAGTGATCATATCCCCTACAATTCGTGAATCACATGAAAATAAGAACCAGAGGATTTAAGTAGATGTTCTTGCCCTGCAGCCTTACAACTTGAAAATTATACATATAAAGGCAAAGAAAATGTACTCGCTGATATTTTGTCAAGACCTTTTGTGTGAAGTGTCTGAAGTGCTGATTAACCTGAGAAAGATTTTAATGAGGGGGGTGTGATAATTGTTTATATCTATATATATTGTTTTGTATGTGCATGTTATAGTTAAGTAACCCCTGTATTTTCGTGCTCTTTAGAGAGTTTGGGGGCATTCGTGTTTGATTATACAAAGTTATTTTTATTTTTGTAATTGTGTAAAGTTAAGGACATGTTTCTGGGTGAGGGTTATTTATGATTATAAAGTGTACCAAACACTGATTTTCAAATTGGCCGCGCGAAAAATTTGAAACACCTGTTAAGAAGGCGCCGGGCACAAGACAGGGGGGAGAGAGGACGCGGTCGAGGTTGGACGGTACACGGGTGAGGGTTTCTGGAGATACTTTATATTTCATATCTTATTACTAATGGACTGCTCGTTTTATTTAACAAAATGTCACCCTTTTAAGGTTTAAAAGAATATGATTTAACTAGTTGTCCTTTTACGTGGTTCGTGGTCAAATAGTAAGGAACTCCCAGTAGTTTGTTATGATGACCGTTAAACACCGACCGTTCCCAAAATGATTCGGTTTTAAAGTTGTACATCATATCCTATACTTAGTCTTTTCCAAACTTCTGTTTCCTTTAAATATTTATATTTCCATAAATTTGAGTTTTGTATTTTCATTTTTATTCCGTTTTGTTGTTCCATTTTAATAAATGATTCTTAAAGAAAGTTGTTTCTCTTTCTCTTATCTTGAACGATAATAACATACAATGAATGAGCAACTATTCTATACGAAACATTTTGGGTCATTCAGAAAGGATGCTTAATACTCAATACTAGT
>NC_051405.1:6102458-6103068 GCF_015228065.2 Penaeus monodon
TATATTTTCCTTTGCTCTCCTTTCTTTCTCCCGATTCCCTTCCGTAAGAAGTTTCATAATTTAGCTTTATTTGGTTATTTTGTGCGGATGAATATTAGACTGATTGCTCAATTTACATAGTTCTACGCACTAATTATTCTCCTGCTCTCTCTCTCTCAGCGTCTCCCATGTACATATCCCTTCGTTATTCCCTTTATGTTTATCCACCACCATTCAGTCTTTCTTGAAGAAATAACCAGATGAAGTAAAGCCTGTTAATTCATTCGCTCCCTCCGCCCTTCTCCTTGTTACTTGCCGTATCCCTCTCCTGGTCCCTTTCACAATACGACCCTCCTCTTACCTCTCCCTCTCTCCACCCCTCCCATTCCACCAACTCCCTACCTCTACCCATCCACTCCACTGCTATACCATCCACTTCTTCCACATGCAGGCGAGTCAACACAGGCCGTGGGGGTAGCGGGTAGGGGTATGGCAGGGGGCGTCCCAGCTCGCGCCCCGTGGGAGGGTATTGTGTTTGGGTCTTCACTCGTGGAGGATTGATGGAGCCAGGACATCCTGAGGGTGGACTGACCCGCGCGAACAAAGACTGCCAGCCTTCCCGGACGGCGCT
>NC_051405.1:6103166-6103681 GCF_015228065.2 Penaeus monodon
GAACAGCAGTGGACGAAATAAAGGAAAGGGAGGTATTCCCGAACCTGAATGGGGCTGTAAGAATGAGTGATATTTTTATTCACCTTCTTATGAACTTATTAATTTGATTTCCTTAAGTAACATCAGATTATGTTGCCTTTAAAATAAAAATAATATATATACTAAACGTCACGTCAAACTATACGTTTTTGTTCTTTTTTATAGACAGTGACTATTAAACTTCTTTGAACCCTTAATGAATTTTTCGTCAGTGATCATTTTTTTCTGATAATTAACACTTCGTCAGTGCTAAATGAGGGAAGCCATTCAGCAAAGTTACCAGCTAATAGTGAATTAGAGGGCAATCTAGAGGCTCAAAGAAGGATTCGCGTTCAGTTCAAAAGCAATTCCGAGAATTACACCAGTCCTGCCCAGAAGGCTAGCGATTAGAATGTAATCTCAGAGATGAATTCCGGGATTTTGGGATTAGAGAAGGTAGGCCGGGATTATAGAAATTTGCACTTTTGTGGTGGATG
>NC_051405.1:6103819-6104130 GCF_015228065.2 Penaeus monodon
TTCTGCCCGCTGTATTCACGGACACAACACTCACTACATCTTCACATTTCAACTCGTGGGGCATAACGCTCTCAAGTGCGAGGGGGGGGGGGGTGGAGAGAGGGGGAATGACCGGGGCAGAGACAAAGGGGTCCTCGCGATGCCCCGGGGGAGCGGGCGCGGGGGGGCGTCTTTGTTGAAGTCCTGCAATTTGTCTGAATGCTAAACTGTTGCAATAAAACGGAGACATTAATAATTGAATTGAGCAAAATGATAATGAACTTGCTCTGTCACCAGCCATAAATATAAGTAGTAAGCATGCTTGCTAGAGT
>NC_051405.1:6105116-6105374 GCF_015228065.2 Penaeus monodon
GGATGTATAATTTTCGCTAATAAGAAATCAGTGGTGAAGATTTAACTGATTTGCCTGACAAAGGATCTCATCTTGGATAAGGACTGATGGATTTCTGGGTGTAAATTGGCAGGTCCTGTTGACTTTTCCTTATTTGGTTTTCTGTCCTATTGTCTGCATGAGTTTGTCTCCTCCCCCTCCCCCACCGCTAGCTCCCCTCTTAGGAGTTCATTTGAAATTATTTTCCCGCTTGCACCTGTTTTTTAATGCTTTCTAATG
>NC_051405.1:6105470-6106729 GCF_015228065.2 Penaeus monodon
ATGTCGGTTATTCTCGGTTGAGGAGAATATTTAGATGATTGCTCAATTAATCTACATAGTTACGCACTAATTATTCATCCTGCTCTATTTCAGAAGTCTCCCATGTACATATCCCTCGTTATTACCTTTATGTTATCACCACATTCAGTCTTTCTTGAAGAAATAATCCAGGATGAAGTTAAAGCTGTTTAATTTCATTCGCTCCATCCGCTCCTTCTCCCGTTAATTGCCGTTATAATCCCTCTCCTGGTCCCTTTCACAATTTACGACCATCCTCTTACCTCTCCACTCTCTCCACCCTCCCATTCAACCCAAACTCCTACCTCTCCAATCCACTCATCTTGCTATACCCATCCAATTTTACAACATGGCAGGCGACCGCTCACCAGAAGTCAAAACACCAGTGCAGTGGGTGGGGTGGCGGGTGGTAGCGGGTAGGGGGGGTTATTTATGGCAGGGCGTCCCAGCTCGCGCCCCGTGGGAGGAGGGGTATTGGTTTGGGGTCCTCACTCGTGGAGGATTTATTGGATGGAGCAAGGACACCCTGAGGGTTGGGAATGGACCCGCGCGAAACAAAGAACTGCCAGCCCTTCCCCGGACGCGTTAGAGGAAGAAGGAGAGAGGGAAGGGAAAACGAAAAACAAGGGCGAGAGAGTATGCGCGGAACATGAGGGATGGCAGAAAGAAAGAGGGGGGAAATGAAAAGAGAAGGAAAGAACGAGGACAGCACGGTACGAAATAAAGGAAGGGAGGTGATTCCCGAACTGAATAGCGTGGCTATAAAGAAGAAGTGGATATTTATTTCACCTTCCTTATGAACTTATAAATTTGATTTCCTTAAGTTAACATAAGATTATTTGCCTTCTTTAAAAAATAAAAAGTCAATATTCATAATACTTAAAAACAACGTCCACGTCAAACTATAGTTTTTGTTCTTTTTATAGAACAGTGACTATTAAAATTCTGTGAACCCTTAAATAATTTTGCGTCAGTGATCATCTTTTTTCGGTAAATAACACTCGGCAGTGCTAAAATGAGGAAGCCATCAGCAAAAGTTACCAGATATAGTAGACTTAGAGGGCATCTAGGAGGGCTCAAAGAAGGATAGGGCCGTTCAGTTCAACAAGCAATTCCGAGGAATTACACCAGTCCTGCCCAAAGGCTGGCGATTAGAATGTAATCTCAGAGATGAATTCCGGTGATTTTGGGATAGAGAAGGTAGGCGGGGTTATAGAAATTTGCCACTGTTGTGGTGGATG
>NC_051405.1:6106853-6107181 GCF_015228065.2 Penaeus monodon
TTCTGCCGGCTGTATCACGGGACACAACACTCACTACATCTGACATTCAACTCGTGGGCATAAACGCTTCCCAAGGTTGCGAGGGTGGGAGGGGAGAGAGGGGGACATGACCGGGGCAGAGACAAAGGGTCCTGCGATTTTTTGCCCCGGGGGAAGGGGGCGGCGGGGGGGGGCGTCCTTTGTTGGAAGGTCCTGCCAATTTGTTCAGAATGCTAAAATGTTGCAATAAAACGGAGACATTACATTGAAATTGAGCAAAATGATAATGAACTGTCTGTCACCAGCCATAAATATAATCAAGGTAAAGGCATGCTTGCTAGAGTTATTG
>NC_051405.1:6108699-6108985 GCF_015228065.2 Penaeus monodon
TTAAACGCCAAGAGGATGTAATATTTAATTTTCGATAATAAGGAATCAGTGCGTGAAGATTTAATGAATTTGCTGACAAAGGATCTCAGTCTTGGATAAGGACTGATGGATTTCTCTGGGTGTGTAAAATTGGCAGGTTCCTGGTTGACTCTTCCTATTTGGTTTTTCTGTACTATTGATTGTCTGATGAGTTTGTCTCTCCCCTTCCCCCACCGCTAGCTCCCCTTAGGAGTTTCATTTTGAAATTATTTTCCCTGCTTGCACCTGTTTTTAATGCTTTCCAATG
>NC_051405.1:6109110-6110058 GCF_015228065.2 Penaeus monodon
GACCATTCATTCCACATAACTTAGAGATTAGATGGCAAGTACTGTTATATAATTTTACATTTTAACACGCGTTATGTTTGCATATTTTGTTATTTTCCTGGTGTAGGCAACAAACAGTATTTATATCGGTTAAATCAACATGGTTATGTAGCATGTCGAAGCATATGCTTTCATTTCTTGGTCTTATAAGCCATATAAACAAACTGATATAAATATCAACACATATCCAGACACAAGCGCAAAACACAGAGAAAATATCTCTCACATAGTGGAATTGGTGCGAATTATGTAAATAAATAGTAAATAGAATAATGTTATTCCCATGTACTAACGGCCAGGTGTCTTAGAGAAAAAGTTATGTCGGTAAAAGAGACACGATATTGAATGCATGAGCCTCATAAACTTTATTCTAAATTCTTTGTATCTGATAGCATTCAAGGAAAACACGCCTTGTGGATTTTGTGCAGTCTACCCTGCAAAGCTTTTCTGCAATTCTGAGCGGCCAAAGTCACTCTGCTTTTATACGGAATTATAACAACTGTTGAAATTATTCAGAAACTCATCTAGATGAATTAGCCACGCGTGCAGACTAAATACTCTTGCTTGCATTGTATTCGCGAGGGGGGGGAAGAACCCCAGAGGATTATTTTCCCAAAACGTCTGACGTTGAAATGCACAGAATGAAAAAAAAAAGCGCTAGTTTGCAAGAATAAGATTTGCTTTTCATAACAATCTTTATGTATTATAACAACTGAATGGAATTTCGAATGAAGAACTTCAGGGATAATTGCGTCATTCTTCCAAGAACGTGAATGATATGGTACAGGAAACGAAAGGAAACCACCACGGAAAGAGGGCTTACTGATGTACCCTAGATTTATAATGAAAGATACACTGGAAGTCGTGAGGGGAAAAAAAAGATACATTATCGCTACTTACAGAAATGAC
>NC_051405.1:6114543-6114607 GCF_015228065.2 Penaeus monodon
ATCTAAATAATCGCTATAAATAATAGTAGAGATAGAATAGGATTATAATGAATTTGGTATTTGA
>NC_051405.1:6114697-6114808 GCF_015228065.2 Penaeus monodon
CTGAACAATTAACAAATAAAAATAATTAAGTTATAAAATATCTCACATATTATTGAGTATCGTCATTATCATTACATCATCATGTATTTGTAGTAATTTACAACAATGGTT
>NC_051405.1:6115389-6115671 GCF_015228065.2 Penaeus monodon
AACTAACGAACATGTGAGCAATGGCGGTGTCTAGTGAACGGACCTTGGCCTAAAAGAACGCGAGGGGTGACCGAAACATATAATTCAATAGTCCAATTTAAGGGAGGCATTACAGACTAAATCAAAGATGGCCGAAGAAAACTCATCCGTGAAGGACGTTTTTATTTGCCGATGACAATGCTTTTACAGCCTATTCCCAGGACCATTGCTAATTCCCAAGGGCAGCGGACAGGCGCGTCCTGGGTCACACGGTTTTGGGATAAGGCTCTGGTAGTATTATTT
>NC_051405.1:6116222-6117722 GCF_015228065.2 Penaeus monodon
ACGTACAAATACGAAGTGACAACTTGCGCTCTGGGCCGGGTTAGTTTGAATAATAATTAAAGCGATCTCGTGGTGAATTAATCACCTGGAAATTTGCGCACGAAAACGAACATAGTAACATTACACTTTTATGGTAACTCCTCAAAAGCAGTTTATTACAATTGAAAAAATTGCTCCCTGTTTTAAAAATCATTAGAGCAAAAACACAATTTAAGCATTGATTTGCATGCATATAAATGACCCTCGCCCGGCGTGGGGGGGATAATAGAGACCATCAAGAAAGGTGAAGACATGTTTTTACGGTGAGTGGTGCAGCCGCTGTGTGAGGCCTTGATTGGTCAGGGATCAATATTGGGTATGGCACTGCCTACAGAAGAAGGTAGCGGGCAAGGGTTTTATATTCCGGGCGATGGGTACCTCTGTTGCCTAATGGGGCTCCCCTCTCGATGATGGGACTTGCTTGCTCTGTTGATTCATGCCTCTAATGGGGGGGTCCTCGCAAACTCGCGGTTCGCGGACCCCTTTTTTGCCTCCAAGGGACTACGTGTTGGCTGAGAATCCTCCAGGTTCCTCTCTCCTCCGCCCCTGACGAGATTTCCGCCACCGTTTAAGGAAAGACTTCCCTACATAGAAATATTCACATAGAGGGAAAGGCCACTGGGCGGGACAAAATGAGATTGGTTCTATTTATACAATGAAAACATTCGCGGTAAGAACATTTGTAAGTACAATCATATCAAAAATTTTGAAAATAAAAGCTACTCCAGTTAGATTTATAGGTAGCATTCACTTCTTGCTGACTGTAAATCAGCATCAGCTTCAAATAAAGGGCCGAGAAGTCACCCAACCCTCGGAAATTACCCCACGAAACCTGACCACAGTGCAAAAGAAGAAAGGACGCCAAGATAACAATAGTGTTTTAAGCGAGGTGTCGGGTAAAGCATGAAAGAATATCCCTCACTCGGACCGGTGAATACATCCATAAGATCGAAACCGAATAATGCAGAGGCATTGCACATCAGTCAAGTTGGATAAATCAAGCCAATTGTGCTTTGCTTCTTTTTTCTGACAAGTGGTTTTATTCTGCGGCCTCTTATGGTTTAAGACATCATAAGGGAAAAACGAAAGCAATCCTCACCCAGCGCTGAATTTTTAAACTATAGGAGAAGTGACGAGGAGAGCCTTGGCTGTGAGGTGATTGCTGTACCATCATAACCCAAAGTAAAGTATGTTTTCATCTCCAAGGGAACTCTGTTAACAGTAATGGAAACAGATCATGCAGCTAAAAAACTTTTTTTCTTTGGGACTGGAGCTAATACTGCGCATGTTGCAGCGTATTAATTGCACAGAGTTTCAGTTCACGAGGAAGGAAAGGTAGTAACTGTAGTTAACCTCTCTGCAGTTGTGTATATAATACTATTCAGTCTTGAAAAAAAATAAAATAAAGTGGTTTGTTCGTATATCTACATGATTAGGGATGTCATATCAGTCACCAACGTT
>NC_051405.1:6118243-6118391 GCF_015228065.2 Penaeus monodon
TCCCCAAAAGAGGCGAGCATACAGTCTTCTTGGCTGTTGTGTACAGTTAATGTTAAGTCCAGTCTGTGAATAAAGTATTAGATTAAGTTTCTCTCTTCTTCTTACTCCATCCCTATCTATCTCTATTGTAATCTGTTTTAGTCTCCGT
>NC_051405.1:6118423-6118854 GCF_015228065.2 Penaeus monodon
AGGCTGTTCCCTGTCTCTAATATCATTAAAAGCTAGTATCCCAAGGCTATCAGATATGCGAACGTGTTGTCCTCTGTGAATGAATAACCCTGCCGGTTTAGTCCATTAAAAAAGGGTCTATTGTATAAGAACTACTATTTGTTATCATTCATAATGGGACGATTGTTATTATGAATTGCCTTACATTATCTCCATTCCCCCGTTATTTATCTACTATTAATCAAACAAATCTAAAACAGCAGCAGCCATTCTTCTTCTTACAGGAACCACCAGTGCAGAATCTACGTAAAGGGTAGAATGGAGGGAAAAAGATTCTGGATGGCACAAAGGAGGCAAAAAGAGCAAGAGAGAACTTAATGACCGAGAGGAGGAAGGACTGAACACACACCCCCCCCAAAAACATCTGTGTTCAGTGGATTGCGCGCGCGCCG
>NC_051405.1:6119288-6119639 GCF_015228065.2 Penaeus monodon
TTAGTAAATCTCCTTGGTAGGCCTTTATTAGGATGAGCATGGGGGTGGGGTTGGGAAATGGGAGGGAGAGAAATTCATCCTCAAGAAAAATTATCAATGTGCTTTTTTTTAACCGGTCACGAATCAGTTAGATCTCCTTAATCTCGTCGTCCGCCGTCATCGCGGACTTCATCTCCGTTATTTACGGACCACACTTGAGGAAACAACAATGGCCGCGAAAAGGGCCATGGCGGAGTCTCCGGTTCATGTTATGGATAGAGGAAGGGGATCCTTAGGGGGTTAATAGGAGATAGATCGAAATGGAATAGAATTATAGGAAAACAAGGAAAATAGCAAGAGAGCGGAGAGCGA
>NC_051405.1:6120156-6120698 GCF_015228065.2 Penaeus monodon
GTGAGGGGTTGGTGTTATTCCACTGTAAAGTACACAAGGGCAGGTTACTTGTGTTGCGAATAATGTTCAGGTTTCATTCACTACGAAGCATCGATCTTGTCGAACCCCCCGGGCTTGACTCTGAGGCCCCCCCGATACTATTTCACGACCTCATTTCCAACTGCGCTTCACTTCAGGAGTCTTTTTTTAATATTTGACACATATATGCAAAAGTTGCTTAGCTTGAATATGACGTTGGCCAAGGACCAATTGCAAAGGAGGAGCTATGGAAACAGCCCTATTCTGAGCATCATTGTATGAAGTTCATTTGGGGGTGGCATGACCGTCAGCAAAGAACAAGGTCTTTGACTGAGAGTTGCCCACAAATCACCACCAGAGTTTTACTAGTACGTGGATTATTGCTGCATGCCAGTGGTCCACGACGTTTAAATTGTTGCATTTGGGGTATGTTGAATACATTTTTGTTAAAGATGCATGTGTAAGTATATTTTCAATGTACACATGTGTTTATTTTCCTACTTTGGAAATAAGCATTCCTAGGG
>NC_051405.1:6123722-6124120 GCF_015228065.2 Penaeus monodon
TACCGACCCCTTAACACGGATAGGTTCCCCCTCCACCCCCGCCCTATAAAACACCTTCCAGAATCAGCCAAAGGGACCTGACAAAAGGACGTTTTATAAACCCCACCCCCCCGATACCGTCTTCGGCGCATCCTAAGACGGGAATTAACTCGGCGGTCACGCTTGAAGTCTTACGACCAGGGAGGGATCTAGAGCCGGTCACGAAAGCCTCCCCCCCCCCGATCCCCTTCTACTAACATACGGAACTCCCTCCCTTTGGCTCCCAGTAACCCCTCTCCTCCCCGTGCCTCCGCACCTCCTATCACCCAGGCAGTGGGTGGGTCTGCACCGCGCAGGTCTTGCTGGGATATGTTTAATGAGAAATACGAGATGATATGCGAGATAAAGGGACAGCGACG
>NC_051405.1:6124189-6125478 GCF_015228065.2 Penaeus monodon
TGAAGGAGGAAAAGAGGAGAGAAAAAGAAAGGGCAAAACCTTTAATATTTTCTTTTTTTTCGCATTTTTCTTTTCAACACGAAACTGAAACTAGCCATTTTTAGATGTCAATAACTGGTTCCTTGCATCTGACGTGGAACGGAGGCAGAGGATTAGATATACCTGTGGTAAACAGGAGCAAAGTGCACTCGCCAGAATGAGATCATTAAAACAGGATTACTGGAAGGTGTTGTCGATGACTCTGTCTTGAGTACCATTGCCGATGATGACCGTTGATAAAGTGATTTAAGACGTCTTTATTACGTCTTAAGCGGCTCCTTTGATTAGGGGCCGCGAGCAAAGAAACAACAACATTCCTACTGGACGCTTGCTTGGAGCACCGGGGAGTGAGTACTGTGTCGATGGTGATATTCAAAGGGGTAAAAATAGTTAATAATTGCTGATCACTAACTTCAGGGGTGCTGATACCAGTGGTAGTTGTGGAATTAAAATGATGGGCGATAAAATTAAGTAATGGTAATAATAAATAACGACAAAGTAGGGGTAAGGCTAGCTAGATTGTATTGACTGGTAATGGTAAAATAATCCTCTTATAAGGAATGAGGATAATGAGGCAGACCAGGTATGTACAGTACTGGGACAAATTATGAGAGTTGTCTTATTATATCAGCCATGGTGTTTTATCAGTAAATTTTAGTCCTCCAAACCTTTTTCGCGATTATAAAAAAAGGAGGGAGTGCGATATAATGTCAAGTTAAGTCAATGGTTTCAGATCAGAAAATCTTCATATATATATAGTTGCATCACCATATTTCATCCCGTGATCTATTGTATAGATAAATCGTTTTTACAGTTGGGTTAAATCAGTAATGATAGACTATAATGGTGATGCTGATAATCAAATAATAAAATAAAATTGATAGCAGGAAGAAAAACAGAGAAGACAGAAACAGAAAAACAGTATCATAATATCAACAATAAATATAATAGGTTTTCTGTACACAAAAAAAACAGAATGAAAATTAATGCAATGGCTCTTAATATTGCTTTTATCATAATATTTGCTTGTATATAATGGTAATAATAATAATACAAGAAAACAAAAAAATGGGGGTATAATGAAAAAAGAAAGAAAATACAAAAAACAAACAAAAATAAATAAATAAGAAGGAAATAGGAAGTAGAAAAATAAAGAATTAGGAGAAAAATAAGATAATAATAAGACGAAAGAACGAGAAAAGAAGACAAGAGAAACAAAGGAGGATAATAAGAATAAGAAAAGGAGGGAA
>NC_051405.1:6125513-6125929 GCF_015228065.2 Penaeus monodon
AAGGGAAATAATACGGCCGAAGCCATCATTTTACGGACCGAACGTCCCTGTGTGAACTTGTTTATCCACAAAAATTACCGCAGCTGAAATCGTTGCAATTCTCGGCCCCAAACGAAGCCAATCAAAACATTTTCGTATCGGTGAGTAAAATTCTGGAGAGGAAGGAAGAACCCATACATGAAGGTTGAACTGAAGAAGTGAGCTATTACAGGCAACTGAAGAATTTTTATTTGGACAAGGTTAATCGCTGTATAAAAGTTCATACTGTATATATATGGATATTTAAAGCAACGGTAAGAATGCCTGATGTTTCAGCTGTTAAAACTGCACAAGAGAAGATAATTGTGTAATCGTTTGTGCCATTACGCACCATCATTACGCAATGGTAAATAAAATATGGAAAGTTACTTTTGTTG
>NC_051405.1:6126226-6126397 GCF_015228065.2 Penaeus monodon
CGTTGTGGGACGGCCCTGGCGACGGTCGGGGACTCGTCCCTGCAAAAAATATTTATTATCAATCAAATTTTTCCTCATCACGTGCCTGAGGCGCGCGGGTTAAGAAGGAAAACCGCGGCTTTCAAAGAACATCTCGTTTGGGGATTTTCGCAGGAGGGCGCAGGATATCTG
>NC_051405.1:6127203-6127281 GCF_015228065.2 Penaeus monodon
AACATAAACGAACAGGAGGACGGTGGTTAAGAAAAAAATAGAAACGCAAATATTCCACAAACATAGATAGTCAAGCAG
>NC_051405.1:6127352-6129190 GCF_015228065.2 Penaeus monodon
CGCCACAGAAAGAAGGGACGGACAGGACAGATAACAGACAAGACAAAAGCGGAGTAAGGAGAGAGACGAAGAGACAGGAACGAAAAAAAACACCGGCCCCTCGGATCTGCGGTCACGTCTCTCCAGCCTAGCAGGAAATCCGGCACTCGGCAGCCCCTCTCGGGGGCGCGCGGCAGAGTGGCACCGAGCAAGCGCGAGGGCGCTCTGGGCCTGGCGCTCTCGAGTCCTAAACGTTCCGCCGTTGCCTTCGCCAAGCACTCGACTGTTTATCTGATATGCTAGAGGGATTCTTCCAGAGAACAGGGGCTGTTTCCTTTCCGTATTTGCCCAAATTGAGGCTCTTACTCAAAAAACAATATTGGTCTATTCGATCCGATGTCCTACGTTCCCCCAGACCAGGCAGAAACGTTTTGCTTTTTTGTTTACATATACTTTTATTCTTGCGTGTTTTCCTGGTCCTTTGGCGTTTGAAAGGAAGAGCTGTTCGTAATCAAATAACTTTTTTACAAGAGTATGTCCGACTTTTATGCTCATTAACATTAGTTGCTTTGTAAGCTGAACTAATCAACATGTAAGTCATTACAATGCAATTTTTACGTTAGAAGAAAGAGAATAAAAAGTGACTTCTTGACAGCTAAAAATTCATGTCGGGCTGTGGGGGAAAAAAAGAAAAAAAGAACATTCATTGGTTTTGGGGGGGGACCAGGAAAATCTTACTTTTCTCTTAATTTCTTTAAAGTTTCATACCTGCCATTAATTTGCCGCATCTTTCTTTTTCTCCTTCCGAAATCTTTATCTTTTATTGCCGCTTTTTTCTCTCCATCATTTATTATGACCGAAGTTCCGGTTCCTTCTTTTATTACTTTAAATTTGTGTGTCTCTTTTTCCTCCGCGTCTTTGTCCTCCGATCAGCCGGCGAAGACACTGTCACTGGTTATGACAGTTCATTGCCGTAACTCCTCGGTGTTAGAGAAGTTTTCCTCGGTATGCTGTGTGACATAATTTGCGTTGTTTTAAATTGACCCATGCCTAGTGCCACCCCAGATTGTAGGGTTTGAGGTTTAAATCGAAGTAAGTTCATGAGAACAACAACCTGGGAAATATGCATGACCAAGGGATATGCAGTACTGCACCATTTTGCTTTCTAAAATTGCATGATGGATAAATGATGGATCTGACTTTAGCTGATGTTGACTAATTCTCACCTATCCATCCAAACTCATCTGTATATCTTATGGTATTACAAATCGCCAGTTGTATCCTATGTAAAACAATAATGACGATGGTATTTTTGGGATGGATAAAGAAAAATGGTTGAAGACCAGCGAGGTGGCGATATAATCTAATCATGTTTATCTTTTGTATCCTTTTTAAAATTGATAATTGTTTTTATGACATTTATCCTAATTCTGGAAAAAAAAAACATACTAATACTAGCCAAATATAAACAAAAAACAATGCTTTCTGCTTCTTTCCAAAACAGAATAAACAAGAGCACTGTTTTTTTCTAGCCTCACATGATAATTGACTTTCATGCACTTCAGTCCTCAAGCACCTCTGCCGATATCTTGCCAAACTTCCACGCGTAAAAGCACTTAACCCTGGATGTTTTTCTGGTTTTCTTATCCGGATTTTTTACCGAAATTATGACTTTGAAAACCAGGTTTTTTTCCCACTACAATCCATCTGCCAATTTCAAACGTGATTTTGGAAAAGTCTTTTTGGTAAAAAACAAACATGGGTTTGTAGCAACACAAGATGTTGATTCGGTTTGAAACAACAAAGATTCTGTTGCCAGGATTGAGGTTTCGTTAAAACTGGGATTCCATTTGGATATT
>NC_051405.1:6129541-6129720 GCF_015228065.2 Penaeus monodon
CAATCCCATAAGACGGGCCCCTTGGCTCGCACTCGCTGACAATTCGGACGATTCCTATAGCCGCTCCACAAGCTCCAGGACAAAGGACATCGGGGCGGCGCTCAGGCGACACAAGACCTGAGCAAAGAGCAAAAAGGCGCGGGGGAATAAACGTACTTAGATTCGCCACCAGCGTTTAG
>NC_051405.1:6129753-6130004 GCF_015228065.2 Penaeus monodon
CGTTCCTTCCTGGTGTCTTCCTAACGCAAACGCTCGCACTTTATCAGCGCTCTGAGGACACGTGGTGACGGATGAGGTGGGAAAATTTACATGGCGGCAACTTGCCACAGAAATGCTGACCGCCGTAAGTATGAGCACGGGTTATGTTGAGTACGTACCTTGGACAAAATAAAAGGAAGATATGTTCAGACATGGCATAAAATCATGTATATCGATGTGGTCGTATACATATATTTGTATATATAGGCCAT
>NC_051405.1:6138322-6138631 GCF_015228065.2 Penaeus monodon
TCACCATCGGTCTGCCTGTCTCGTGGTCCTGCTGAAGGTCCGACGGCCGCCCATCCGGTGTCCTCAGCGTCTCGGCCAGACCTCCTAGGCCGCTTGTCTGCAGGTGGTGTGAGGAAAGAATGTACAGTTTACTTCTTTTAAGGGGAGTCCATTAGAAGGGATGTGTTTCCTGGCTTCGGAGGGACACATGTGGGAGCTGGGGGGGGGGTAGATGATGAGGGACGCTAATGGATGCTATGAGCCTGTTAGGCAGGTGCATAAATAGCGTACTACTCTGACTGTGGATGTATATCAAATCCTGTGCCTCTG
>NC_051405.1:6139195-6139373 GCF_015228065.2 Penaeus monodon
GCCCGCGCCCTGATGAAGTAAGATTATAGGCAAAGACATCTAGTATCATGTATTTTTTTAGTATCCACAGGAATACAAATATGTGTATACCGTAAATGTTATCATCATTATTTAAGCAACAATGTATTTTCCGTACAAAGGGCAAGGGCCTTAATAAGGTACGAGGAGTGAACGAAAT
>NC_051405.1:6139426-6140233 GCF_015228065.2 Penaeus monodon
AATAAGCAAGAAGGAGAAGACGAGCTAGGGCAGAGAAGGTGTGTGTGTGTGGGGGGCAGGGGTATGAACAGGAAGACGCACGGGAAGTCACTCTGGGCCGCACTACACCTGTTGGCCATCTCGGGCTCAGCCAGGCGTGGCCACGCGACGGCGGCCCAGCTGGGGTTGGGCGAGCAAGCGAGCCTTGGTGGTCGGCAGGAGACATGGGCGTCAAGAGGTTGCAAAGATGGGCTGCTTGAGGCCGAGTGGGGGTTGCAAGGCTGGGTCGCTTGAGGCTTGGTGCGTGCTCCTTGTGGTCTGCAAGGCTAAGCTGGTTGAGGTTTGGCGATGGTTGCAATGGTGGGTTGCACTAATTCTGGCACAGGATGCTAAGGCTAGTTGCAAAGGTGGGCTGCTGGAAACAAGTCTGGGTTTCCTGATGACTGGTGTGGCCTCCTTGGGCTGTGCTTGAGGTCTGGCAAGATATAGTGACTGAATTCTTGCCTGTGGGATGATGCTCATTATATTGGCAACTCCAAAAGTGTTTCGCCGACAGGTTGATGTTGGTTATGAAGGTTTTTGAGGCCGGCGGGGCGAGGGAGCAAAGGTTGGGCACGTGTTGGTAACACTATCACTGATGCTGAAAACGGAAGCGCTATGAGGAAGGAGACCCTGCTCTTTTGGCGTTGACGATTTCCAGAAGATATGATCTTCTCACCTAATTCCAGTTATATTTATGATAGAGGCATATCACCTATAATGCACCTTTTACAAAAGGAAGAGAGAGGGAATATATTGTAAACGACATTCCTCAACGTTCTGATATGA
>NC_051405.1:6140406-6140913 GCF_015228065.2 Penaeus monodon
AAACCCAAAAATAAAAGCCTGGACAAAATGGAAATAAATAGTAAAAAAGGTGAGACAAGGGAGGCGAGGCAGGTGCGAAAACACAGCAGAGTACATAGAGCAGGGTAGTGCCGTGCGGGGACAAAGGTGAAGGTGAGAGAGGGTAGAGAGAAGGGCACGATTAACTCCTCTATGGACGAAAAGGGAAAATAAAGAACGGAATGGAAAAACAGCGGTGGAAGTGCGAAAAATACTCAAGAATAAAAAACACGTTATCACTTTTGCAGTGATGCTAACATTTAGTCAACTACTAACAGTTGAACAAGATAGAGTGTATAGAGAATGTTTAAAAATGAGCAGGTAAAGGCGAATGCAAAGCTTTGGAAAACCATGAAAATGAAAACACGAAGGAACAATCATAATAAACCACAAGAGTAAAAAAATAACGTTGATAAATAAGAGACGAAGCTGTTGATGATCATTTAAAAGTCTTGATAACATTCCAAATACTTGCCAGCGCCCCAATAG
>NC_051405.1:6142545-6142940 GCF_015228065.2 Penaeus monodon
AGACCAACTAGGAGATTACGAACCGATAGGTTATGTACAGAGATCGATAGATTTTAGCTTATGCGGCGTAGCATCGTACCAGGAGAGATGAGGAGGGCTAGTCTGATCCGTAAAGGTGGGAGTAAGAGACGGAGGATGCGTTTGCGGTTTAAGGAGTGGGGGAGCGGAGGGAGGAGAGAGGCGGGTGTAGTAGTACACAAATGGAGATGTAGGGTTATGTGGGGAGAAGAAAGAGTCGAGATAGTAGGGAGAACGTTCTAAAGGTTCATCAAGAAACAAGACATGAAACATAAGGATGCGGCGTAGATCCGGGGGTCACTCTTGCCCTTGCTTCATGCATGGCAGTCCCTACCCAGTAGATAGCGCGCGAGATTGAAGATCCTTGGATGTAGGGC
>NC_051405.1:6143060-6143179 GCF_015228065.2 Penaeus monodon
AAATTAGATAATAGATAGTATAGAACAATAGATAGATGTAGCATGAGCAACAGTAGATAGAGAGATAGGAATGGTAATTTATAGAAAATTGTGATTAGACCTAGGAGAGTAGGCAAATG
>NC_051405.1:6143320-6144730 GCF_015228065.2 Penaeus monodon
AGCAACAGGTGAGAAGTCCAGCGCGGATCTGGATCTATAGATAGATGAATAGATCTACATCGTTGACTGAGAAAGTATTACTAGATGACGCAAGTGAGAGATGGGGGGCGAGGCAGAGAGCTGCGTGTAAGGGGGTTTGATATAAATATGTTTAACTCCATAAAAGAGCACGGAGAAGAGAATAGAATCGGTCGGACTAAGTAAGAGAAGATAGAGAGTGTAGGTAAGGCTTCGGAGAGTCCGCGAGAGTGAAGAGCTACCAACTGGCGTAAATCGGGAGTGCACAGTCAGCGAACAGGGGACGAAGTGTTGCCGGACCTAGATGCCTACGATATCTATCTATACTCTGATCGACATGCATTGATCGATAGGAGAGCAGCGTGCTGAGAGAGAGGAGAGCGCGCGGGAGAGGTCCAGAGCTGCAGCATGCTGAAGTCGTGATAGAGAGAGAGTAGGAGGATGTACTATGGTTAGATTGGAGACGTCCTAGAGGTCGCACGCAGTCAGAGAGACGCCCCAGTGCGTCGGGCGAGTTAGAGCTCGTCGCACGACAGCCACCGGACCGTGTCGTAGCCAGGTGCTGTGCAGCGGCGACGCAGAGTACCTGCGCAAGCTGGGACGTAGAGTCCAAGAAAAAGCAAAAAGCACCAAACGAAAGAAACACTAACAAGACGAAAACAGCACGTTAGGAACGTAGGGTAGCCTAGAAGGGTGGAGTTACATCACCGGGAGTGGGCATAACGGGCGAGGAGTACACCGGCAAAGCAAAAAAGTCTAGAGGAGAGTAAGAGTGAGCAGGGGCTAGGAGAGAGGTAGGAGAGTGGCGAGTCGGCTAATGAGCGAGAGGATAGGTAGATAGAGATGAGAGCTAAGTTGATGAGAAGCGAATGAGAGAGCAAAGATAAGAGGGGAGAGAGTAGCAGGGCGGTAGAGGGGTAGCCAGGAGTGGCGCAGAGGGGAGAGAGAAGGGCGAGGGAGCCGGGTAGTGAGAGGAGAGGGGACGAGGCGTAGGACTTCGAAGGGCAAAAAAAAACTAGGTATAGTGGGAGCTAGGTGTAAGAGAGTTTTTAGAGAAGAGAGTAGAGGAGTAAGTAAGAGAAGGAGAGATCTTCAGAGAGGAGATGTAGGGAGGAGCTGAGTAGAGGAGAGGGGGAGAGGCGGGGGAAGAGACTAGAGAGGAGAGAGAGGGAGAGAGGGAGTGAGAGAGAAGAGAGCGAGGGTGGAAGAGAGAGAGGAACATACAAAAGAAATGGGATAAGATAGTGACAGGAGGAGAAACGTAGGCAGAGGGTAGCTAGAGAGAGTGGAGTGAGTATGTGAGAGCGGGGAGATGAGGGTAGGCAGGAGGGAGAGAGGAAATGGGGAGAGATAGAGAGGATGTTAGAGAGGGAGATTGGAGAGTAGAGGAGA
>NC_051405.1:6144779-6145177 GCF_015228065.2 Penaeus monodon
TAGGAGTGGTGGTGAGAATGAGAAAAAAATGTAGAAAATAGGTCGAGGTGGTGGTAGTGGTCCAAGCTGGGAGAGAGAAAAGAGGATAGATCAAGCTAGTAGTAGTAGAGGAGTGAGGAACGTAGAGTACGAATAAAGAGAGGAGGATGGGAGAAGAGTAGAATGATAGGAGCAGGAGTAAGTAGAAATAGAGACGAAGAAGTATTACGTCAGCGAAATATCCAAGAACGTACCTGCGCAGAGGAAGGATGGGGTTGCTGTGTTTTAGAGAAAACCAAACCTACTCAAAGGATTTATCTATTTCTAAATCACACGACAGACAAAAAAGGTCTCCGAGTAGCAGGCGCAAGAGGGAGGTGGACAGGCGACAGAGAGAGAAAGTAGAGCAACGAATAACC
>NC_051405.1:6145492-6145708 GCF_015228065.2 Penaeus monodon
TCAGTGGGCCGGGGTGAGGAGATAGCGCGGGGAGCGGTCGGCGGAGCGGGCGGAGGCATTCTCAGATGGTGGGAGGCGGGAGGAGGGAGAGGAGAGTCATAAACCGGGGGATTGAGGGGTCAGTCGATGCGCCAACCCCAACGGAACCAGGCGTGAAACGGGAGCTGGGTGCAGGCGAGGGGGGACACACGGGGCAAGCGTAAGATCGGCGCTTAT
>NC_051405.1:6145795-6146924 GCF_015228065.2 Penaeus monodon
AGATATATTAGAGAGCGAAGGACAGGCGAGAGGAGTAGGAGGTAGGGGCAGAGGTCAGGGGCGTGAAAGCAAGCGAGAGAGGGCGGTGGGAGAGAGAGTCAGAGATGTCGGGAGAACCCAGCCGCCAGCTCCGCCCAATCAACACCGCCATACGAGACCTTGCCGATCATACTCGTTTAGAGAACGAATAGAAACCGAATCCCCTTCTTTCACACGGACGACACACGCACGTATAGTATGAGTGTGAGGACTCAAAACATGGGGCACACGGAGAGAATTAGATATTAGACTCGAAATGAATATCAGTATGTAGGTGCAAGAAAGCGATTAAATGGTAGACGGGTTAGCGGCACGCGCAGAGAGCAGGGAGAGTGAGTGAGGAGACGAATGAGGAGAGTTCGTTTAGGTGAGGATGATGGGTAGTGAGAGGGGAGTGTGGTGCTACGGGTAGAGATGGTGATGCAAGTGTGCACGTGTTGGTGTCAAAGTAATGGGTTGGGGTAGCGGGACTGGTTCTGGTCTGGTGCGGTGTTGGGACGAGAGTAGTACGGTTCCATGAGAGCCACGTCGCAGTAGAGTCTTTGAAGAGAGGGAGGCGAGGATGGGCGGGGGTACAAGGTCAAGGGGTGAGCGCGGTCGGGGCAAGAGAAGGCGCACCTTGCGGCGCGCCTATATCTATCTTCTTCTATAATGCTTTTTTTTTATAACCTTTGTTGTCCTTTTGGCCCTTCACCTCCATTCTCTCGTCCTTGCCGCTCTAATTGTCCCACAATCACTTTTTCGTTTTTTTTTCGTTTTCTTTGTCGTTTTGCCGAGACTAGAGGGTAGGGACGTGGGAGTGTGGGCTCAATGACAGGGCGTTCGCGTTGACCGACGCGTCGTGCCGAGGCTATTTGGGTCGAGGTAGCGGTCGCGGGGTGTCGAGAGATAGGGCGGGAGGCCCAAACGCGAAATCACAGACGTCTGCGCCACGACAGTCACGACACGACTCACGACTTCCAGCCAGCAAAGAAGGACAGAGCCCGACGACACCAAACCGACCAGAGACAGCAGGACACAGAGAGTGAGGTTCCGAGGCTGTGATCTATTCCCAAGCAACAGAGAGGCCATAGATTATAGAATTAGATTT
>NC_051405.1:6146987-6148203 GCF_015228065.2 Penaeus monodon
GGAATATAGATAGGAAGTAGAGATGGACGGGGCGAGAGGAGGGGGGTCAAGAAATGCGGCCGGGGGAATGATGTCGAGGAGAGATCCAAAAACAAGAGAAAGCGGGGGGGAGGCGGAGTGCACGTGTGTTTGTAGATGGTGTTGGATGGTGGTGTGAGGAGTGAGAGATGCGAGTAAGAGGGCGTGAGAAGGCGAGTTGATGAAGGAGACGGGGAGAGAAAACACAAGGAGAGGGAAGTACCGGAGAGAGTGAAGCGGGAAAAGAGGAGCAGAGGTAGAGGGGGGGGGAGGAGAGAGATGTGAGTGGTGGTGGTGGAGAGGGTTCCCCGGCGAAATCCTAGTCTCCGGCTTGACCTGTTTTTCCTGTGGCAACGCAGTTTCCCATCAGCAGTAATTTTCCAGCAGCATATTTTTTTCTTTCGTGGGTAACACGTACGAAAGAGAAGAATGACAGAGGATGTGCGACGAGACAGAGTGAAGAAAGATGCAGAAATTTCTGTACAGATTTATACTTAAAGAAAAAAAAATCCTTTTCAAGAATCCACTGGTCCGTCGAACAGTGAATACATCGAAACGTGGTGTTGAGAGTTCCCCACATGATAGATTTAATTCCCTAGTTTTTATTTATTTATTATCGCCCCACCGCCTTTTTTCTCTGTGCACCTGTTTCGGGGGGGGGACAAAACAAGCACAAACAAAGAAAAAAGATAGTTGGTGGTCTTAGAAAGAAGACAACACAACATATCAGGAACTTACACGAATATCGAAATTCACAACACATTTTATTTGTTTACATCTATGCGACGTATATTGCAAAAGAAAAAACGGTGCAGAGAGGAACGTATAACACCCTTGGGGCATTGAACTACGACACCATAATCTGGATCATATTCAAGTTTCTTGTCCGAAAGAGGAGGATTGTGCATGAACCACATAATATAATAATCAATGTCAGTGCATATATAATGCTCAATTATTTGTAAAACAGGTGCGGTTGAATCTGTCTACAGTAAACATGTTGTGTTATGTGCCGCAGGTATGGATATGTCAGCTCGCTTGTACTTCTATTTAAGAATTTGCGTTAGCATGTTCAGCTGTCTGTGTCAGGTGTACAAAGCGTTCATAAGGCAAATCCGGTAATTGGTGGCAAGTGACTTAAAAGATTCTTGTCTGTTAGTACATTCTGTGAACACAGTGCACACCCACCCACACAATG
>NC_051405.1:6148510-6148663 GCF_015228065.2 Penaeus monodon
AAGAAATCAAGGCAATACATGGCAGACAAACTCATTAAAATCAACTAAAAACAACAAAGCACGTAAGTATTTCCGTTCATTGCGTTTTATTTTTATTAATGCATATTTCCAGTGCTAATTATTAATCATTTGATGCCTTAGTGGCTTGCGTAA
>NC_051405.1:6148835-6149401 GCF_015228065.2 Penaeus monodon
ACTCCTGCAAATCATTGCGTAGTGATGATAGTAGCGACCACAATTATTATAGGATAATCTGCAAATCTATTGTATTTCAAAATTATCTAGATATCAATTGGTATCGAAATTCAAAAAAACTTCAAATCAAGATATGCAACACATATTAGTCCAAATTCTGTGAATAATTTTTTTTTTAAAACGCTGTGGTCACATTGCAACAGGAGTTTTAAACCATGATTTTTAACGCCATTATAAACTCCAATGTAATTTTCCATAGTTTCAAATTGCAGATCTGATAACATGAGCAGTTTACACATATAAAATTACCTTCAACAACTCTTATAACATCACGATACAATTCAAGGCGTTAGAACGGACGTATATACACTTTTAAACCCATTAAACAAACAACATTGTCCTTTGCAGTTGAAAATAAACAGCCTCGCAGAGAACGCGAGTCACTTACTTTACGTAAACGTCTGAGATGAAAAACAAAAACAGCGAGGCCGTTGTTTATGTCCAAATTCGGAAAAAATATCTGGAAATCATTGACGGAAATAAAGTTACATAAGAGTTGATGGTTA
>NC_051405.1:6150071-6150153 GCF_015228065.2 Penaeus monodon
CATGACAGACAGACTCATTAAAATCCACTAAAAATACAAGCACATACTTATTTGCGTGCAATTGCGTTGAGAACAACCGAGA
>NC_051405.1:6150654-6150942 GCF_015228065.2 Penaeus monodon
TCCTCCCTAATTTAAGAGTAAACCATCGTGAATACATCTAAATGTGGCGTGCTATTCCCATAGACTTTATCGCCAGTTTCCCACATGGGTGAAAAAAAAATGTAACAGAGGCTGTAAGAATATCGAAATTCCCGACACAATTGGTTGTTGACGTGCTAAGCAACTCTATTACATTGCAAGAGAAAATCATGTTCGCAATTGCAGAGATGAACGCAACAGCCTTTATCTATCTTTATCGTCATCTTATTTTTATTCATTTCTATTCATGTCAGCGATTTCCAACTAATG
>NC_051405.1:6151589-6152049 GCF_015228065.2 Penaeus monodon
ACATAATGTCAGTGCGCCATCTTAACAATTGCTTTGAAAATTCGCGTGTCCGATTTGGAAATCAACATTAGACACCATTTTGTATTCCCTTAGTCAACGCAAACCAAGAAATCTAACTTACGGTGAAGAAATTCTTTAGGGAATTAAGATATGATCAGTTATAACCTAACATGAATGCCATATGAAAAGTAGAGAAGAAATACACGGGGTGACTTATTAAAAGACACACTAAAGAATTGTGATTATGCGTATGTTATCATTTTGAAAATATAGTTTATCCATTCATTCCCTAAGTTGTGCAGTCACAAAATTGAAATCACTATCTCATTATATCAATCCTTTTATGTTGAAACGTGATTGATCGTATTATGACTCGTGTGAGAAGTTTATGAGGGAGATTAATTTCACAAAATTAAACAAGTCAACTGGTTCATTTCAAGTACATCTTCAGGAGCACACA
>NC_051405.1:6152159-6152589 GCF_015228065.2 Penaeus monodon
CTGCAACTGCCAGACACGGTGTTCGTTCCCATCGTCTTCTTATTTTACCAAATCTTTCTTTTTTCGGGGCACCGCTCTCTCCCAGTCGGGAAGATGCCTCGCTTCGCCGCGTCGCTGGGTTATCTGCTTCGCCAAAACTGAGTTTCTTTCTTGCCCATCCTTACGGTTCCTGCACTTCATGCGATACATGTCTGAGGCTAAACATACTTTTGTTTACTGAATTTACTCCCGGGGCATGAAAAAGAGTGAAAGGTTGCGAAGTTCTCAATCGAGACAGAAACATAAGGTGCACGGAGATATGTGATTTGCAACTCGATTTGCATGGTAGAAAATCCAATAAAAACACAGGCACATAATTATTTGCGTGCAATTGCGTTGAGAACAAACCGAAATCCAGCAAAAGACTTCAACGGCGCCTGCGTGGGAAGTT
>NC_051405.1:6152786-6152851 GCF_015228065.2 Penaeus monodon
TTTCGTCTGCCTGAAGAGGCATACACAAATACTTATGATAATGTTATCATAACTGTAATATGAGC
>NC_051405.1:6152943-6153199 GCF_015228065.2 Penaeus monodon
AGGACTTTTCGGCTCTCAGTGATTTACTATCATCATTTGCAATGATTCTTATATTTTGACGATGTGAATTTTTTTGCAATGTAAAAGAGACTTTTTTCTCGGCAATATTTTGATAGGAAAAGTAAAATTTAGGTATGTATTCATGTGTACTGGTCTCTCCTTATCCCTGTGGCTTCTATTCTAAGTAATCAGTAATATTTCTGGAAATTGTGATAAAAGGCCTTGCACGAAATCTAGAAAATATATGATTTTTACG
>NC_051405.1:6153260-6153875 GCF_015228065.2 Penaeus monodon
CAGGCAATTCATTTATAAATCTTCGCATAGAATCTGTAAAATCTAAAAATACATGAAAAACTAAGCACTGAAAAAAAAAATAATAACAATAAAAAGTAAAACAAACAAATAAAGAAAAGAGACAAAAACAACGATATTAACAAACTACAAGGAGATGAATAGAGAGATAAAAATAGAATATGCTTTCAGAGAGAATCACGGTCTATAAAATTAAGCAACCGACATCGTACACCAGCAAAAATAGTCGACCTTAAGACGGCAACACATTTATCAAAAGGCGAAATAAAAAGTTCTTTAGAAATATCTGTTGCATCCTATTTATTAAATGTTGCATGCACTGATTATTGCTCTCGGAATATTGTTGCACATTGGATGCATATATGTGTCCTCCATCCGTTGGTTTGTGAAGCGAAGTTTCTCTAATTCCAGGTAAAGAAATCGACTGAAATTATTGCCATTTTGTTTGTTTTTTCATGAATTTGTCGCGATGTTCGGGTTATAAGAAAATAGTAGATAACTTAGGCGGAACAGATCTGAGAGAGAAGAAAAGGATTTTATGATTAGATAGTCTCTAGAATGTAATTATCCATAACGTATGTAATGACGATACTGCTG
>NC_051405.1:6154696-6154935 GCF_015228065.2 Penaeus monodon
AATTGGCGCCCGAACAGGGACCGTTCTAATATATATATATATTCGTTTGGTTGATGACGTATTGGGTTCATAATTAAAGTTTATAATTATGACTTCGCTAAGTGAATTGATGAAGTTCGGAAAAGAACTAGGGTTAGCGGGAGAAAACTTGCAAGAATTCGTAAGAGAAGAGCAAAGCAAAGAGCGTGAAAGGTTCGAATTAGAGCGCGAAGAAAGAGCGAAGGAGAGAGAAGCTAGAA
>NC_051405.1:6154983-6155092 GCF_015228065.2 Penaeus monodon
GACTAAGATTACGAGTGCAAAGTGACGAGAGTGAGACGTATGAAGTAAAAGCTGATGTTTTTAAACCAGCACTTCCGAAACTGCCTGTGTTCAATGAGGCTAATGACAG
>NC_051405.1:6155884-6157175 GCF_015228065.2 Penaeus monodon
GTGATCAACAATTAGTGCTCTTCTTACACTTCTTGTATGTACTGCACATACTGTGGTTAATTACACAGCATAGTGAAAAACTACACACTAGCAGATGACAGCAATTGAGGACATAATTCTGCCTGCCTATTCAGCCCCTCTATCATTTTCCAGCCACCTACAGGTTAGTTTCCTCCATTCTTGTATATTATTGCTTCCTTTGATATTCTCCCCATTTCCTCTTTTCATCATCATTAACTCAATGCTGCCAGGAAAATGCAATGACAGTATAGACGCGTATATACTCCGGTTCGAAAGACTAGCAACAAGCGCCGGATGGGACCGAGACGTTTGGGCGGTCAGCTTAGCCTCCTTGTTGCAAGGGAAAGCGCTCGAGACGTACCAGCATCTCTCGCCAGTGGAAGCGCGCGACTTCGAGCGAGTGAAAGAAGCGCTGCTCAGGTGTTTCCAATGCACGGCCGAGGGTTATAGGCTAAGATTCCGTAATTCGAAATTCCACAAAAATGAAACCGCTTCGCAATTTGCCAACAGACTAAAGAACAATTTAACAAGATGGGTCGAACTTGCAGGTTGTGAACAAACCTATGTTGATGTATTTGATCTTATGCTCACTGAACAATTCTTGAATGCGTGCGATAAAAGCATAGTGCTATTCTTAAAGGAGCATGATTTTAAAACATTTAATGAGATGATAAAATTTGCAGAATTGTATATGGAAGCGCATGTAAATTATGGTAGGAAAGATAGAGAGGGACATGAGACGAACGCGACAGGTCATGGAAGTGAGAGTGCAAGTAGCAGCTCTGCGCCAGGAGTGAATAGGGGCGAGGAAAGAATGAAAGGCGGAGCGCGTGCTTGTTTCGTGTGTGGACGAGGTAATCACCTTGCCAAGGATTGCTATAACAGGTTCGGAGGATCAAAGCACAAAGATTGTAAGATAATCAAATCGAATGTTGAAAAAGCGGCAATGGCTAATCATGGTGATAAGCTGATGATTGCAAGAGGTAAAGTGGAAGGTGTGAGAGTTGACGTGTTTCGTGATCCTGGATGTACGACAGTGCTAGTGAAAGATAGTTTGGTGCCTAGAAGCAAGTTCACGGGTAGAATGGTTGACATAAGGATGGCCAATAATATGGTGTTTAAGTATCCAGAGGCTTTTATCTATGTCGATACTCCGTTCTTTACTGGTAATTCATTAGCTGCTTGTCTGCCAGATCCTATATATGAGTTGGTGATCGGGGCGATTGAGGGATCGACTGATGGAGGAATGAATGTGCGGGTGAGTGCGGTG
>NC_051405.1:6157229-6158083 GCF_015228065.2 Penaeus monodon
CTTACAGTAAAAGATGTTTTAAAAAATCTTCGAAACAAAGACATAGGTAAACTGCAAAGGGAAGATAAAACTCTTGATAAAATTCGTGAGCATGCAGAGTCTAAGAAAGTATTCAGTGGTAAGTCCGAGGGTGAGTCGCACAGTTTCGTGGTGAAGCGCGGCGCGTTCAAAAGGCGCAGCAGGTGACTGAGCAGTTGGTGGTGCCGGAGTCGTTTCGGGACGCGGTGATCGGGCTGGCCCACGACTCTCTCATGGGAGGGCATCTCGGGATAAAAAAGACCACAGCGCGGATTCAAAGCAAGTTTTTCTGGCCGGGAATGTGCGTAGAGATAGCACGGTATTGCAGGTCCTGTGACGTATGTCAACGCACGGTCGACAAGGGACGTGTCAGCAGAGTCAAGATGGGGAGAGTGCCGCTTATTCAGGAGCCTTTTCAACGAGTCGCCGTCGATATAGTAGGTCCGATAGAGCCTCGGGCGAATGATGGATCGCGGTATATTCTTACAATTGTTGATTACGCGACTCTTTACCCGGAAGCGATCGCTTTGAAAAATATTGACACGTGCACAGTTGCAGAAGCTTTACTTTCGGTTTTCAGTCGTGTTGGTATCCCGAAAGAAGTAATGTCGGACAGGGGTAGCTAGTTTACATCAGATATGATGAAGGAATTTAATCGTTTGCTGTCTATAAGGAGTCTAACAACCACACCGTACCATGCGATGCGTAATGGTCTGGTTGAAAGGTTCAATGGCGTTTTAAAAAAGATGTTGAAGCGTATGTGCCAAGAGCAACCGAAAATGTGGCCACGATTTATAGATCCGCTTCTATTTTCGTATCGCGAAGTTCCGCAAGCA
>NC_051405.1:6158256-6158873 GCF_015228065.2 Penaeus monodon
GCAGGAGGAATTGGAAAAAGCTGGAGATAGTTACCAGTACTATTATGACAAGCATGCGCGCGAGAGGGAGGTGAATGTCGGAGATAAAGTGTTACTCCTACTTCCTACTAGTCATAATAAACTCCTTTTGCAGTGGCAAGGACCATTCGAGGTCGTTAAGAAGGCCAACAGATACAACTACGTGTTGGATGTAAATGGTACAGAACGTAAGTACCATATCAACATGATCAAGCGTTATCATGAGCGGTTCATTAGAGAAGGCGACAGTAAGCGTAGTAAAGATGTGGAACGCAGCAATGCAACATGCGATGTTGACGTAATGCGTGGCGTAATCGGTGGTAAGAGTAACGTTGATGAGAGTAGTGAACAAGAGAATGAAGATGATTCAGTCCTTGCTTGTGTGGCAGTAGTTAGCGAAGATCACGACGAGGGTGGCGAATTAATTACCGTCCCAAGCTATGTACAGGAGGAAGACGCGAGTAACGTAAGAGTAAATGAGGAATTGAGCGCGGAACAGAAGCGCGATATGGCGAATGTGTTGTCGAAGTTTAGCGCGGTATTCACGGATGTCCCGGGAAGAACGGATGTCATTGCGCACACAATTAATTCGACTAGTA
>NC_051405.1:6159989-6160067 GCF_015228065.2 Penaeus monodon
TTTTTTTTTTTAGGTAAATTTCAAAACCCCCCATACCCATTTTGGGCCCACTAAAAATTTTAAAAAATTACAACATGA
>NC_051405.1:6160414-6161677 GCF_015228065.2 Penaeus monodon
AAAAAGTAAAAAATCTTCCGTGCTGAACAATGGAAAAAAAAAACCCACAATACAAAAACTGTTTTTTCAAAAAATTTCTAGTTTTGTTTTGGGGGTTTCTCCTCCACTGACTCCTGATGACTAGGCCCCTTGTAGGGGCCATCTAGGTAAAGAAAAAGGATAAACTTTTTACAGTGGGAAGGGCCCAGGGATCTTGAAAACCCTTTGCTCCCCGGGTTTTAAGTGATCAACAATTAGGGGCTTTCTTACACTTTTTGTATGTGGGGGCCAAATTGGGGTTTAAATTTTACACAGAAATTTTGGAAAAAACTAAACACTAGCAGATGACACCCAATTGAGGACATAATTCTCCCTGCCTATTCGGGCCCCTCTATCTTTTTTCCAGCACCTACAGGTTATTTTCCTCCATTTTTGTATTTTTATTGTTTCCCTTTTGATATTCCCCCCTTTTCCCTCTTTTATCATCTTTTAAATCAATGCTGCCAGGAAAATGAAATGACAGTATAGAGCGTATATACTCCGGTTCGAAAGACTAAGAAAACAAGCCCCCGGTGGGACCGAGCCCTTTTGGGGGCGGTAAGCTTACCCTCCTTTTTGGGCAAGGGAAAGCCCCTCGGGGGACGTCCCCGCATCTCTCGCCAGGGGAAGCGCGGGGGACTTCGAGCAAAAGTGAAAGAAGCGTGCCGGGTTTCCAATGCACGGCCGAGGGGGGGTTATAGGCAAAGATTCCGTAATTCAAAATTTCCCAAAAAAATAAAACCCTTTTTCCCCCCCCTTTTTTGCCAACAGACTAAAGAAAAATTTTAAACCAAGAGGGGTTTCAAAATTTTGCGGTTTTTGAAAAAACCTATTTTTGATGTTTTTGGATCTTATGCCACTAAAACAATTTTTTGAATCCCGTTGGGGATAAAAGCATAGGTTATTTTTAAAGGAGCATGATTTTAAAAAATTTAATGGATGATAAAATTTCGGGAATGTATATGGAAGGCATGAAAAATTTTTTTTGGTGGGAAAGATAGAGAGGGAATGAGACGAACGCGACGGGTTGGAAGTGAGAGTGCAAGTACCCGCTCTGCGCCAGAGGGGAAAGGGGCGGGGAAAAGAATGAAAGGGGGAAAGGGGGCGTGCTTTTTTTCGTGTGGGGACGAGGTAATCACCTTGCCAAGGATTGCTATAAAAGGGTTTCGGAGGATAAAAGCAAAAGATTGAAAGAAAAATCAAATCGAATGTTGAAAAAAGCGGCAATGGCTAATCAGGGTTTAT
>NC_051405.1:6161719-6161982 GCF_015228065.2 Penaeus monodon
GTGTTTTCGTGATTGGATGTACGACGGTGTAGTAAAAGATATTTTGGTGCTAGAAGCAATTTTCACGGGAGAAGGTTGAAAAAAGGGAAAGGCCAAAAATTTGGTTTTTAAGATCCAGAGGTTTTTTATCTATGTCGTACTCCGTTTTACTGGTAATTCATTAGGCTGTTTGCCAGATCCTATATAGAGTTGGTGATGGGGGCGTTTGGGGGGGGATGGGAATGATGGGGGGAATGAATGTGCGGGTGAGTGCGGGGGGAAGG
>NC_051405.1:6162037-6163776 GCF_015228065.2 Penaeus monodon
CTTACAGTAAAAGATTTTCTTAAAAAATCTTCAAACAAAGACATTTTTTAAACTGCAAAGGGGGGAAAAAAATCTTGAAAAAATTCCGTGAGCAGGCAGAGTCTAAAAAAAGTATTAAGGGAAATTCCGAGGGGGGGCGCCAGTTTCGGGGGGAAACCCGCGGGCTTTAAAAAGGGGCGCAGAAGGTGACTGAGCATTGGTGGTCCCCGGAAAGTCGTTTCGGGACCGGTGATCGGGCGGGCCCCACGACTTTTCTCATGGGGGGGGCATCTCGGGATAAAAAAGACCACAGCGCGGATTCAAAGAAAAATTTTTTCGGGCCCGGGGAATGGGGTTTAGAGAAAAGCACGGTTTTTTGCAGGCCCTGGGGGAGTAGGTAACGCACGGTGGGACAAGGGACGTGTCAGCAGATTTCAAGATGGGGAGAGTCCCGCTTAAAAAAGGGACCCTTTTTTCAAGGGAAGTCCCCGGTCAAATATAGTAGGTCCGATAGAGCCCCGGGCGAAGATGGATCGCGGTTTTTTCTTACCCAAATTTTGGGTTTCGCGGGCTTTTACCCGGAAGCGATCGCTTTTAAAAAAAATTGACCCGTGCCCCAGTGCCCCGAAGGGTTTTCTTTTTGGGTTTTTTAGTCCCTGTTTGGGATCCCGAAAAAAGTAAAAGTCGGAAAGGGGTAGAAGGTTTTCATCAGATTTTGATGAAGGGGAAATTTTAAAGGTTTTCTGTCTATAAGGGGTCTTAAAAACCAAAACCGTACCATGCGAGCGTAATGGTCTGGTTGAAAAAGGGTTTAATGGCGTTTTAAAAAAAAATGTTGAAGGTTTTGTGCCAAGAAAAAACCGAAAAAGTGGCCCCGATTTATAGATCCCCTTCTATTTTTGTATCGCGAAGTTCCGCAAGCAAGCACGAAGTTTTTTCCGTTTGAAAAATTGTTACGGCCATTTTAGTGCGCGGGCCCCCTCGCCTTGTTTTCGCGAGCTGTGGGGGGGGCCCAAACGAGAGGGAAACGAGGACGACAAGCGGACCAATACGAGTAAGTGATTTAAACTGAGGGAAAGGTTGCAAGAGGGCGTGTAAAATTTGCGCGGGGGGAAAATTTGGGAAAAAACTGGGGTGTACCAGTATATTATGACAAGCATCGCGCGGAGGGAGGTGAATGTCGGAGATAAAATGTTACTCCTACTTTTTACTAGTCATAATAAACTCCTTTTGCCGTGGGAAGGGGCCATTCGAGGTCGTTAAGAAGGCCAACAGATAAAAACTACGTGTTGGATGTTTAAAAGGTACAGAAAAGTAAATACCATATCAAAGTCAAACTTATCATGGCGGTTTATTAGAGAAGGCGGGCATTAAAAAGGTAGTAAAATGTTTGGGAAAAAAGCAATGCAAAAAAACGATGGGTTTAAAAGTAATTTCGTGGCCCTAATCGGTGGTAAAAAGAAAAAAGATGAGAGTAGTGAACAAGAGAATGAAAAATGATTCAGGGCCTTTTTTGTGTTGGGGAGTAGTTTTGCGAAAAATCAAGGGCGAGGGTGGCGAATTTTAAATTTCCGTCCCAAGTATGTACGGAGGAAAACGCGAGAAAAAGTAAGAGAAAAGAGGAATTGAGCGCGGAACAGAAGCGGATATGGCGAAAGGGGTTGGTCGAAGTTTTGGGCGGATTCAAGGATGTCCCGGGAAGAACGGATGTCATTGCGCACACCCAAAAAAAATTTGACTAGTAATAGAAAAAAGTAAAT
>NC_051405.1:6168666-6168856 GCF_015228065.2 Penaeus monodon
GCTATTTTTTGCTAGTTATTTTTTTACTTAGCGCAAATGCAGGTGTCAGGTTTGTTTGATTTGATCCACTGCTTAAAAGTCTGGAATAACAATATTATGCCTTGGAAAGGTTAATGTTCTCCAGAGTTAAGTCAACGGCGTTTGAAAGCTATATGACATACATAAACCCCCATACACAAAGACACACAGT
>NC_051405.1:6168881-6169831 GCF_015228065.2 Penaeus monodon
TCCCTAGTCCACTTATAAAACACAATACAACATGTAAACACTCATACACATTACGTGATACGCGATAGTATAGGATGCAACGAAAAATAAATGATACTGATTGGTAAACAGTATATGGAAACAAGTATAATCAAGGTACTGCTAATTCTCAGAGCGCTACATGCCCCTAATAATTTTCTTTTTGTCTGATATTGAACAAAACAATGCCCCCCCCCCCCCCCAAGAAAAAAATAAGACGCGCGCACCTGTCAAACGTGAGCAAGTTCCCAAGACAATTGCTTTGCTTCTGCCTCTATTTGGCCGGGAAACAAACCCAATGAACCTCGGCGCTGTGAACTTGACATAACCCCCTTTAATGTATGCATCGCGCTCATACCTTCTGTCTTGGCCTTATTGAGCTAAGCATGCCTCTTGTATCCCCTCTTAAACAAATCGATCGAGAGCCTCTTAAGGACCAGGTGTTCTGGCCTGCCTCTTTTTTATATTACTCTGAAACTTCTTATTCTTTTTCTATTTGTCTGACTCGGGATTATCGATGGGCAAGGAACTGCGCTCGAATTGGTTTCATAACCAAAGGAAATGTGACCCTCTCGCCTCCTCCAGGCAACGTCTCGCCTCGTTTTACGGCGTTTATAGGAAGCCACCTGGCCCGCCGGCTTGTATGCCTCGTGTAAATGACCCGAAGATAAAAGGAGGATTGCAAAGCGAGCAAACCAGATAAAGAAATTAACTGAAAAAAAGACGGAAAGTGGATCTTAAACTCCATCAAAAAGAGAGAGAACAGAAATAATAACCGGGAGATCCTCAACGAGTCACGAGCTGCGCTTCAGCACAGTCGTGGAAGACACGATTCCGCGATTCAGTGCGAGTTATCGCCGGTCTTGGCCGCCCTGCGTCTATTTCCGCTCCTGATGGTCGTGATTCGCCACCTAGTTCTGTGTGTTTTGGTT
>NC_051405.1:6170476-6170565 GCF_015228065.2 Penaeus monodon
CACAAGGGCGCACATATGCTTTGGTGTGGTGTAAATATATTTATTTACTTTTGTGTGGGTATATTTAATATATTTAAAATTACATTTTG
>NC_051405.1:6172370-6172694 GCF_015228065.2 Penaeus monodon
TTTCTGGTTGTTTTTTTTCATCTTTTCGCTATATTCACCTCTTCTTAATAACGCACGACCATACAGGTACTTGAATTACGCACTCAGTTAATAGAACGATTATTAGCAACTCAACAGCACTATTATCATCATTCCCATTTTGCTAATTACTTTTTTTCAAACTCTCTGGCCAGTCTCAGTCTAGAAACCGTCTCAAAAAATCACCATTAAGTAAATTTCGCAGCACAAAGCTTACGCACGTGTAGGCACACTCTCTAACAGAATCAACCCAAAAAAAAGGGGAAAAAATCTGGAAAAAACACACACAGGTCGTCCACACAAGCC
>NC_051405.1:6172725-6172810 GCF_015228065.2 Penaeus monodon
GCCGCGCCCCGAGTCATTAATGGGGGCCGTAGCGCGTGGCAGCAAGACGCACAGGACGTTGGCCTAAGGAGCTGCGGAAGGAGCT
>NC_051405.1:6173185-6174187 GCF_015228065.2 Penaeus monodon
AGGTATAGATGCAGAACTGAGAAGAAAAGGGGCTTGAGGGGGAAGAAGTGGACCAAGATGCTACTGAATGAGGTGGGGAGGAGAAGGAGGAGGAGAGACGTGCGGGGGAAGACAGAAGGGGATTGAAAGAGAAAATACTTGGGAGAAAAACGACGACGAGGAAGAGTGGAATAAAGGAGGAAGGCGTCGGAGGGAAGGAGGCGAAGGAGAAAGAGACGTAGGAGAAGAGACAAAAGGGAGAAAGGGGGAGCTGGAAGAGGAGGAGACTGAGAAAGTGATGAGGGACGAAAGAGGAAAAGAAGCAACAGAGTGTATATGGAATAAAAAGTCATATACATGCTATATGTAACATGCACATATATACTGGGAGTGCAGGTTGCACAAAAAAATATATAGAAATACGCTACAATGGTAGATTGCATAAAAGAATATAGTAGGGGTGCACATAGCACTAAACACACACAAATGTATACCAGGAGTAAATAAAGGATAGGGAGACTTAGATTAGATATAGATAGACTTAGCATAAAACGAGACAGTTATTTCAAGTCACACCAGGAGAAAGAAAGCTTTTGAGGAGAAAGGAGACACCGATTTGTCCAAAAAGGAAGGTGAGGGAAGAGTGAACATTGCTCATGGAGGACCACACCAGCGGTCTCGGTGTCTGCTGCTACCACAAGACTAATCTTTCTGCTAATTAGTTCCGCAGCCGTTAAGAAAACAATTTTGGTTAGTTCCAGTGTTAGTCGTTGATCGCAGGTTTGTTGTTATCATGAAAGGGTCATCGTTTTGCTGATGGCTCATGCCTTCAGTTTTTTACTGCTAGTCCACCTTCAAGCACGCAATCGCATTATAGTTCCAAGCCTGCCCAGATGATGGAGCAGCGCAGTGGCACTTGAAGGCCAAGCTAGTGCTGACACTGTTCTATCGGTCATCGAACTCATCGTTTACTTGTACTGAGAGAGGGAGACAGAAAAAGGGCAGATTGGAGATAAAAGGATT
>NC_051405.1:6174572-6175498 GCF_015228065.2 Penaeus monodon
TCTTCTCAGTCTTTTATACAACCTGTAGATTTTCAAACTGAATACAGCTTTGTCATTTAATGATATTTCTCCACAGAGGAATGAAATCGTCACGATAGGAAATTCTTTGATGATCCAAGATTTCCGGTGAATTATTGGCCTTTGCTTTTAAAGCACGTACAGGACAACGTTCATGCGGTACAGAATAAACAGAATGAAAGGTTACAAAAAAGTTCTATAGTAACCAAGAATGAAACTGAAGTATGAAATGTGGATCAAAGTTATTCAACAATTATTCACTATTTATCAAAACAATTATTCTCCCCTTGAGGAGAATCTGACACTCAAGCTTTTTTTTTCAATAAGTAAAATAAAACCTCACTCAACAAGTAAAGTTGAATCTTTGCCACGAGCCGCGCACAAGTCGACGATCTAGCGCTGGGAAAAATTCACACGGATAATTACCTCGGTTCCTCTGACAATCTTTAGCTGAGACGAATAAAACTTGTCCCTAAAAACTAAGCCAAAAAGATACACTTTTAAGTATTATTTACACCTGTGTCAAAGGAGGACACTGAGACGAAAAGTAACATACGTGCATCCAAGGAACTCTGACGGAAACAATCTAAGAGCCTAAAAAGCAGATCCTATTCTCGATGGCAGCGTCTTGAATCCCGCCGCGGTCGTGGGAAGATGGACGCATGCGCCGTGACACTTCCAAGGTCAGAAGGACGCCAGAAGGTGTCCTTACCAAAACAGCAGGTGCAACAGCCGCCTTCGTTTGTACAGGTGGCGCAATGTGCCTCTCTTCAGGTGGTCTTCGAGAGGCCGAGGAAATCACCTGAGAGAGGCGGAAAGGGGGGGGGCGACTAAGGGGGATGTTTTTTCAGCCCGCTGTGCAATAGGATGTAATCACCCTCGCCGGATGGAAATGAGGCATAATTATC
>NC_051405.1:6176153-6176734 GCF_015228065.2 Penaeus monodon
ATCGTCTGAATCTATTCTTGCCTTTGAACATGAACGTTATTTACAACACTTAGGAGGTTCTTTGTCACCTCCCTCTGTTCTCGAAAGTTTTTCAACCTCTATTCGCCCTTCCACAAATTATGAAAATTTGCATCCCAGCTAACCTAGCCCGCAGCGATTCGAAATGATCATGTCTGCCTGTCAACTTAATGGGCATGCACAGCCAATAGTAATATACAGTGATCATGCATGACGCTCTGCAGTAAGTAATGGTTTTGAGTCATTCGCGCTGCACAAGCAGTACTACGTGAGAATTAACACAAGGCCAATCTTGGTTGTTATAACAATGTGTGTGGGAAAGTGACACTAAATTTCCTTCGATAAACACTATGCTTGTATGATGCTTATTGGGTATCTTTTATATTTCATCCGAAAGGCAAACCACAGAAGCATTTTAAATTATGGGAGTTAGGAGTTGAGTTATAACGTAAATTAATCATAAATAGATATCTAATAGAATTGTCATATTTGCAAGAGTGATTGGATTGTGGAAACTTATATGACGTGTACATGACCTCGATGAAAAATGGTGAAAATCATGT
>NC_051405.1:6177180-6177662 GCF_015228065.2 Penaeus monodon
AAAAGCCCGAGTGGGAACCCCAGGCGCCCCAAGTCCCCCCCCCGACCACCAGAGGCTGATAAAATTGGCCGAAGCTCAATCGCTCCTCGCCCCCTCTGTTTCCCCCAAACGTCCCCAAAGGGCCCCATATAAAGCGAGCCCCCCAGAGGAGAAAAAAACATTGGACGCCGGAACATCAAACAAGCCGAGGTTAGGCACAAAAAGCCCTTATTTGCGCTCCAGTCCAACAGTTTGTTAATTTTCCCTTTTCAGAAAAGAAAAACTGTCGCCCCGTGTAAATAGTGTGTATTAGCAAAAAGGGGACTGAGGTTTTAGCGATGGTTTTATTTGGGTAAGGTAGTTGCTGATAGGGGTTTTTTTTTCGGCCCCCCTTTTTCCCAAAAATGCCCCCTGGGGGGAGAGGTGAGCCCCCCCCCCTCCCCCCTCGCTTCCCCCTCGGCCTTCCCTCCTCTCTCCCCGCCTCCTCCCCTTCTCCCTCTCCT
>NC_051405.1:6177729-6177852 GCF_015228065.2 Penaeus monodon
CGCGGCGCCTTCTGGCTGTTGTTTTCGCTGTCGTTTTCGTCGTCTGTCTGCTTTCCCTTTTTCTGCTGCCCCCTGCTTCTGGGGGGCCCGCGTCCGCTTGTCCCGACTCCCTCCCCTCTTTTT
>NC_051405.1:6178371-6179025 GCF_015228065.2 Penaeus monodon
GACGAGTCTTAGATATCATCATGTATGTTTGTCCCCCGAATCGAGCACAGACAATGAGTTGCATTAACGTGTTTGTACCGCAATAACGTTTGTATATGCTCTGGAAGCACATATGCACACACTTTGCCGTACGTTATCTCTGTAATTCCCGTGCAACATGCAAACATTTCGTGTTTATATGCAATGTGCAGTGCGTGTACATTCAGTTGCAAGTGTATACTTCCAGAGACAAATGCATGCTCGGTTTACATTCAGCGATATAAGCAAATAGTTAGAGAAACGTAGAAACATTGAGTGTTTTTTTTTTTTCTCGAGCTTCTCCCAGATCCCCAGACCTCCCCAAACCACGCTACACTTCCCCACTATTACATTTAAACCACAAAGTCCCCCACCATTCTTCCACCACAGTCTTCCCCCCACTCTCAACCGCCCTCCACCCTCCCCCCAACCACCGCCCACGCGTCGGTAGTGTGTCCAGCGCACGTCTTCCCTCAGGCGGTTCTTGCAGGAGTCATGGCTCATCACACACGCAGGGAAAACTCTTTTTTTATTGTATTTTGCTTCTTCTAGACATCATATTATAAATGTTCTTAGAAGATTTAAGGAACCGTATGGGAATATTTCTACCTTTTGCTTACGAAAAGAAGAACAGTT
>NC_051405.1:6179073-6179725 GCF_015228065.2 Penaeus monodon
GGGTTTTGGGATGGGTTTCGGGGGGGGAGGGGTCTGGGGCCCCTGAGTGTCGGGTTCCCAAGACGCCACCTGTCAGGGGGAGATGATTACTTCTGCTTCCGGCGAAGACACACGTCCTCCCTGCCACAAGACACGCCCCCGGGCCCCCCACCCCTCCCTCGGGGCAAATTTCTCACATAACCCCCCCTTCCCCTCCTTACCCTTCCTAAAACGGGCAAATACCTTTTACGATACCAAATTCCCTAAAACGACTCACTTTTTTGACCGTTTTTTTGTTCTGAAAATATCCCCTGCCCCCCAAACCCACCCCCCCAAAAAAACCCGGACCACTTTCCCCCCGCTGAGTATAAAAAACTCGCGGGGTCTGCTACCCGGGATTAGCTGCCCACATCATTAAACTAATACCTGGGGCGGGGCCCCTGATCCCCTCAATCACACGGGTCAAGTTCGATAAACCCTTTGGGGGGCAGAAGACCCATGGAATACACATTGTTCTAAATATGCTCATTGGAGAAACATCATCCCCGTCCCCGAGGTTAGCAATTACTTGAAAAAAATATTAAAACAAAACAAATTTCGAGAAATAATGAGCAATAAAGGGAAAAAAGGATTGGAAAACAGAAACCCGATTATATAAAAAAAGACAAAAATA
>NC_051405.1:6179909-6180145 GCF_015228065.2 Penaeus monodon
TAATAAGAAGAAACACCAACAGGAACACCAGATGCATTAGGAACAACGATTCTCGAAGTCGGAGTCCAAGAGCCAGCAGCCTGTGAGCACCGTAACCCCCAGCGCAGAGGGCAAGGGCTGGTAACAAAGGGGCCCGCGCGGGGCTAGTTTTAAAAAGGGTTTTATAAAGTTTCATAAAAATTTCTTGCTCTCCAATGACCATTTGGGAAACCCTTCCCGGGGGGGGTCGTAAACGG
>NC_051405.1:6180164-6181526 GCF_015228065.2 Penaeus monodon
CCCCAAAAATTCCACCCTTTTTTCCCCTGATTCCTTATTTTTTTTTGATTTTATTCCGGGTTTAATTAAAAGTTCACGTGATGTACCTAGTTGCTGACCGGATGCGTCCAAAATTATTCATGTCGTAATCAAGTATTGTCAGATGAGATAAGAACTGTAGGCCGATCACACTCAGGGGTTACATTTAAAAATAACCCGACTACCTTTACCTCCAATTTTCCCCAAAAAGTTTTTCTCTTTTTCTCATAAAAAGTTTTCCGTTTTTTTTTTCCCCCTTTAAATGACGGAATTTATAAGAAAATTTAAACTTCTTCTGAGCGTTTAAAACCCCGAGCCCCAAAATCCCGCAAAAAACCTGGCGCTTTTGGGGGGTCCCAAACCAAACTTTGGGGCAAATGACAGGATTTTTGGCTGCACGGTGGGGCCCCTCCACCCTCAGAGGCCCAAAGGGGAGCGGGGCGCGGAAAACCCCCGGGGCTGATGAAAAATTTACTTCGAAGTGTTTTCCGGAAAGTAGGGAATTTTTTCCCGGGGTAACGTCCTCTCGACAATACTAAGGGCCCGGGCTCGCCCCCCCTCCCGGGCCCCCTGGCGGGGGGTGCTTTTTTTTTTTCCCTCAGTGAGGGTTTTTTTTTTCTCTCTGGTTATTCTCCTTTCCCTTTAAAATGCAAATTCTAGGGCTCTTTTAGTTATATGTGTTTTAAAATTTTTTGTTTTCGGGGTCCTTGGGGAGGATTTTTTTCCTTTTAAATGGATGAAAGAAGCTTTCTTTTTTGGGAAATTATGGAGTCAAAAGCAGTAAAAATCTTTAAAACCGCAAATATTTTTTCCCGTTTAAGGGAAAAAAAAAAGGGAAACAGTTTTTTAGAGTCCCGTTTTCCCCCGGGAAATTTTTTCCCCGATTTTCCCGCCGGTGGGCGGTACGAGTTTAATTTATGATTCCAAAGGGGGGGCGATTTTTAAAAATGGCATCATTATTCTTTTCAGCACACTTTTCGTTTTTTGAAGCTAGGCCAAGAGAAGATTTTCCCAAAAAGAAATTCTGGAAAGGGGGTTTTTTCCATCCTTTTCTCCTCCCTCGCATCTGATTTTTACCCAAGCAAAGTTGCCCCCAAAAAGGGGTTCTCTTATGTAGGCAACAATTTTTGTACTCTTTTTAAAAACAACAGGTTTTAGGGTTTTCCCGTTTTTAAGGAGCCTTCAAAAAAAAACAGAACTAAACCGGGCCAGGTTTTCCTGCACCCCTTTTTCCCCAAAAACCGAAAAAACACTGAGTGAACATGCACCCGTAAATCCCGGCGTTTTAACCCCTTGTGCTGGGAATTTGATTTATTTTGTGTTTCATGCATCCAGATCGCATCC
>NC_051405.1:6181677-6181836 GCF_015228065.2 Penaeus monodon
TCCTCCATTTGAAATAACTATACGAGCTTATTAGGCTCCTGCATATCCAATGACAAAAAGGAGATCAACGCATCCTACCAGCAAACCTCATTTAAGATAAAAGACTTTATATGGGCAGTATGATGAAGAAAAAAATGGTCATTACTGTTTTAGTCAAGA
>NC_051405.1:6181985-6182318 GCF_015228065.2 Penaeus monodon
TATCAAGTTATTCGACGTTTTTATCTTGTTATTAATTCATTTCGTAATCAAAGCTTCCGAAGGTCACTCCATACTCAACAGCTTTACATTATTATTAATCACAAACGTCAAACGGCCAGCACTCATCTAGACCAGAAGGCACCGAGGAGCCTCTCAGTGACAGGATTTCCCAGCCATCGGGGAATGATTAACGTAAATAACCGTCATACCAGTAAATGGCGCTGACTGCCGCCCGGCGCGAGGCGTAGGAGAGGCGGTGCGAGGGCGTCGCGGCGCCATTGCGGGCGGCGGCGCGTGGCCCGTGGGAACGCGGCACGAGGCGGACGCTGCTTC
>NC_051405.1:6182445-6182567 GCF_015228065.2 Penaeus monodon
TTGCGGTGCCGGTGACGACCGCCGCCGACGAGCCCTGGGGATAACTCGCTCGTCTTCTGTCTCTTTGTGAATCTCTTCTTTACAATGAATATTTACTATCGTCCTTACCCCCCCCCCCCGCC
>NC_051405.1:6182722-6183725 GCF_015228065.2 Penaeus monodon
GCTTGCTCTCTCAGACAAGGAAATAAGAGAAATGCGTTTTAAAAAGGATATAATGTTTTGTGTGTCATTGTTTTCATTATAAGTTGCTTGTTCAAGAGGCGGGCGGGAGAAAGGAGCCACATATCTCGTCTGTGCGTGAAGAACGTAAACTTTTCCTTGTTTATGAAAAGCTGTCACAAATGTTCAGGAGATCACGATTTCTATTCAGGTTCAGGTTTTTAAACTACAGAAACGTAAGCACTGATGTTTGTTTGGATTTCAAGGAAGGAGAGGAGAAATAACAAAACAGAAGGCGGGTGCAGAATGATAAAGATAACAAGAAACAAAATTATCTTTGTACCTCTCTAACCCTTTCGTGTTGCTCTTCCTATCTCTTTACCTTTCACATTCTCTCTTTTTTTGCTGTCTCCCTCCCCTCTTTTTCTTCCTCCATTTTTTCTGTCTTTCATCCCATTTCCCTCTTATCTCCTCTTCCAATTCTCTTTTATTTTTCACGTTTCTCTCTCCCTCCCTCCTACCACCGTTTTCCTCATTCCCTCTCGTTTCCTGTTTCTTATTTTCCTCGTCATTCCATTTTTCTATTTTTTTTTTCATTCGCTGCCCCCTCTTCCTTCCTCTTTTTCTCAACCTCTTTTTTTCTTCTTACTTCTCTCCTCCCTCCCGTCTATTTTATCTTCCTTACTTCAACTCCCTCCTCCTCGAGTGTCTCCCTCCTTCCCCTGTTCCCTCTTCTCTTTCTCTCCTTTTCCTTTTCCCTCTCTTCAGGTTTTCTCCTCCTTGTCTTCCCTTCCCTAATCTTCACTCTCTTTCCCCCCTTCCCCTCCATCTCACCCCCCACCCAGTCTTTTCTTTCTCTCTGTCTTCTTCTTTCTCCTCACATCCTCTTTATCTCATTCTTTACTCCCTTTCTCCATTAATCTTTCTCTTCATTTCCTTCAGTCATCTCCCTCCTCCCTCTTTTACTCTTCTCGCTCTTTCTCCCTTCCTCTTGTATACTCGTCTA
>NC_051405.1:6183900-6184107 GCF_015228065.2 Penaeus monodon
TTACTTAAGCGGACCGAGCCAAAAGTTCATTAGCGGCTCCATGTATCCGGTGAGTAAGGCCTGGCCACCTCTCCGCCACTTACAGATATCCGGCAACTCACGGAAACCACCAATTGCCGTGTGGATCTGAGTATGGTAGTTACCGGCCTGTAATGGTTGCTGGTGGTTCTTGTTTTGCGTGGAAAAGTATTGTAATCGGGTTGTTCA
>NC_051405.1:6184372-6184570 GCF_015228065.2 Penaeus monodon
TACCATGTGCATATATAAATGTGTATATATATCATCCCACTATTTCTATTTTTCCACTCTTGTTGGATACATTTTTACAGTCCACATTGAAATTTCCCCCTCTATTTCCGGATAAATAGCTTAAATTGTTCAAAATAGTGGAATACATATTTTACCGGAAAATACTAATTACCAGTATAAATAATCTAAATCCTAAGA
>NC_051405.1:6185138-6185407 GCF_015228065.2 Penaeus monodon
ATATCTGTGGAGCCCATAAAACAGTTATTAAACTAATGATGCCGTTTCCAGAGGGATGCTATAGCTTCGATGATCATCATTTCAGTGATGCTGTGACCTATGTATCACCATGACTATAACTGTTGTTAACAGCCCAGCTTCATCGCTATCAGTGTGTTTCTGCAGCACGTTCTTTCCAGCTCACGTTCGCAAAGGCACCACACGCCTGTCAGTCCCTGTGGCGCAGTGACTAACGTGGAGAACCTGCGTCTCGGAACCTGCGCCATTCT
>NC_051405.1:6185547-6185751 GCF_015228065.2 Penaeus monodon
GTAAAATTGCACCTTTTGCTTCCCGTTTTTGCTTGGTGGTGTGCGCTTTTGTCACCCTCGTCTCTTTGCTTCATTACGACTCGTGGGACAGAGCAGCGCCGAGGATTTTTGTTGGGATATCGGATAGAATATCCTAAATATCCTAGTGTACCGGGAGTGACAATTTAGCGAGGGCTCAAGGCCTTTCAACCGCCGACATCCGGT
>NC_051405.1:6185895-6186011 GCF_015228065.2 Penaeus monodon
GAAAGGTGGGTTGCCACGCCTCAGGACAGAGTTGTGAACATTATGGCGTTGGTTGCTACGATCCTTCCGAAGTCTAGACGCTTAAGAAAACTCGTGAGTAAGGATGGCAGTTTGTA
>NC_051405.1:6186048-6186491 GCF_015228065.2 Penaeus monodon
GATGGTAAGATGAATAAAGGGGTGGGGTATTGTGGAGAAGCATGTGAATTAGAGCAAAGGGGTACAGGAAGGAAAAAAAAAATATCACGAGGAAGTTATATAAAGGGATAATTGGAGTATCAATTATACTAATAAGAAGAAAAAAGGATAAAAATAGTTTTAAAAACGAAATATAGACGAATTACAAACGGAAACAGTTTTTACCCGAAGTTTTTTTTCTACTGGAGCTAGGAAAAAGCAGACCTCCAACAGAGTGAACTAAGAGAACACAAAAAGCAGTCAGACACACACACAACTCTCTCATATTTACGACATGATATTCTAGTTTATGAAAATGAACAAAGAACAGAAGGAAAGTCCCAAAGAAAAGTCCAAGGAAAGAGGGAACGAAAGGGGTTCTCGGGGGGGGACCCACTGGAGGTGGCCAGTGACCTGTCAGCAGA
>NC_051405.1:6188865-6188932 GCF_015228065.2 Penaeus monodon
TGTTTAAAAAGTCGAATAACTGACGGCTGACTGGAGGAAGGAAGAGAAGAAAGAATCACAAAAGTTA
>NC_051405.1:6189844-6190245 GCF_015228065.2 Penaeus monodon
CGCGGCTGAGCGGCCCTAAGGGAGCTTTCGAAGCACACAGAGCGATCGCTGCTTTAGCGCACGAGTACACAGGGCGTCCTCCCCTTTCTTGTGGTCGTGACATGCTTAATTCTGTTTTCTAGATCAGCGGTCACATTGTCTGCTCTTCTGTGGGTTCTCAGCGGAGCAGCAGTTGAAAAGATTTCCTAAATAGGTTTCGATGTATGTGTGTCTTTGGCTGTTTGAACTTTAAGGATACGGGTATATATGGTGATATTATTTTCTCTTTTTTGTCTAGCTTTGGAAGGGAATTGTAGCAACTAGTTGTGATGATTGCAATGTTTGAAGAATATTAAAAATTGATACCAGATGAAAATTTGTATTAGTTTTTTAAAGGCACCTTGAGGGGGAAAAGGTAGATA
>NC_051405.1:6190276-6190602 GCF_015228065.2 Penaeus monodon
GCATCCTTATAAATATTTCGATGGATATGACCATTAAAAAATAACAGGTTTGGATATTATACAAAACTGTTAACTTGCCAAATATGAAGCCACACAGAGAAACATGAGATAAACATGAATGCAAAACAAATCCCCCAAAAGACGATCATACCCTTTGATATTCCCGAAGAGTAAAAATCCGCGTCTCGGGGAATCGATCTTCATAAATAAGCAAAGCAAATAGGGCTTTAAGGAAAGAAGAATTTGAAGATTCCTGCTAATTGGGAGTGACAGCCGGGTGGTCCCTCGAGCAGCGGCGTCGAGCGCGGCGCTGAATGGGATTGAAG
>NC_051405.1:6191232-6191643 GCF_015228065.2 Penaeus monodon
GACTGACAGCCAAGACAAAAGTAACATTACTCATCATTGTAACCCTCTCTCCTCCCCCGTGTCCACAAAGCCCCCATCAGCCCTTGAAAAAGAGCCCCCTCCCGCCCCCTGTCCCTCCCCCCCACACCTCATCATAATAATGACAATATCCATTACACAAAGGCCTGATAACCCCCTGCACGACTAACACGAATCCCTTTAACAGTGGATCCGATTACTTATAAGGGGAAGGAGATCGAATTCCTTAACCCGATATCGTCCCCCGCCCGTCAGCTCCTTCGGCAGACAGTTGGGGTCGCGTTTAGAGTGAAAAGGGAAGCTCCATTTTGCGTGTGAAAGACTCCGAAGAAAAACGTGCCCGGGAGCTTTTATATGGCGGAGAATTTATCGGAATGTGATTACGTTTTGGGA
>NC_051405.1:6192129-6192713 GCF_015228065.2 Penaeus monodon
ATTAAGAATTAATAATAACATAAACAGCAGCAACTTGAGCAGTAAAGAGTTCATTGTGACATTCGTGGTAAAAAGTTTAGTATGAGACTGGATGAGATGCGATTAATTCAAATCATAAGGAAGTATTTTTGTTTTTCGCTTTCAGATCTGTTGTTTTTTTTATATGACACACTAATTATACATTCTCCGTGTTTAGAAGGCTATGTGAGACGTTAGCCATGTCGTAATGTCGAAATGTAAAATAAATCTATACATTACAATAGAACAATTACGTGTGCGTGATCTGCAGTGCGTTCGTCCGAAGTGGATGTCAGATCATCATTTACTGAAACAATAATGTATTTGAGGAAATGGTGGTTTCTGAATTTAAGCTGAATGCTGAAGTTTCTTATTATACCAAGGGTATTTAGATATTTCATATATTTCTTTAACTTTTATCATGAATATTTGTTCCTTAAAAGCAGTCTTATTTGGATAATAATACGTCGGCTCTTTGAATATTCAAATAAGATTATTATCACGTTGGACAATTTTCGTTAAAACTATGGGGAAATATCAATATCAAAACACGTGGCTTGATTAAG
>NC_051405.1:6192962-6193898 GCF_015228065.2 Penaeus monodon
TAGATCTTTAGTAATTAAAGAAAAGTATTAATGTAAATTTGCAGAGCACTTTCGAGTATATTGAAATATGTAATTTTGTTTGACTTTTATGCATTTTTTTCTATTTCTTTTTATCATCACCATTATCTTTAAGACACTATGAAACTGCATGTTTAACTCGGCTTACTGCTCACTGCAGCATTGCACAAAAAAATTGCAGGTAAGTGTTACTGTTCTTTTTTACACAAATTTTGTAAATATAATCAGCAACACCATCAAAGTGCAGGGACTGGAGGACTATCAAGATCTTATTGAAATCACGTCGACGATGTTGTTCACTTATCATCGAGAAACCATTACATAATTATAATTTAATGTCACCTCCGTTAATGGAAACGGGGTTCGTCCACATTTTGAGCGTGTTTCCCATCTCCTCTGCTGTCAGCTTTTTCATCAGCATGACATCTTCAAGGATTAGTCCAAAACTTTTCTACCCCTTGATGCAGCGACGTCTTAGACGAGGAGCCTACAAAAAAGGCTTTAGTCCCACGAGCCCCCTAAGTCCCTTCCCGCACATTTCCCCGAAGGAACTGTTGGGCCTTAAGAAGCCATAGCGCTTAGCATTGTCTAGCCCCTTGTGGGACGAAGAGTCATCGGGTGGCGAGCGTTACTTGAAGCCCAAGAAAGGGTGTTGTGTTGCTCTCGAGTCTGGCGTTCTTGGGCCAACAATGCCCGATCGCGCCCTTGGGGCCTCGGCCTTCTGCAGGCTGGAATGCAGGGTGCTTTTCCACCTCTACCTCGTGGGCGATACAGGGCGGGCATTGCCGGATGCTGTAGGTGCGGTAGGGGCGAGGAGGAGGGGGGGAGGTCATGAATGCAAATGTCCATCACTGCAAAAGGGGACTCACTTTATGATAATTTTTACTTTAGCTTAGTTTTCTAAAGCCTCTTCTGGAT
>NC_051405.1:6196172-6196329 GCF_015228065.2 Penaeus monodon
CTCCTCTTGTATTTGTTATGAAGAAAATGAGAAAATGGAGTGGGGGGGGGGGGGCGGAGGGTACTCGAAGGCTCAAGGGCAGAGTGCTGAGGTGCGTGCCGTGAAGCCCTACAGGGTCGAGGAGGTGACTGCCGGGGGGAAAGGGCTGGGGTATAAA
>NC_051405.1:6196380-6196489 GCF_015228065.2 Penaeus monodon
AAAGATTAACAACTGAAGCTGTATGCGTTTGATTATTATCATTATGAGTAGGAGGTGGAGGAGGTGAGGATGGAAAATACAGAATAAAAGTAATATGCATAAGAATATA
>NC_051405.1:6196683-6196776 GCF_015228065.2 Penaeus monodon
CCTTGGCTTGCCTCGGGGCAGGATTAGGGTGGCTTATCGGGTTTTCTGAAGTGGAGCAAGTACGGCACACGCTTCGCTCGCTGTGGTGGGGCT
>NC_051405.1:6196804-6196998 GCF_015228065.2 Penaeus monodon
TGATAAATTAGGCTAATTAATAAACGATCTTCGGCTCTGGCGGGATTATACCCTGGAAACTAATCATGGGCGCCATGTGCTGGGAGGCGCCCGGCCATGTGGCGCTCGGCTTCGCTTTCACGCGAACCCGATTTTTTTAGTCCGGAATAAATAATCTTCCTGCTTTTCCTGTTCTCATGGATCCCAATTAACAA
>NC_051405.1:6201179-6202045 GCF_015228065.2 Penaeus monodon
CTATGCATGTGTTTGTGTGTCTAATAGTAGTTCCAACTAACATTCACACAACAACAAAAATCCATATATCCCCAAGGTGCCTTATTTGTTAAGCTTCCCTGAACAATGAAATTCCCCTGCAAATTTTTCCTGGGTGGGCGGGTCACGTGTCAACGCGAAGGGTCACACCAGGTCAAGCTGATCTCCAGTAAGACACGGCGCAGGTCCTGTACTTAGCTAATGAAAAAGAACGTGCTAATTCAGAGGATTGGAGCCTAATTATGGTCTTTCGTCTCCTGGTTCCCATTTTTGAAGATTAATAGAACATGTTTTTAGTAAAACATTTGAAGTTGTGGTTAGTTATTTATTTTCTTACTGATCTACCAGCTTGTTTTCTTTCTGTATGTGGTCGTCTGCTTCTCCCTTCCTTCGTTAGATATTTGATTCATATAATTTTTCTTTATATACAAAACTATTAATAATCTGTTTGTTGATTTGCCACATATATCGCATATCATCAACATTATCCAAACAACAGTAAAATATTTCCTAACATCAGTCGTGCTTACCGCTTCAGGTCAGTTTGTAAGCCACGTAAATACCGGCGCGTCACGAAGAAGGCTACCCTTATCCTTATCCGTAATTGCTGTCGATGTGGCTAAGGCTGAATCCCCGAATCTTACTTTATTCTCGCGCTGCTGTACCAGCTGTTGCGCTGGGCTTGTGTTTTTTCGTTATTCGTGCTTTTCTTTATTAAAAATGCGATCAAAGATGATGAAAATAATGCGGTATCACCAGTGATGCAAAATATTACCAATGGTGCTGCTTCTACCATCACAATTACTATCATAAATGTTAACGCTGCCAGCACTAGTAATGGTAATGAA
>NC_051405.1:6202284-6202636 GCF_015228065.2 Penaeus monodon
TGTAAAAATATCAGCCTTCTCTCCTTACCCAACATGTCATCCCCGCGCCTGCCCAACTCGACCCTCCCCGCCCTCCATATGGTCAGCCTTTGAACAAGGTCATTTAACTCTGAGATCTAATTTTGGTTAAGTTAGACTTTTGTTGAGCAGATTAAAGTCAGGTCAATTCAAGGTCGCGTGATTGACTGCGGTATTTGTTGACTACTAAGATTGGAAGGTATATATCTTTGTATTGTTGAAAATGTAAAATATACTATCGACTGATGATGTGTATTTAATAATAAATTTATATGTACAGTACTAGCAGGATCCATAGAAACTCCATGGAAAAATATAATAATGAGTGGTACTT
>NC_051405.1:6202724-6202855 GCF_015228065.2 Penaeus monodon
AGGCCGGTTCATTTCACTCCCGATTTTTCTTAAGCCCATCTGCCTCCTCGCACTTCCCTCATCTTCCTTAAATCTCCCCACCTTCTTCCCTCCTGTATCCCCTCCCTCCCTCTCCCCTTTTTTCTATGAGC
>NC_051405.1:6202993-6203316 GCF_015228065.2 Penaeus monodon
TAATCTCGCCTGTCGGATTGTTGTCTAAATGATAAATGTGGAAAAACGGACGGTAAAACTACTTCAGTTCAGTGTGCTTGCCTTGAAGAAGAATGATAACAATATGCCTGTACCATTCTTTCATATTTAGTTTGCCAATTATAACCGTATTTTACACTAAAATAATTTGACTTCATATCCTCTATCACATGGAACATGATTCCATAAGATATCCATTTTACATAAAAGTAAAGAGACGAAGTCAGTCTCCAGTCACACACACGTTACACACTGCATGTTTCTTATATTAGCTTTTACCACTTAAAGACTATGTACTCTGTTTC
>NC_051405.1:6203719-6204883 GCF_015228065.2 Penaeus monodon
TTGAAATGTAGATTATGAGTATGTATGTTGGATTACCTGTTTTACCGGAGCTTTCTTGTCCCTTAATTACAGTCTGAGGAAGTCGAAGGAGAAAGTAAGCGGAAAGTAAAACCCGAGGAAGTGGTAACAACCCAACCACCCGTGACCCCAGCTAACCCAGGTAGCGAGGGCGGGATAAGGCGACGTCAACAGGTCAGGAAGTCAAGGTCATGAATTCTCCTCGGGAAAAGAAAAAGTATTGATTTCACGCCCCAAAACGACTGGGGGCATTTTGGGGCCACGAGAAAAACAAGGTGATTAAGATAACTCACTGGTAATGTGCTGAGGAGGACTTGAGTGAGAAAACAGTCTGAGGCCGAGTAAATACTTTTGGGGCGCGATGTTTGCAACTGTTTGTCTGTGTTATCGGTGTTGTTCTACGTGTTTCTGCTGGTTGATGTAGATGGTTGCTTTGGCACCTATTCTGTTTTTAACATCGTTTCCTGGGATCATATTTTAATGCGGTCTACTTTACATATCAATATAAAATAGACCTATCCAGTCATAAAAGTAAAACAGATTCTCTTCATGGTTAAAATTAAATTATGAATAAAATATCGATTAGGTTAAACAAAGACTGGTATCCCGTCAATCGCCAAATTTTCGTCTATAGAATCCAAAAGCTAATCGCTCTCCTCCGCGGGCCAAACGCCATTTTCTTTTGGATGCCTTTCTCCGGAGCACAAAAAGTTCAAAACATTTTCAATTTGTAAGGCACCGAGCGTTTCCGAGACAATGACGTCGAAAGGGTAGGCCACAAAGGTTTCCAATTATGATCGAAACTTTTACCGTTCCCACCCAGCTTTAGGAACCCCCCCGTTCGAGCCCGGGGCCAGCCCTTTTCTATTTCAAAAATTTCATTATTGTGTTTGATAGGTGTGTAATTTTGGGATTTGGAAAGTTTTTTCCCCCAAAAAGAGCATTTGGGCCCCAAAAGTTTGTTTTTTTAAAAATTCGAGGTATTGGCAAGTTTTTGGCATTCCAATGGTAAAAGCAGGTTTTTTGAAAAAAGAAACCCACAATTTAAAAAATCTAAACAGCAGGGTTTTTTTGCCAAAAAAGAAAACCCTTAAAACGGTTTTCTTTCTTTCTTTTCTTGAAAAAATTCAACCCCCCCCCCCTTTT
>NC_051405.1:6205284-6205679 GCF_015228065.2 Penaeus monodon
TCCCCTAAATTTAAAATACATATTTAAAACTTTTTTTAAAGCAAAATTGGGTTAGTCATTTTCATACCAAAATTCCTTTTTAAAGGTTCCCCCCCCTTTTCCCATTCCCCCAAAACCTTCCCAAATCAAAGGGTTCGGGAGGCACCCCCCCCGAAAAGCATTTTTTGGGAAAATAGGGTTTCCCGGGCCCTGCACAAGCGACAATTAAACAAAAAAAAGTTGCCCACGGGGAAAAAAACCGTCATAAAAAAGGGCCCAGGGGCCTTTGGGGGGTTTATAGCCCGCCATGTTTCTGGGTTTTAGAAAACATTTTAAAATCCTCCGGAAAATTACACCCGGTAAAATTTTTAATTCAAAAATTGTTTTTTTGTGTGGTGTGGTGGGGAACCCCCAAA
>NC_051405.1:6205723-6205890 GCF_015228065.2 Penaeus monodon
CCAAAAACCAATAATTATTTATAATATTAATAAATATATATATAAAATAAAATATATTAATATATTAAAATAAACGGAAAAACGATGTATATATTTCTATACATACATATATGTATATTCATATATAAATAGAAAAAATTTTAGTAAAAATGTAAAATTAAATAATA
>NC_051405.1:6206132-6206582 GCF_015228065.2 Penaeus monodon
GTTTATAAATCAACCCCCCAGGAAAAATTACATTTACAATTTTTAACCCACAACAAAAAAACCCCCCCCCCCCCCACACACAACAAAACCTGCTTTTCATATACAAATTATTTCATTCTGAAATAAATTTCATTCTGAACCGGGGATCCCCAAAAAATTTTTAAATGGGTTGGGGGGGCTTTTCGATTCATCTAATGGAAGTTTTTCGCCCTTGCGAGATAACCCTTTGTTTTACTTTTATTGGTGCTCAATTTCCTTCCCCCAGGAAAAACCCATCTGGGTTCTCCCCCCTTTTTTTTTTTTAAAAAAATGGCCCGGGGAAACCCCAAGGCTTCTTATTTTCATTTTGCCCACGAACCCCCAAACCCCCCAAAAATTTTTAAAAAAATTTTTTTTTAAAATTTTCTTAAAATACCTTTCCCATGATATTTTTAAACTTTTGTTTTTCTA
>NC_051405.1:6211650-6211826 GCF_015228065.2 Penaeus monodon
CGCAAGACAATTCCTAATATTCAGCAAAATTTCTCATCCGGAGCGTGATATGCTCCGATAATGAAAGATACATTGTAAGTATTTCCCTGTAAAGTGTTATGCCTTACTGAAATATTTAGTTTAATTAGTGATTTTGGTCTTATAAGTCTATATTTCTAACTCAGTGTTAACGACGT
>NC_051405.1:6211861-6212451 GCF_015228065.2 Penaeus monodon
CAGTGATCCATGAAACAGATGGTGACACCATCAACTGCAGAATATAAACATGTCTTTCATTTCACGCTGTGATTATATTTTTCTCCGGTCTCTCACATCTTGGTCCATAATGAGCACCTACACGAAACCTGGACAGTGACCTGACCCCAATCCAACCTGTCATCACCACTTGCGGATTTGACCTGCGTTCTCGTGCCATATGGCATATAATGGCCCGGGCAGATGAAGGTTTATGTGGCTGGAAATAGATCTGTAGTTTGTTTATGCGAAGTTTGTATCTTTATGTATAGCGTGTCATTGATCGGATATTGCTGTCAGATGTTGCAAACCTGTTTGCGCGTGTATGTTATATGTATCTTTCAATTCTTTAGAGGTAATTTGGCATCTTGAACCAGTGAGTGGAAACTTGATACTTAATGAAGCGTCCAAACCAAACGCGCCTAATGGAGTGTGTTGGTATCAGTGTTCTGTATGAAAGTCTTTGGGCGCTGCTCACGTGGTGAGGATCCTGCCAGCGAAGGAACGCGGAGGGGCGCGTGCCCGCCTGCATTTGCTTTCGGTGTTTGCGATGCGCGGGATGAATGGACACC
>NC_051405.1:6213046-6213183 GCF_015228065.2 Penaeus monodon
TGCGATCGCGGCTCGTGGCTGCCCTGTCCCGCCCGGCCCCCCAGGTCATGCCCGAGAGCCGCTTCGCCCTTTCAGATGTGCTTGAAACAGTGATCACGGCGCAGAGATTGTAAAATGGTGATGCATCTTACAGTAGG
>NC_051405.1:6214121-6214315 GCF_015228065.2 Penaeus monodon
CCCCCAAAGGCAGTGCAACAATCAAGCACAACAAAGGCTCCTACTCAAAACCCCTCCGAACAGCGAGTGGCCTGTGTTACGAGAACCTCGCCGGCCTGTGACCACGGCCATATGTCGCCCTGATGGCAAGCGTTCCATTTCAGCTTCTTGGGGACAGAGCCTCTGCTTTCCTTCTCAGCCAGAGAGGTGTTATT
>NC_051405.1:6214616-6214963 GCF_015228065.2 Penaeus monodon
TCAGAATCATCTGCCACAGAAAGAAAAACTCGCACGTTCACGGCCTCTTCCTCGTACGCCTCCTAAACCCTCTCTCTTGAGCACCTTATCTTATCCGGAGCAGGACGTGCAGGCGCGTGGGTGGCGCAAGCCTACACCCTCCAGCCACCTACGAATTAGCAGACGGTCTCCCCGCCCCCTCCTCCTCCCCTCACCTTTTTTAGGCCTAGCTTGTCCTCACACCTGTTTATGATGATGTGTCACGCGGACCCTGGCGGCCGATAGAGCAATTACGCGCCATCTGCTCTCGGCGGCGGGAAATGAGATGAAAACTGTCCCGATGCCTGGGCCTCCGCGCGCCGCCGCGC
>NC_051405.1:6217188-6217705 GCF_015228065.2 Penaeus monodon
CATTCCCGAGAGCGAGGAGCGCTCACCTCGCGCCGAAAAGCGGCATCAAAGCGCCTTCTTCCTCGGCACTCGATGCTCGCAAGGTCGACAACCGCTTCGCTTTGACGTGAGCGTTCGCCCATGTGCCCGCTCTCCGCTGCCCACCTGACGGAGGCGTGCGCGAGGGCTCGTGTGTTTTTGTAATGAGGGCCGTCCAGCGAAAATTATGGTGTTCGGGACTCATCGGTCGGCGGCGCGTCAGGGAGGTGATCTACCCTGGATGCGGACGCCACCCTCGGCTCGCGCTCCCCCCTCGCCTCCCCCTCGCCTCCCCCCTTGGATAACCCCTCGGCTCCCCCCTCCTCCCCCCTTAGATAACCCCTCGGACAACCCCCAGCTTCCCCTTCGCTGTCTGCGTGCTTGCTGGGTGCGCTAAAGGACTTCCTTGGAGGGGCTTTGCTTGCGATACTCTCGGGATGCGTGTGTGACGTGATTTATCCCGCGCCACGTTCTCTCTGTTTCTCTGCTTGTCTGTCCT
>NC_051405.1:6218223-6218288 GCF_015228065.2 Penaeus monodon
CATCCTAGGAACTGTTTAAATTCTCCTCCTGAAGCCCACAAGCCTATCGTTTTCTAGGTGCGAAG
>NC_051405.1:6218334-6218642 GCF_015228065.2 Penaeus monodon
ACGGGTCGGCCGGGCCACCTGGAGCCACCTGTCCGCTGCTTCCGGCTTTCGAGGAGAGTTTGAGGGTGAAGGTGGTGCTTCAGGGGGGAGGGGGGAGGGGGAAATGGTCATGAGGGAGTTAATGAAGGCTTTTTAGGTCAATAAATTAACCATTTTTTTTCTTTTCTTTCTGTGAGTGCTATATTGTAATTTTTTCGGCTTGACCTTGACTCTCATTTTTCTTAATTCTGTGTTTTTATCAGCTCTCTTTTTTAGTTTTTTTTCTTATTCACTCTTTTTGTTACGATCTTTCATATGTTTCTTTGACT
>NC_051405.1:6219706-6220256 GCF_015228065.2 Penaeus monodon
ACTTTCTCGCTTCCCGTTTTCTGTACCTGTCCTCCTGGGCCGAGCGCGTTCTCAGGGAACCAGACACAAACGTGTGAAAATGTGTTCTGATCAAAGCGTGCCCAGACCTCACACGCTATCCTCCCTCCCCCACCCCTTCCTCTCCCTCCGGCCTTCCATTCCTCCCTTTACTTCTTCCCTTCCTTTATTTCCCGCTGTTTCCTCAATAATCGCTATGAATCACCTCGTTCTCTCTCCCTTTCCCTTCTCCTCACCTCCCTCTCGCTCACTTAATTTTCCTTCCTTCCTCTCCCCCTCCCTCCCAATGTCTCTCCTTCTTTTCTGTCCTCGCCCTTTTCCTCACCTCCCTCCTCCTTCCTTCCCCTTGTCCATCTTCCGTCTTCCCTGCCCCTCCCTCTTCATTTTTTTTTCCTTCCCCTCTATCCTTTTTCCTCCCCCCCCTTTCCCCTTTCCTTCCCCCCTTTTCCTCCTCCTCTCCCCCCCCGCTGACGCTACACTTCTCATCACCTGCCAGCCCCGCTGGCGTGACAGATCGTAAGGTTTTGGTTGA
>NC_051405.1:6220414-6220495 GCF_015228065.2 Penaeus monodon
AGTGGAAGCGTAAAGAGGGTTTCGTTTCTATTTTAACACATGTTATATAATTCATGTTGTCGTGTCATGATGTGGCATATG
>NC_051405.1:6220519-6220616 GCF_015228065.2 Penaeus monodon
AGCGTCGCTGGGGTGCTGTTTTTAATATAATTTCTCTTATTGTTATCCTCGTTTTTATTACTGCCACTATTGTCATATAGATACTGATATTGTTGTT
>NC_051405.1:6220658-6220934 GCF_015228065.2 Penaeus monodon
TACTCCAATATACAACCCTTTTTATGAAAGAAATAAAAGTAATGATAATAGCAAATTCTATTACGACAATTTATATTCTGACTGATACTTCTTACTGCCAGAAGTCCAAAGGCAAAACATCTAATCTCGTTTTCTTTGGTGAATCCCACCGGGTCTTCCCCCGTCCCTTTTATTTTCGTATTCAGGAAACTGCCACATATGCGCCGACATAATTTACACATTTAATGGTTTCATCTATTTAATATTCATTGTTTCGGCCATAACGGGCCCGGGGAA
>NC_051405.1:6220966-6221101 GCF_015228065.2 Penaeus monodon
GGCTTTAGGGATTATTTTTTTCTAATCGCTCTTCCCCGTCATCAAAGCCACAGAATAGATTTTTAAAATATAGCAAAAAAAAAAAATGTTTATTATGCTACAAAGAGTTGACACGTATATGTATATGTGTGTGTG
>NC_051405.1:6223570-6223875 GCF_015228065.2 Penaeus monodon
CTCGCTCTCCCTCAGACCACAGCCATCATGTATCCGGCACGAAAATGCCTCCCTGAGCAATATCAGTCGTGCCATTATGGATCAAACTCCCCACGACATTTATGATACGCAGCTTGAAATAAGCCCGGCAACGGCAGGTTCGTAAATTGATAAGCCTGAAAAGCCCCAAAGCCTTCAGTCCAAGCAGTTTTTTACAGATTCAGCGGCCCTTTTGACCCCCTTTGGGCCCCCTGGAACCACGGTAACGTGCCAAAAAGCGACCTTTTTCTCGCCGTAAGCTCGGAAAACCTTCTCTCAAAGAAAGC
>NC_051405.1:6223929-6224083 GCF_015228065.2 Penaeus monodon
GGGGGAATGAAAGTTCTTTTTAAAAGACGAGGGGGGGAAGGGAGGGAAGAGGGAATTACAGAAAGGTGAATTACGGAAAGGTGAAAGAAAGAAAGGTGAAGGATAGAAAAGAGGTGGAAGGAGAGAAGGAGAGGGAGAGGGAGAGGAGAGGGGA
>NC_051405.1:6224997-6225185 GCF_015228065.2 Penaeus monodon
TCGTTGATGTAATCCAAATGTAGTAATAAGGGACAAAGAAAGAAATGTTGTTACTGGAAAGGCAGGGACTCCCAGGCTCCCACGCATGCCTCTCCGCCTTGAGGAAGATGTTCCATTGTGGAACAAAGTTCGCTTTTTAACAATCTTTGTGTTCAAAGAAACTATAGCACATTTTATAAAAAGTACAC
>NC_051405.1:6229422-6230081 GCF_015228065.2 Penaeus monodon
AAAATGGCGACTCAGGCAATAAAAGTAACAACTATCAAATCGCTTTCAGTAGTGTTCTCCGAGCTCTTAATGTGCTCATCCGCTGCTTTGTTTGTCGTAGAACAAATGATAATTAGTTTACCTGTCAGGCGACTCACAGCACTGACTTAGCCATCTCTCGGCTGAGAAACGCGACGCTCGAGTACACCCGGCGCAACACCTATGTATATGCATGCATCCTGGACATGGTAGGGCATTCGGACGAGTGTCCCATGGTTTCCTGTTTTATTAGCTATCATAACATGATGTTGCCAAATATATCATGCATCTACTCCAATGAAATGGAAAAGAAATGCTAAACAGCTTCCAACCTCACTGTCACGAGAGCTATGAAACAAATCGGCATCCTCCTGCCTTATCTGTTTAATTTCTATATGAGCTCTCTCTTAAGCTGAATAGCATTGTTCTCTTTTACCCATTAGTAATTGGCTTGCGAACGCTGATTAATAAATCTACTGATTACAAAACAACTGTTACACTTACTTTTCAGCACCGATGCAATACGGTGTGTATCATTTGACAAATTACGGATGTACAAAATACCTACGACAGGTTTATGGTTCTTAACATTAACATCAAAATGACGAGTATTAACGCAGTTGTATAATTAGGTTATGCAT
>NC_051405.1:6230841-6230936 GCF_015228065.2 Penaeus monodon
GACGGGAAAGGATAAGTTACTAAAGTTTACCTTCAGCTAAAATGCACATATCTATACCTCTCATTTCACATGAATAGCCTCCCTTTCTCTCGGGC
>NC_051405.1:6230977-6231522 GCF_015228065.2 Penaeus monodon
TACGCCACAGCAAGAGAAACGCGTCCGCCCCTTTTTCCACAAGACTCGAAAGGGGAAAGGATGAGGGGAGGGGGGGTAGAGGATAGGAGGGGGTGAAGGGGGATGAAGGGGGGAGGGGGTGAAGGGGGAGAAGGCCTTTTGCGCACCTTTTCTTCGCCGTGGCCAAGTTTATTTGAAGGTGGTCAAGACGACACTGTCCATCACTCAGTGTTACAAAGCATTCGGTGGTCTCCCAGCGCAGAGGTGGCCAGGTAAGGCTCCGCATGTCAGTACAAACCACACCATACCTGTAACGTGTATTTTAGGGAGAGGGGGGCCGGGGGGATGTTTTTGGGAGTGAAGGAAGGGGATTTTATTTATGGGTTTTGCTCGTCGAGGGAGGTGTGAAGGCGACTCCCTCCCCGGCATTCTTTTTGTATATGAATCTGTTCATTCATGCGACCCTTATAACCATCGGATTCGCTTTCATAATGTCTGCCATCGCTACTGACAGCAAGAGTTGCAGCAGTAATTACAGCACCGTAATATCATTGCTGGCGTTTTTG
>NC_051405.1:6234585-6235026 GCF_015228065.2 Penaeus monodon
CGCAAGAAATTCCTTGAATGCATCCATCCTGTCCTCAAGACGGAAATGCTGTACCAGCTGAAGACAAGCAAGCACAGCAAATGAACAGACAAAGAAGGGCATCCTGCTGGCTTGACACATGTCCCGGCAGCCGCGGGAAGGCGCCCCATTAGGCCGGCCTCTCCAAGACGAGCCCAGCGCCTCCTCCCGTCGGGCCGCGAAGACATTGTGTTGCGGCCGCCGCCCGTTTTCTTTGGCTTGGTCGCCCTTTGAGCCGGGTCGCTTGGGGTTCTCAGCGGTCGTTTAATTTACTAACATTGTGCGTGCCGTTGTTGGGGAGGGTCTCCGGTGGGCGGGTTCGGCCGGCTCACGCATTGTGCGGCCCGCGTTCTTCCTTTATGTCTCATACACGAGCTTTATTATTCTCCTTCCTTCCACGCCCATTGCTTTCTCCCACACTCC
>NC_051405.1:6235987-6236227 GCF_015228065.2 Penaeus monodon
ACTTAATGTCACACCCGAAGAACTTTATCTTGAACTAAAAACTTCAGGACTGATGATGTAGTAATTAGACTCTCTTCTTCAGGGATTAGATACACGCTACATTAAGCTCCGGGACACATTAACCCTTTCAATCTAAGGGGAATCGTTTCCGCCACATCGGGCTCGGCAGCAGCGCCCTCTGGAGTGGCCGTTAGCGAGCCGGAGCACAACGTTTTCTTTTCTATAGCACTTTGCTGGATC
>NC_051405.1:6240536-6240661 GCF_015228065.2 Penaeus monodon
TGGCCTTTAGGCGCGGGTTATGCGCACATCTAGTTGTTTATGCCCCTCGCTGCGTTCATTCTAATATCCGCGTACGTAACTTTACATTTCCTTATAGTTTACTAGAAATAATAATAGGAATATTA